>NW_028295466.1:0-471775 GCF_964341445.2 Mesoplodon mirus
GGTACTCAGCGTCCTTGTCGGGTACAGGGCGCCCCCGCGAGGGTCTTACGTGTCTTGAAGAGCGTACGAGGGGGAAAGTAAAGCAGAAACGCGACTAAGGCCCCGTGGAAACCGCTCGAAGCTTCCGCCTCAGCGGGGCTCTTAGAAGGCCTTACCTGGAGGTAAGTCCTCCCATCGAGCTTCCCTTTAGCCCTAGAGCGTGACGGGATGAGCTCCTACCGGGACTCTGGAAGCACCCTGTTTATTTAGAGAAAACTGCTTCTCTTCCACGAGCCCTGACTCCAGCGACGAGGGCCCCGTCACAAACGGTTTTAGGCAGGTAGCTTCAAGGCAGCATGGATGGTGCTATAAAAAGGAGAATGCAAGTCTTGTGTCCTCAGGCCCCCACCTCCAGTCAACACGCTGACTACCGCCTTGTGATTAGTAGCTCGTCAAAAGAGACTCTAGCGATACACAGGTTCCTTCCCTGAATCCACCTCTCTTCACGGTGTGTTCTGTCTGTGGCTAATTCGCTCCTCCAAGGAATGCACTAGGGAGGCTATCGGGCCTCCGCCTCTTCGGAAAGCCTGCAGTGTAACAGGCAGAGCTCTGCTCTAGTGGCAGTAAGAACGCAAGCTGGCTTTCTCCTGCAGGCGTTGGTCTTCAGGTATGAGTGCCTAGAAGGATTGCCAAGCAGTTTTGGTTTCCCCGTGCAGCTCAGTCGAGGACAGTGAGGCAGATTTGCATGGCATGTGGGCAGCCAGAGAACAGTTTTCCTGGAGACGTTGGGGTGCCGGGGAAAGCGACCTCTCCCCCGGGAGAGTGCCGTGTGTTGCCCTGCACTCGGCAAACAACACGGAGTGAGCGGGAAGGGCTTTCGGCCCGGGCAGTTGTTTCTTTGCAGGCCGGGGGAGCCTGCCGGTACTCAGCGTCCTGGACGGATATAGGGCGCCCCCGCGAAGTTCTTACGTGTCTTGAAGAGCGTACGAGGGTGAAAGTAAAGCAGAACCGCGACTAAGGCCCCGTGGAAACCGCTCGAAGCTTCCGCCTCAGCGGGGCTATTAGAAGGCCTTAACTGGAGGGAGTCCTCCCATCGAGCTTCCCTTTAGCCCTAGAGCGTGACAGGATGAGCTCCTACCGGGACTCTGGAAGCACCCTGTTTATTTAGAGAAAACTGCTTCTCTTCCACGAGCCCTGACTCCAGCGACGAGGGCCCCGTCACAAACGGTTTTAGGCAGGTAGCTTCAAGGCAGCATGGATGGTGCTATAAAAAGGAGAATGCAAGGCTTGTGTCCTCAGGCCCCCACCTCCAGTCAACACGCTGACTACCGCCTTGTGATTCGTAGCTCGACAAAAGAGACTCTAGCGACACACAGGTTCCTTCCCTGAATCCAGCTCTCTTCACGGGGTGTTCTGCCTGTAGCTAATTCGCTCCTCCAAGGAATGCACTAGGGAGGCTATCGGGCCTCAGCCTCTTCGGAAAGCCTGCAGTGTAACAGGCAGAGCTCTGCTCTAGTGGCAGTAAGAACGCAAGCTGGCTTTCTCCTGCAGGCGTGGGTCTTCAGGTATGAGTGCCTAGAAGGATTGCCAAGCAGTTTTGGTTTCCCCGTGCAGCTCAGTCGAGGACAGTGAGGCAGATTTGCATGGCATGTGGGCAGCCAGAGAACACTTTTCCTGGAGACGTTGGGGTGCCGGGGAAAGCGACCTCTCCCAAGGAGAGTGCCGTGTGTTGCCCTGCACTCGGCAAACAACACGGAGTGAGCGGGAAGGGCTTTCGGCCCGGGCAGTTGTTTCTTTGCAGGCCGGGGGAGCCTGCCGGTACTCAGCGTCCTTGTCGGGTACAGGGCGCCCCCGCGAGGGTCTTACATGTCTTGAAGAGCGTACTTGGGAAAAGTAAAGCAGAACCGCGACTAAGGCCCCGTGGAAACCGCTCGAAGCTTCCGCCTCAGCGTGGCTATGAGAAGGCCTTACCTGGAGGTAAGTCCTCGCATCGAGCTTCCCTTTAGGCCTAGAGCGTGACGGGATGAGCTCCTACCGGGACTTTGGAAGCACCCTGTTTATTTAGAGAAAACTGCTTCTCTTCCACGAGCCCTGACTCCAGCGACGAGGGCCCCGTCACAAACGCTTTTAGGCAGGTAGCTTCAAGGCAGCATGGATGGTGCTATAAAAAGGAGAATGCAAGGCTTGTGTCCTCAGGCTCCAACCTCCAGTCAACACGCTGACTACCGCCTTGTGATTCGTAGCTCGACAAAAGAGACTCTAGCGACACACAGGTTCCTTCCCTGAATCCACCTTTCTTCAAGGGGTGTTCTGCCTGTAGCTAATTCGCTCCTCCAAGGAATGCACTAGGGAGGCTATCGGGCCTCCGCCTCTTCCGAAAGCCTGCAGTGTAACAGGCAGAGCTCTGCCCTAGTGGCAGTAAGAACGCAAGCTGGCTTTCTCCTGCAGGCGTGGGTCTTCAGGTATGAGTGCCTAGAAGGATTGCCAAGCAGTTTTGGTTTCCCCGTGCAGCTCAGTCGAGGACAGTGAGGCAGATTTGCATGGCATGTGGGCAGCCAGAGAACACTTTTCCTGGAGACGTTGGGGTGCCGGGGAAAGCGACCTCTCCCAAGGAGAGTGCCGTGTGTTGCCCTGCACTCGGCAAACAACACGGAGTGAGCGGGAAGGGCTTTCGGCCCGGGCAGTTGTTTCTTTGCAGGCCGGGGGAGCCTGCCGGTACTCAGCGTCCTTGTCGGGTACAGGGCGCCCCCGCGAGCGTCTTACGTGTCTTGAAGAGCGTACGAGGGTGAAAGTAAAGCAGAACCGCGACTAAGGCCCCGTGGAAACCGCTCGAAGCTTCCGCCTCAGCGGGGCTATTAGAAGGCCTTACCTGGAGGTAAGTCCTCCCATCGAGCTTACCTTTAGCCCTAGAGCGTGACGGGATGAGCTCCTACCGGGACTCTGGAAGCACCCTGTTTATTTAGAGAAAACTGCTTCTCTTCCACGAGCCCTGACTCCAGCGACGAGGGCCCCGTCACAAACGGTTTTAGGCAGGTAGCTTCAAGGCAGCATGGATGGTGCTATAAAAAGGAGAATGCAAGGCTTGTGTCCTCAGGCCCCCACCTCCAGTCAACACGCTGACTACCGCCTTGTGATTCGTAGCTCGACAAAAGAGACTCTAGCGACACACAGGTTCCTTCCCTGAATCCAGCTCTCTTCACGGGGTGTTCTGCCTGTAGCTAATTCGCTCCTCCAAGGAATGCACTAGGGAGGCTATCGGGCCTCAGCCTCTTCGGAAAGCCTGCAGTGTAACAGGCAGAGCTCTGCTCTAGTGGCAGTAAGAACGCAAGCTGGCTTTCTCCTGCAGGCGTGGGTCTTCAGGTATGAGTGCCTAGAAGGATTGCCAAGCAGTTTTGGTTTCCCCGTGCAGCTCAGTCGAGGACAGTGAGGCAGATTTGCATGGCATGTGGGCAGCCAGAGAACAGTTTTCCTGGAGACGTTGGGGTGCCGGGGAAAGCGACCTCTCCCCCGGGAGAGTGCCGTGTGTTGCCCTGCACTCGGCAAACAACACGGAGTGAGCGGGAAGGGCTTTCGGCCCGGGCAGTTGTTTCTTTGCAGGCCGGGGGAGCCTGCCGGTACTCAGAGTCCTGGACGGATATAGGGCGCCCCCGCGAAGGTCTTACGTGTCTTGAAGAGCGTACGAGGGTGAAAGTAAAGCAGAACCGCGACTAAGGCCCCGTGGAAACCGCTCGAAGCTTCCGCCTCAGCGGGGCTATTAGAAGGCCTTACCTGGAGGTAAGTCCTCCCATCGAGCTTCCCTTTAGCCCTAGAGCATGACGGGATGAGCTCCTACCGGGACTCTGGAAGCACCCTGTTTATTTAGAGAAAACTGCTTCTCTTCCACGAGCCCTGACTCCAGCGACGAGGGCCCCGTCACAAACGGTTTTAGGCAGGTAGCTTCAAGGCAGCATGGATGGTGCTATAAAAAGGAGAATGCAAGGCTTGTGTCCTCAGGCCCCCACCACCAGTCAACACGCTGACTACCGCCTTGTGATTCGTAGCTCGACAAAAGAGACTCTAGCGACACACAGGTTCCTTCCCTGAATCCAGCTCTCTTCACGGGGTGTTCTGCCTGTAGCTAATTCGCTCCTCCAAGGAATGCACTAGGGAGGCTATCGGGCCTCAGCCTCTTCGGAAAGCCTGCAGTGTAACAGGCAGAGCTCTGCTCTAGTGGCAGTAAGAACGCAAGCTGGCTTTCTCCTGCAGGCGTGGGTCTTCAGGTATGAGTGCCTAGAAGGATTGCCAAGCAGTTTTGGTTTCCCCGTGCAGCTCAGTCGAGGACAGTGAGGCAGATTTGCATGGCATGTGGGCAGCCAGAGAACAGTTTTCCTGGAGACGTTGGGGTGCCGGGGAAAGCGACCTCTCCCAAGGAGAGTGCCGTGTGTTGCCCTGCACTCGGCAAACAACACGGAGTGAGCGGGAAGGGCTTTCGGCCCGGGCAGTTGTTTCTTTGCAGGCCGGGGGAGCCTGCCGGTACTCAGCGTCCTTGTCGGGTACAGGGCGCCCCCGCGAGCGTCTTACGTGTCTTGAAGAGCGTACGAGGGTGAAAGTAAAGCAGAACCGCGACTAAGGCCCCGTGGAAACCGCTCGAAGCTTCCGCCTCAGCGGGGCTATTAGAAGGCCTTACCTGGAGGTAAGTCCTCCCATCGAGCTTCCCTTTAGCCCTAGAGCGTGAAGGGCTGAGCTCCTTCCGGGACTTTGGAAGCCCCCTGTTTATTTAGAGAAAACTGCTTCTCTTCCACGAGCCCTGACTCCAGCGACGAGGGCCCCGTCACAAACGGTTTTAGGCAGGTAGCTTCAAGGCAGCATGGATGGTGCTATAAAAAGGAGAATGCAAGGCTTGTGTCCTCAGGCTCCAACCTCCAGTCAACACGCTGACTACCGCCTTGTGATTCGTAGCTCGACAAAAGAGACTCTAGCGACACACAGGTTCCTTCCCTGAATCCACCTTTCTTCACGGGATGTTCTGCCTGTAGCTAATTCGCTCCTCCAAGGAATGCACTAGGGAGGCTATCGGGCCTCCGCCTCTTCGGAAAGCCTGCAGTGTAACAGGCAGAGCTCTGCCCTAGTGGCAGTAAGAACGCAAGCTGGCTTTCTCCTGCAGGCGTGGGTCTTCAGGTATGAGTGCCTAGAAGGATTGCCAAGCAGTTTTGGTTTCCCCGTGCAGCTCAGTCGAGGACAGTGAGGCAGATTTGCATGGCATGTGGGCAGCCAGAGAACACTTTTCCTGGAGACGTTGGGGTGCCGGGGAAAGCGACCTCTCCCAAGGAGAGTGCCGTGTGTTGCCCTGCACTCGGCAAACAACACGGAGTGAGCGGGAAGGGCTTTCGGCCCCGGCAGTTGTTTCTTTGCAGGCCGGGGGAGCCTGCCTGTACTCAGCGTCCTGGACGGATATAGGGCGCCCCCGCGAAGGTCTTACGTGTCTTGAAGAACGTACGAGGGTGAAAGTAAAGCAGAACCGCGACTAAGGCCCCGTGGAAACCGCTCGAAGCTTCCGCCTCAGCGGGGCTATTAGAAGGCCTTACCTGGAGGTAAGTCCTCCCATCGAGCTTCCCTTTAGCCCTAGAGCATGACGGGATGAGCTCCTACCGTGACTCTGGAAGCACCCTGTTTATTTAGAGAAAACTGCTTCTCTTCCACGAGCCCTGACTCCAGCGACGAGGGCCCCGTCACAAACGGTTTTAGGCAGGTAGCTTCAAGGCAGCATGGATGGTGCTATAAAAAGGAGAATGCAAGGCTTGTGTCCTCAGGCCCCCACCTCCAGTCAACACGCTGACTACCGCCCTGTGATTCGTAGCTCGACAAAAGAGACTCTAGCGACACACAGGTTCCTTCCCTGAATCCAGCTCTCTTCACGGGGTGTTCTGCCTGTAGCTAATTCGCTCCTCCAAGGAATGCACTAGGGAGGCTATCGGGCCTCAGCCTCTTCGGAAAGCCTGCAGTGTAACAGGCAGAGCTCTGCTCTAGTGGCAGTAAGAACGCAAGCTGGCTTTCTCCTGCAGGCGTGGGGCTTCAGGTATGAGTGCTTAGAAGGATTGCCAAGCAGTTTTGGTTTCCCCGTGCAGCTCAGTCGAGGACAGTGAGGCAGATTTGCATGGCATGTGGGCAGCCAGAGAACAGTTTTCCTGGAGACGTTGGGGTGCCGGAGAAAGCGACCTCTCCCAAGGAGAGTGCCGTGTGTTGCCCTGCACTCGGCAAACAACACGGAGTGAGCGGGAAGGGCTTTCGGCCCGGGCAGTTGTTTCTTTGCAGGCCGGGGGAGCCTGCCGGTACTCAGCGTCCTTGTCGGGTACAGGGCGCCCCCGCGAGGGTCTTACGTGTCTTGAAGAGCGTACGAGGGGGAAAGTAAAGCAGAACCGCGACTAAGGCCCCGTGGAAACCGCTCGAAGCTTCCGCCTCAGCGGGGCTCTTAGAAGGCCTTACCTGGAGGTAAGTCCTCCCATCGAGCTTCCCTTTAGCCCTAGAGCGTGACGGGATGAGCTCCTACCGGGACTCTGGAAGCACCCTGTTTATTTAGAGAAAACTGCTTCTCTTCCACGAGCCCTGACTCCAGCGACGAGGGCCCCGTCACAAACGGTTTTAGGCAGGTAGCTTCAAGGCAGCATGGATGGTGCTATAAAAAGGAGAATGCAAGTCTTGTGTCCTCAGGCCCCCACCTCCAGTCAACACGCTGACTACCGCCTTGTGATTCGTAGCTCGTCAAAAGAGACTCTAGCGATACACAGGTTCCTTCCCTGAATCCACCTCTCTTCACGGTGTGTTCTGTCTGTGGCTAATTCGCTCCTCCAAGGAATGCACTAGGGAGGCTATCGGGCCTCCGCCTCTTCGGAAAGCCTGCAGTGTAACAGGCAGAGCTCTGCTCTAGTGGCAGTAAGAACGCAAGCTGGCTTTCTCCTGCAGGCGTTGGTCTTCAGGTATGAGTGCCTAGAAGGATTGCCAAGCAGTTTTGGTTTCCCCGTGCAGCTCAGTCGAGGACAGTGAGGCAGATTTGCATGGCATGTGGGCAGCCAGAGAACAGTTTTCCTGGAGACGTTGGGGTGCCGGGGAAAGCGACCTCTCCCCCGGGAGAGTGCCGTGTGTTGCCCTGCACTCGGCAAACAACACGGAGTGAGCGGGAAGGGCTTTCGGCCCGGGCAGTTGTTTCTTTGCAGGCCGGGGGAGCCTGCCGGTACTCAGCGTCCTGGACGGATATAGGGCGCCCCCGCTAAGGTCTTACGTGTCTTGAAGAGCGTACGAGGGTGAAAGTAAAGCAGAACCGCGACTAAGGCCCCGTGGAAACCGCTCGAAGCTTCCGCCTCAGCGGGGCTATTAGAAGGCCTTAACTGGAGGGAGTCCTCCCATCGAGCTTCCCTTTAGCCCTAGAGCGTGACAGGATGAGCTCCTACCGGGACTCTGGAAGCACCCTGTTTATTTAGAGAAAACTGCTTCTCTTCCACGAGCCCTGACTCCAGCGACGAGGGCCCCGTCACAAACGGTTTTAGGCAGGTAGCTTCAAGGCAGCATGGATGGTGCTATAAAAAGGAGAATGCAAGGCTTGTGTCCTCAGGCCCCCACCTCCAGTCAACACGCTGACTACCGCCTTGTGATTCGTAGCTCGACAAAAGAGACTCTAGCGACACACAGGTTCCTTCCCTGAATCCAGCTCTCTTCACGGGGTGTTCTGCCTGTAGCTAATTCGCTCCTCCAAGGAATGCACTAGGGAGGCTATCGGGCCTCAGCCTCTTCGGAAAGCCTGCAGTGTAACAGGCAGAGCTCTGCTCTAGTGGCAGTAAGAACGCAAGCTGGCTTTCTCCTGCAGGCGTGGGTCTTCAGGTATGAGTGCCTAGAAGGATTGCCAAGCAGTTTTGGTTTCCCCGTGCAGCTCAGTCGAGGACAGTGAGGCAGATTTGCATGGCATGTGGGCAGCCAGAGAACACTTTTCCTGGAGACGTTGGGGTGCCGGGGAAAGCGACCTCTCCCAAGGAGAGTGCCGTGTGTTGCCCTGCACTCGGCAAACAACACGGAGTGAGCGGGAAGGGCTTTCGGCCCGGGCAGTTGTTTCTTTGCAGGCCGGGGGAGCCTGCCGGTACTCAGCGTCCTTGTCGGGTACAGGGCGCCCCCGCGAGGGTCTTACATGTCTTGAAGAGCGTACTTGGGAAAAGTAAAGCAGAACCGCGACTAAGGCCCCGTGGAAACCGCTCGAAGCTTCCGCCTCAGCGTGGCTATGAGAAGGCCTTACCTGGAGGTAAGTCCTCCCATCGAGCTTCCCTTTAGGCCTAGAGCGTGACGGGATGAGCTCCTACCGGGACTCTGGAAGCACCCTGTTTATTTAGAGAAAACTGCTTCTCTTCCACGAGCCCTGACTCCAGCGACGAGGGCCCCGTCACAAACGCTTTTAGGCAGGTAGCTTCAAGGCAGCATGGATGGTGCTATAAAAAGGAGAATGCAAGGCTTGTGTCCTCAGGCTCCCACCTCAGTCAGCACGCTAACTACCGCCTTGTGATTCGTAGCTCGACAAAAGAGACTCTAGCAACACACAGGTTCCTTCCCTGAATCCACCTTTCTTCACGGTGTGTTCTGCCTGTAGCTAATTCGCTCCTCCAAGGAATGCACTAGGGAGGCTATCGGGCCTCAGCCTCTTCGGAAAGCCTGCAGTGTAACAGGCAGAGCTCTGCTCTAGTGGCAGTAAGAACGCAAGCTGGCTTTCTCCTGCAGGCGTGGGTCTTCAGGTATGAGTGCCTAGAAGGATTGCCAAGCAGTTTTGGTTTCCCCGTGCAGCTCAGTCGAGGACAGTGAGGCAGATTTGCATGGCATGTGGGCAGCCAGAGAACAGTTTTCCTGGAGACGTTGGGGTGCCGGGGAAAGCGACCTCTCCCAAGGAGAGTGCCGTGTGTTGCCCTGCAGTCGGCAAACAACACGGAGTGAGCGGGAAGGGCTTTCGGCCCGGGCAGTTGTTTCTTTGCAGGCCGGGGGAGCCTGCCGGTACTCAGCGTCCTTGTCGGGTACAGGGCGCCCCCGCGAGGGTCTTACTTGTCTTGAAGAGCGTACTTGGGAAAAGTAAAGCAGAACCGCGACTAAGGCCCCGTGGAAACCGCTCGAAGCTTCCGCCTCAGCGTGGCTATGAGAAGGCCTTACCTGGAGGTAAGTCCTCCCATCGAGCTTCCCTTTAGGCCTAGAGCGTGATGGGATGAGCTCCAACCGGGACTCTGGAAGCACCCTGTTTATTTAGAGAAAACTGCTTCTCTTCCACGAGCCCTGACTCCAGCGACGAGGGCCCCATCACAAACGCTTTTAGGCAGGTAGCTTCAAGGCAGCATGGATGGTGCTATAAAAAGGAGAATGCAAGGCTTGTGTCCTCAGGCTCCCACCTCAGTCAACACGATGACTACCGCCTTGTGATTCGTAGCTCGACAAAAGAGACTCTAGCAACACACAGGTTCCTTCCCTGAATCCACCTTTCTTCACGGGGTGTTCTGCCTGTAGCTAATTCGCTCCTCCAAGGAATGCACTAGGGAGGCTATCGGGCCTCAGCCTCTTCGGAAAGCCTGCAGTGTAACAGGCAGAGTTCTGCTCTAGTGGCAGTAAGAACGCAAGCTGGCTTTCTCCTGCAGGCGTGGGGCTTCAGGTATGAGTGCTTAGAAGGATTGTCAAGCAGTTTTGGTTTCCCCGTGCAGCTCAGTCGAGGACAGTGAGGCAGATTTGCATGGCATGTGGGCAGCCAGAGAACACTTTTCCTGGAGACGTTGGGGTGCCGGGGAAAGCGACCTCTCCCAAGGAGAGTGCCGTGTGTTGCCCTGCACTCGGCAAACAACACGGAGTGAGCGGGAAGGGCTTTCGGCCCGGGCAGTTGTTTCTTTGCAGGCCGGGGGAGCCTGCCGGTTCTCAGCATCCTTGTCGGGTACAGGGCGCCCCCGCGAGGGTCTTACGTGTCTTGAAGAGCGTACGAGGGTGAAAGTAAAGCAGAAACGCGACTAAGGCCCCGTGGAAACCGCTCGAAGCTTCCGCCTCAGCGGGGCTCCTAGAAGGCCTTACCTGGAGGTAAGTCCTCCCATCGAGCTTCCCTTTAGCCCTAGAGCGTGACGGGATGAGCTCCTACCGGGACTCTGGAAGCACCCTGTTTATTTAGAGAAAACTGCTTCTCTTCCACGAGCCCTGACTCCAGCGACGAGGGCCCCGTCACAAACGCTTTTAGGCAGGTAGCTTCAAGGCAGCATGGATGGTGCTATAAAAAGGAGAATGCAAGGCTTGTGTCCTCAGGCTCCAACCTCCAGTCAACACGCTGACTACCGCCTTGTGATTCGTAGCTCGACAAAAGAGACTCTAGCGACACACAGGTTCCTTCCCTGAATCCACCTTTCTTCAAGGGGTGTTCTGCCTGTAGCTAATTCGCTCCTCCAAGGAATGCACTAGGGAGGCTATCGGGCCTCCGCCTCTTCCGAAAGCCTGCAGTGTAACAGGCAGAGCTCTGCCCTAGTGGCAGTAAGAACGCAAGCTGGCTTTCTCCTGCAGGCGTGGGTCTTCAGGTATGAGTGCCTAGAAGGATTGCCAAGCAGTTTTGGTTTCCCGGTGCAGCTCAGTCGAGGACAGTGAGGCAGATTTGCATGGCATGTGGGCAGCCAGAGAACACTTTTCCTGGAGACGTTGGGGTGCCGGGGAAAGCGACCTCTCCCAAGGAGAGTGCCGTGTGTTGCCCTGCACTCGGCAAACAACACGGAGTGAGCGGGAAGGGCTTTCGGCCCGGGCAGTTGTTTCTTTGCAGGCCGGGGGAGCCTGCCGGTACTCAGCGTCCTTGTCGGGTACAGGGCGCCCCCGCGAGCGTCTTACGTGTCTTGAAGAGCGTACGAGGGTGAAAGTAAAGCAGAACCGCGACTAAGGCCCCGTGGAAACCGCTCGAAGCTTCCGCCTCAGCGGGGCTATTAGAAGGCCTTACCTGGAGGTAAGTCCTCCCATCGAGCTTACCTTTAGCCCTAGAGCGTGACGGGATGAGCTCCTACCGGGACTCTGGAAGCACCCTGTTTATTTAGAGAAAACTGCTTCTCTTCCACGAGCCCTGACTCCAGCGACGAGGGCCCCGTCACAAACGGTTTTAGGCAGGTAGCTTCAAGGCAGCATGGATGGTGCTATAAAAAGGAGAATGCAAGGCTTGTGTCCTCAGGCCCCCACCTCCAGTCAACACGCTGACTACCGCCTTGTGATTCGTAGCTCGACAAAAGAGACTCTAGCGACACACAGGTTCCTTCCCTGAATCCAGCTCTCTTCACGGGGTGTTCTGCCTGTAGCTAATTCGCTCCTCCAAGGAATGCACTAGGGAGGCTATCGGGCCTCAGCCTCTTCGGAAAGCCTGCAGTGTAACAGGCAGAGCTCTGCTCTAGTGGCAGTAAGAACGCAAGCTGGCTTTCTCCTGCAGGCGTGGGTCTTCAGGTATGAGTGCCTAGAAGGATTGCCAAGCAGTTTTGGTTTCCCCGTGCAGCTCAGTCGAGGACAGTGAGGCAGATTTGCATGGCATGTGGGCAGCCAGAGAACAGTTTTCCTGGAGACGTTGGGGTGCCGGGGAAAGCGACCTCTCCCAAGGAGAGTGCCGTGTGTTGCCCTGCAGTCGGCAAACAACACGGAGTGAGCGGGAAGGGCTTTCGGCCCGGGCAGTTGTTTCTTTGCAGGCCGGGGGAGCCTGCCGGTACTCAGCGTCCTTGTCGGGTACAGGGCGCCCCCGCGAGGGTCTTACTTGTCTTGAAGAGCGTACTTGGGAAAAGTAAAGCAGAACCGCGACTAAGGCCCCGTGGAAACCGCTCGAAGCTTCCGCCTCAGCGTGGCTATGAGAAGGCCTTACCTGGAGGTAAGTCCTCCCATCGAGCTTCCTTTTAGGCCTAGAGCGTGATGGGATGAGCTCCAACCGGGACTCTGGAAGCACCCTGTTTATTTAGAGAAAACTGCTTCTCTTCCACGAGCCCTGACTCCAGCGACGAGGGCCCCATCACAAACGCTTTTAGGCAGGTAGCTTCAAGGCAGCATGGATGGTGCTATAAAAAGGAGAATGCAAGGCTTGTGTCCTCAGGCTCCCACCTCAGTCAACACGATGACTACCGCCTTGTGATTCGTAGCTCGACAAAAGAGACTCTAGCAACACACAGGTTCCTTCCCTGAATCCACCTTTCTTCACGGGGTGTTCTGCCTGTAGCTAATTCGCTCCTCCAAGGAATGCACTAGGGAGGCTATCGGGCCTCAGCCTCTTCGGAAAGCCTGCAGTGTAACAGGCAGAGTTCTGCTCTAGTGGCAGTAAGAACGCAAGCTGGCTTTCTCCTGCAGGCGTGGGGCTTCAGGTATGAGTGCTTAGAAGGATTGTCAAGCAGTTTTGGTTTCCCCGTGCAGCTCAGTCGAGGACAGTGAGGCAGATTTGCATGGCATGTGGGCAGCCAGAGAACACTTTTCCTGGAGACGTTGGGGTGCCGGGGAAAGCGACCTCTCCCAAGGAGAGTGCCGTGTGTTGCCCTGCACTCGGCAAACAACACGGAGTGAGCGGGAAGGGCTTTCGGCCCGGGCAGTTGTTTCTTTGCAGGCCGGGGGAGCCTGCCGGTTCTCAGCATCCTTGTCGGGTACAGGGCGCCCCCGCGAGGGTCTTACGTGTCTTGAAGAGCGTACGAGGGTGAAAGTAAAGCAGAAACGCGACTAAGGCCCCGTGGAAACCGCTCGAAGCTTCCGCCTCAGCGGGGCTCCTAGAAGGCCTTACCTGGAGGTAAGTCCTCCCATCGAGCTTCCCTTTAGCCCTAGAGCGTGACGGGATGAGCTCCTACCGGGACTCTGGAAGCACCCTGTTTATTTAGAGAAAACTGCTTCTCTTCCACGAGCCCTGACTCCAGCGACGAGGGCCCCGTCACAAACGCTTTTAGGCAGGTAGCTTCAAGGCAGCATGGATGGTGCTATAAAAAGGAGAATGCAAGGCTTGTGTCCTCAGGCTCCAACCTCCAGTCAACACGCTGACTACCGCCTTGTGATTCGTAGCTCGACAAAAGAGACTCTAGCGACACACAGGTTCCTTCCCTGAATCCACCTTTCTTCAAGGGGTGTTCTGCCTGTAGCTAATTCGCTCCTCCAAGGAATGCACTAGGGAGGCTATCGGGCCTCCGCCTCTTCCGAAAGCCTGCAGTGTAACAGGCAGAGCTCTGCCCTAGTGGCAGTAAGAACGCAAGCTGGCTTTCTCCTGCAGGCGTGGGTCTTCAGGTATGAGTGCCTAGAAGGATTGCCAAGCAGTTTTGGTTTCCCCGTGCAGCTCAGTCGAGGACAGTGAGGCAGATTTGCATGGCATGTGGGCAGCCAGAGAACACTTTTCCTGGAGACGTTGGGGTGCCGGGGAAAGCGACCTCTCCCAAGGAGAGTGCCGTGTGTTGCCCTGCACTCGGCAAACAACACGGAGTGAGCGGGAAGGGCTTTCGGCCCCGGCAGTTGTTTCTTTGCAGGCCGGGGGAGCCTGCCGGTACTCAGCGTCCTTGTCGGGTACAGGGCGCCCCCGCGAGCGTCTTACGTGTCTTGAAGAGCGTACGAGGGTGAAAGTAAAGCAGAACCGCGACTAAGGCCCCGTGGAAACCGCTCGAAGCTTCCGCCTCAGCGGGGCTATTAGAAGGCCTTACCTGGAGGTAAGTCCTCCCATCGAGCTTACCTTTAGCCCTAGAGCGTGACGGGATGAGCTCCTACCGGGACTCTGGAAGCACCCTGTTTATTTAGAGAAAACTGCTTCTCTTCCACGAGCCCTGACTCCAGCGACGAGGGCCCCGTCACAAACGGTTTTAGGCAGGTAGCTTCAAGGCAGCATGGATGGTGCTATAAAAAGGAGAATGCAAGGCTTGTGTCCTCAGGCCCCCACCTCCAGTCAACACGCTGACTACCGCCTTGTGATTCGTAGCTCGACAAAAGAGACTCTAGCGACACACAGGTTCCTTCCCTGAATCCAGCTCTCTTCACGGGGTGTTCTGCCTGTAGCTAATTCGCTCCTCCAAGGAATGCACTAGGGAGGCTATCGGGCCTCAGCCTCTTCGGAAAGCCTGCAGTGTAACAGGCAGAGCTCTGCTCTAGTGGCAGTAAGAACGCAAGCTGGCTTTCTCCTGCAGGCGTGGGTCTTCAGGTATGAGTGCCTAGAAGGATTGCCAAGCAGTTTTGGTTTCCCCGTGCAGCTCAGTCGAGGACAGTGAGGCAGATTTGCATGGCATGTGGGCAGCCAGAGAACAGTTTTCCTGGAGACGTTGGGGTGCCGGGGAAAGCGACCTCTCCCCCGGGAGAGTGCCGTGTGTTGCCCTGCACTCGGCAAACAACACGGAGTGAGCGGGAAGGGCTTTCGGCCCGGGCAGTTGTTTCTTTGCAGGCCGGGGGAGCCTGCCGGTACTCAGCGTCCTGGACGGATATAGGGCGCCCCTGCGAAGGTCTTACGTGTCTTGAAGAGCGTACGAGGGTGAAAGTAAAGCAGAACCGCGACTAAGGCCCCGTGGAAACCGCTCGAAGCTTCCGCCTCAGCGGGGCTATTAGAAGGCCTTAACTGGAGGGAGTCCTCCCATCGAGCTTCCCTTTAGCCCTAGAGCGTGACAGGATGAGCTCCTACCGGGACTCTGGAAGCACCCTGTTTATTTAGAGAAAACTGCTTCTCTTCCACGAGCCCTGACTCCAGCGACGAGGGCCCCGTCACAAACGGTTTTAGGCAGGTAGCTTCAAGGCAGCATGGATGGTGCTATAAAAAGGAGAATGCAAGGCTTGTGTCCTCAGGCCCCCACCTCCAGTCAACACGCTGACTACCGCCTTGTGATTCGTAGCTCGACAAAAGAGACTCTAGCGACACACAGGTTCCTTCCCTGAATCCAGCTCTCTTCACGGGGTGTTCTGCCTGTAGCTAATTCGCTCCTCCAAGGAATGCACTAGGGAGGCTATCGGGCCTCAGCCTCTTCGGAAAGCCTGCAGTGTAACAGGCAGAGCTCTGCTCTAGTGGCAGTAAGAACGCAAGCTGGCTTTCTCCTGCAGGCGTGGGTCTTCAGGTATGAGTGCCTAGAAGGATTGCCAAGCAGTTTTGGTTTCCCCGTGCAGCTCAGTCGAGGACAGTGAGGCAGATTTGCATGGCATGTGGGCAGCCAGAGAACAGTTTTCCTGGAGACGTTGGGGTGCCGGGGAAAGCGACCTCTCCCAAGGAGAGTGCCGTGTGTTGCCCTGCACTCGGCAAACAACACGGAGTGAGCGGGAAGGGCTTTCGGCCCGGGCAGTTGTTTCTTTGCAGGCCGGGGGAGCCTGCCGGTACTCAGCGTCCTTGTCGGGTACAGGGCGCCCCCGCGAGGGTCTTACATGTCTTGAAGAGCGTACTTGGGAAAAGTAAAGCAGAACCGCGACTAAGGCCCCGTGGAAACCGCTCGAAGCTTCCGCCTCAGCGTGGCTATGAGAAGGCCTTACCTGGAGGTAAGTCCTCCCATCGAGCTTCCCTTTAGGCCTAGAGCGTGACGGGATGAGCTCCTACCGGGACTCTGGAAGCACCCTGTTTATTTAGAGAAAACTGCTTCTCTTCCACGAGCCCTGACTCCAGCGACGAGGGCCCCGTCACAAACGCTTTTAGGCAGGTAGCTTCAAGGCAGCATGGATGGTGCTATAAAAAGGAGAATGCAAGCCTTGTGTCCTCAGGCTCCCACCTCAGTCAACACGCTGACTACCGCCTTGTGATTCGTAGCTCGACAAAAGAGACTCTAGCGACACACAGGTTCCTTCCCTGAATCCACCTTTCTTCACGGGGTGTTCTGCCTGTAGCTAATTCGCTCCTCCAAGGAATGCACTAGGGAGGCTATCGGGCCTCAGCCTCTTCGGAAAGCCTGCAGTGTAACAGGCAGAGCTCTGCTCTAGTGGCAGTAAGAACGCAAGCTGGCTTTCTCCTGCAGGCGTGGGTCTTCAGGTATGAGTGCCTAGAAGGATTGCCAAGCAGTTTTGGTTTCCCCGTGCAGCTCAGTCGAGGACAGTGAGGCAGATTTGCATGGCATGTGGGCAGCCAGAGAACACTTTTCCTGGAGACGTTGGGGTGCCGGGGAAAGCGACCTCTCCCAAGGAGAGTGCCGTGTGTTGCCCTGCACTCGGCAAACAACACGGAGTGAGCGGGAAGGGCTTTCGGCCCGGGCAGTTGTTTCTTTGCAGGCCGGGGGAGCCTGCCGGTACTCAGCGTCCTTGTCGGGTACAGGGCGCCCCCGCGAGGGTCTTACATGTCTTGAAGAGCGTACTTGGGAAAAGTAAAGCAGAACCGCGACTAAGGCCCCGTGGAAACCGCTCGAAGCTTCCGCCTCAGCGGGGCTATGAGAAGGCCTTACCTGGAGGTAAGTCCTCCCATCGAGCTTCCCTTTAGGCCTAGAGCGTGATGGGATGAGCTCCTACCGGGACTCTGGAAGCACCCTGTTTATTTAGAGAAAACTGCTTCTCTTCCACGAGCCCTGACTCCAGCGACGAGGGCCCCATCACAAACGCTTTTAGGCAGGTAGCTTCAAGGCAGCATGGATGGTGCTATAAAAAGGAGAATGCAAGGCTTGTGTCCTCAGGCTCCCACCTCAGTCAACACGCTGACTACCGCCTTGTGATACGTAGCTCGACAAAAGAGACTCTAGCAACACACAGGTTCCTTCCCTGAATCCACCTTTCTTCACGGGGTGTTCTGCCTGTAGCTAATTCGCTCCTCCAAGGAATGCACTAGGGAGGCTATCGGGCCTCAGCCTCTTCGGAAAGCCTGCAGTGTAACAGGCAGAGTTCTGCTCTAGTGGCAGTAAGAACGCAAGCTGGCTTTCTCCTGCAGGCGTGGGGCTTCAGGTATGAGTGCTTAGAAGGATTGTCAAGCAGTTTTGGTTTCCCCGTGCAGCTCAGTCGAGGACAGTGAGGCAGATTTGCATGGCATGTGGGCAGCCAGATAACACTTTTCCTGGAGACGTTGGGGTGCCGGGGAAAGCGACCTCTCCCAAGGAGAGTGCCGTGTGTTGCCCTGCACTAGGCAAACAACACGGAGTGAGCGGGAAGGGCTTTCGGCCCCGGCAGTTGTTTCTTTGCAGGCCGGGGGAGCCTGCCTGTACTCAGCGTCCTGGACGGATATAGGGCGCCCCCGCGAAGGTCTTACGTGTCTTGAAGAGCGTACGAGCGTGAAAGTAAAGCAGAACCGCGACTAAGGCCCCGTGGAAACCGCTCGAAGCTTCCGCCTCAGCGGGGCTATTAGAAGGCCTTACCTGGAGGTAAGTCCTCCCATCGAGCTTCGCTTTAGCCCTAGAGCATGACGGGATGAGCTCCTACCGGGACTCTGGAAGCACCCTGTTTATTTAGAGAAAACTGCTTCTCTTCCACGAGCCCTGACTCCAGCGACGAGGGCCCCGTCACAAACGCTTTTAGGCAGGTAGCTTCAAGGCAGCATGGATGGTGCTATAAAAAGGAGAATGCAAGGCTTGTGTCCTCAGGCTCCCACCTCCAGTCAACACGCTGACTACCGCCTTGTGATTCGTAGCTCGACAAAAGAGACTCTAGCAACACACAGGTTCCTTCCCTGAATCCACCTTTCTTCACGGGGTGTTCTGCCTGTAGCTAATTCGCTCCTCCAAGGAATGCACTAGGGAGGCTATCGGGCCTCATCCTCTTCGGAAAGCCTGCAGTGTAACAGGCAGAGTTCTGCTCTAGTGGCAGTAAGAACGCAAGCTGGCTTTCTCCTGCAGGCGTGGGGCTTCAGGTATGAGTGCTTAGAAGGATTGCCAAGCAGTTTTCGTTTCCCCGTGCAGCTCAGTCGAGGACAGTGAGGCAGATTTGCATGGCATGTGGGCAGCCAGAGAACAGTTTTCCTGGAGACGTTGGGGTGCCGGGGAAAGCGACCTCTCCCCCGGGAGAGTGCCGTGTGTTGCACTGCACTCGGCAAACAACACGGAGTGAGCGGGAAGGGCTTTCGGCCCGGGCAGTTGTTTCTTTGCAGGCCGGGGGAGCCTGCCGGTACTCAGCGTCCTTGTCGGGTATAGGGCGCGCCCGCGAAGGTATAACGTGTCTTGAAGAGCGTACGAGGGTGAAAGTAAAGCAGAAACGCGACTAAGGCCCCGTGGAAACCGCTCGAAGCTTCCTCCTCAGCGGGGTTATGAGAAGGCCTTACCTGGAGGTAAGTCCTCCCATCGAGCTTCCCTTTAGCCCTAGAGCGTGACAGGATGAGCTCCTACCGGGACTCTGGAAGCACCCTGTTTATTTAGAGAAAACTGCTTCTCTTCCACGAGCCCTGACTCCAGCGACGAGGGCCCCGTCACAAACGCTTTTAGGCAGGTAGCTTCAAGGCAGCATGGATGGTGCTATAAAAAGGAGAATGCAAGGCTTGTGTCCTCAGGCTCCAACCTCCAGTCAACACGGTCACTACCGCCTTGTGATTCGTAGCTCGACAAAAGAGACTCTAGCGACACACAGGTTCGTTCCCTGAATCCACCTTTCTTCACGGGGTGTTCTGCCTGTAGCTAATTCGCTCCTCCAAGGAATGCACTAGGGAGGCTATCGGGCCTCCGCCTCTTCGGAAAGCCTGCAGTGTAACAGGCAGAGCTCTGCCCTAGTGGCAGTAAGAACGCAAGCTGGCTTTCTCCTGCAGGCGTGGGTCTTCAGGTATGAGTGCCTAGAAGGATTGCCAAGCAGTTTTGGTTTCCCCGTGCAGCTCAGTCGAGGACAGTGAGGCAGATTTGCATGGCATGTGGGCAGCCAGAGAACAGTTTTCCTGGAGACGTTGGGGTGCCGGAGAAAGCGACCTCTCCCAAGGAGAGTGCCGTGTGTTGCCCTGCACTCGGCAAACAACACGGAGTGAGCGGGAAGGGCTTTCGGCCCGGGCAGTTGTTTCTTTGCAGGCCGGGGGAGCCTGCCGGTTCTCAGCATCCTTGTCGGGTACAGGGCGCCCCCGCGAGGGTCTTACGTGTCTTGAAGAGCGTACGAGGGGGAAAGTAAAGCAGAAACGCGACTAAGGCCCCGTGGAAACCGCTCGAAGCTTCCGCCTCAGCGGGGCTATGAGAAGGCCTTACCTGGAGGTAAGTCCTCCCATCGAGCTTCCCTTTAGCCCTAGAGCGTGACGGGATGAGCTCCTACCGGGACTCTGGAAGCACCCTGTTTATTTAGAGAAAACTGCTTCTCTTCCACGAGCCCTGACTCCAGCGACGAGGGGCCCGTCACAAACGGTTTTAGGCAGGTAGCTTCAAGGCAGCATGGATGGTGCTATAAAAAGGAGAATGCAAGGCTTGTGTCCTCAGGCTCCAACCTCCAGTCAACACGCTGACTACCGCCTTGTGATTCGTAGCTCGACAAAAGAGACTCTAGCGACACACAGGTTCCTTCCCTGAATCCACCTTTCTTCACGGGGTGTTCTGCCTGTAGCTAATTCGCTCCTCCAAGGAATGCACTAGGGAGGCTATCGGGCCTCCGCCTCTTCGGAAAGCCTGCAGTGTAACAGGCAGAGCTCTGCCCTAGTGGCAGTAAGAACGCAAGCTGGCTTTCTCCTGCAGGCGTGGGGCTTCAGGTATGAGTGCCTAGAAGGATTGCCAAGCAGTTTTGATTTCCCCGTGCAGCTCAGTCGAGGACAGTGAGGCAGATTTGCATGGCATGTGGGCAGCCAGAGAACACTTTTCCTGGAGACGTTGGGGTGCCGGGGAAAGCGACCTCTCCCAAGGAGAGTGCCGTGTGTTGCCCTGCACTCGGCAAACAACACGGAGTGAGCGGGAAGGGCTTTCGGCCCCGGCAGTTGTTTCTTTGCAGGCCGGGGGAGCCTGCCGGTACTCAGCGTCCTGGACGGATATAGGGCGCCCCCGCGAAGGTCTTACGTGTCTTGAAGAGCGTACGAGGGTGAAAGTAAAGCAGAACCGCGACTAAGGCCCCGTGGAAACCGCTCGAAGCTTCCGCCTCAGCGGGGCTATTAGAAGGCCTTACCTGGAGGTAAGTCCTCCCATCGAGCTTCCCTTTAGCCCTAGAGCATGACGGGATGAGCTCCTACCGGGACTCTGGAAGCACCCTGTTTATTTAGAGAAAACTGCTTCTCTTCCACGAGCCCTGACTCCAGCGACGAGGGCCCCGTCACAAACGGTTTTAGGCAGGTAGCTTCAAGGCAGCATGGATGGTGCTATAAAAAGGAGAATGCAAGGCTTGTGTCCTCAGGCCCCCACCACCAGTCAACACGCTGACTACCGCCTTGTGATTCGTAGCTCGACAAAAGAGACTCTAGCGACACACAGGTTCCTTCCCTGAATCCAGCTCTCTTCACGGGGTGTTCTGCCTGTAGGTAATTCGCTCCTCCAAGGAATGCACTAGGGAGGCTATCGGGCCTCAGCCTCTTCGGAAAGCCTGCAGTGTAACAGGCAGAGCTCTGCTCTAGTGGCAGTAAGAACGCAAGCTGGCTTTCTCCTGCAGGCGTGGGTCTTCAGGTATGAGTGCCTAGAAGGATTGCCAAGCAGTTTTGGTTTCCCCGTGCAGCTCAGTCGAGGACAGTGAGGCAGATTTGCATGGCATGTGGGCAGCCAGAGAACACTTTTCCTGGAGACGTTGGGGTGCCGGGGAAAGCGACCTCTCCCAAGGAGAGTGCCGTGTGTTGCCCTGCACTCGGCAAACAACACGGAGTGAGCGGGAAGGGCTTTCGGCCCGGGCAGTTGTTTCTTTGCAGGCCGGGGGAGCCTGCCGGTACTCAGCGAACTTGTCGGGTACAGGGCGCCCCCGCGAGGGTCTTACGTGTCTTGAAGAGCGTACGAGGGTGAAAGTAAAGCAGAACCGCGACTAAGGCCCCGTGGAAACCGCTCGAAGCTTCCGCCTCAGCGGGGCTATTAGAAGGCCTTACCTGGAGGTAAGTCCTCCCATCGAGCTTCCCTTTAGCCCTAGAGCGTGACGGGATGAGCTCCTACCGGGACTCTGGAAGCACCCTGTTTATTTAGAGAAAACTGCTTCTCTTCCACGAGCCCTGACTCCAGCGACGAGGGCCCCGTCACAAACGGTTTTAGGCAGGTAGCTTCAAGGCAGCATGGATGGTGCTATAAAAAGGAGAATGCAAGGCTTGTGTCCTCAGGCCCCCACCTCCAGTCAACACGCTGACTACCGCCTTGTGATTCGTAGCTCGACAAAAGAGACTCTAGCGACACACAGGTTCCTTCCCTGAATCCAGCTCTCTTCACGGGGTGTTCTGCCTGTAGCTAATTCGCTCCTCCAAGGAATGCACTAGGGAGGCTATCGGGCCTCAGCCTCTTCGGAAAGCCTGCAGTGTAACAGGCAGAGCTCTGCTCTAGTGGCAGTAAGAACGCAAGCTGGCTTTCTCCTGCAGGCGTGGGTCTTCAGGTATGAGTGCCTAGAAGGATTGCCAAGCAGTTTTGGTTTCCCCGTGCAGCTCAGTCGAGGACAGTGAGGCAGATTTGCATGGCATGTGGGCAGCCAGAGAACACTTTTCCTGGAGACGTTGGGGTGCCGGAGAAAGCGACCTCTCCCAAGGAGAGTGCCGTGTGTTGCCCTGCACTCGGCAAACAACACGGAGTGAGCGGGAAGGGCTTTCGGCCCGGGCAGTTGTTTCTTTGCAGGCCGGGGGAGCCTGCCGGTACTCAGCGTCCTTGTCGGGTACAGGGCGCCCCCGCGAGCGTCTTACGTGTCTTGAAGAGCGTACGAGGGTGAAAGTAAAGCAGAACCGCGACTAAGGCCCCGTGGAAACCGCTCGAAGCTTCCGCCTCAGCGGGGCTATGAGAAGGCCTTACCTGGAGGTAAGTCCTCCCATCGAGCTTCCCTTTAGCCCTAGAGCGTGACGGGATGAGCTCCTACCGGGACTTTGGAAGCACCCTGTTTATTTAGAGAAAACTGCTTCTCTTCCACGAGCCCTGACTCCAGCGACGAGGGCCCCGTCACAAACGGTTTTAGGCAGGTAGCTTCAAGGCAGCATGGATGGTGCTATAAAAAGGAGAATGCAAGGCTTGTGTCCTCAGGCTCCCACCTCCAGTCAACACGCTGACTACCGCCTTGTGATTCGTAGCTCGACAAAAGAGACTCTAGCAACACACAGGTTCCTTCCCTGAATCCACCTTTCTTCACGGGGTGTTCTGCCTGTAGCTAATTCGCTCCTCCAAGGAATGCACTAGGGAGGCTATCGGGCCTCAGCCTCTTCGGAAAGCCTGCAGTGTAACAGGCAGAGTTCTGCTCTAGTGGCAGTAAGAACGCAAGCTGGCTTTCTCCTGCAGGCGTGGGGCTTCAGGTATGAGTGCTTAGAAGGATTGCCAAGCAGTTTTGGTTTCCCCGTGCAGCTCAGTCGAGGACAGTGAGGCAGATTTGCATGGCATGTGGGCAGCCAGAGAACAGTTTTCCTGGAGACGTTGGGGTGCCGGGGAAAGCGACCTCTCCCAAGGAGAGTGCCGTGTGTTGCCCTGCACTCGGCAAACAACACGGAGTGAGCGGGAAGGGCTTTCGGCCCGGGCAGTTGTTTCTTTGCAGGCCGGGGGAGCCTGCCGGTTCTCAGCATCCTTGTCGGGTACAGGGCGCCCCCGCGAGGGTCTTACGTGTCTTGAAGAGCGTACGAGGGGGAAAGTAAAGCAGAACCGCGACTAAGGCCCCGTGGAAACCGCTCGAAGCTTCCGCCTCAGCGGGGCTATTAGAAGGCCTTACCTGGAGGTAAGTCCTCCCATCGAGCTTCCCTTTAGCCCTAGAGCATGACGGGATGAGCTCCTACCGGGACTCTGGAAGCACCCTGTTTATTTAGAGAAAACTGCTTCTCTTCCACGAGCCCTGACTCCAGCGACGAGGGCCCCGTCACAAACGCTTTTAGGCAGGTAGCTTCAAGGCAGCATGGATGGTGCTATAAAAAGGAGAATGCAAGGCTTGTGTCCTCTGGCTCCCACCTCCAGTCAACACGCTGACTACCGCCTTGTGATTCGTAGCTCGACAAAAGAGACTCTAGCAACACACAGGTTCCTTCCCTGAATCCACCTTTCTTCACGGGGTGTTCTGCCTGTAGGTAATTCGCTCCTCCAAGGAATGCACTAGGGACGCTATCGGGCCTCATCCTCTTCGGAAAGCCTGCAGTGTAACAGGCAGAGTTCTGCTCTAGTGGCAGTAAGAACGCAAGCTGGCTTTCTCCTGCAGGCGTGGGGCTTCAGGTATGAGTGCTTAGAAGGATTGCCAAGCAGTTTTGGTTTCCCCGTGCAGCTCAGTCGAGGACAGTGAGGCAGATTTGCATGGCATGTGGGCAGCCAGAGAACAGTTTTCCTGGAGACGTTGGGGTGCCGGAGAAAGCGACCTCTCCCAAGGAGAGTGCCGTGTGTTGCCCTGCACTCGGCAAACAACACGGAGTGAGCGGGAAGGGCTTTCGGCCCGGGCAGTTGTTTCTTTGCAGGCCGGGGGAGCCTGCCGGTACTCAGCGTCCTTGTCGGGTACAGGGCGCCCCCGCGAGGGTCTTACGTGTCTTGAAGAGCGTACGAGGGGGAAAGTAAAGCAGAACCGCGACTAAGGCCCCGTGGAAACCGCTCGAAGCTTCCGCCTCAGCGGGGCTATTAGAAGGCCTTACCTGGAGGTAAGTCCTCCCATCGAGCTTCCCTTTAGCCCTAGAGCGTGAAGGGCTGAGCTCCTACCGGGACTTTGGAAGCACCCTGTTTATTTAGAGAAAACTGCTTCTCTTCCACGAGCCCTGACTCCAGCGACGAGGGCCCCGTCACAAACGCTTTTAGGCAGGTAGCTTCAAGGCAGCATGGATGGTGCTATAAAAAGGAGAATGCAAGTCTTGTGTCCTCAGGCTCCCACCTCCAGTCAACACGCTGACTACCGCCTTGTGATTCGTAGCTCGACAAAAGAGACCCTAGCAACACACAGGTTCCTTCCCTGAATCCACCTTTCTTCACGGGGTGTTCTGCCTGTAGCTAATTCGCTCCTCCAAGGAATGCACTAGGGAGGCTATCGGGCCTCCGCCTCTTCGGAAAGCCTGCAGTGTAACAGGCAGAGCTCTGCCCTAGTGGCAGTAAGAACGCAAGCTGGCTTTCTCCTGCAGGCGTGGGTCTTCAGGTATGAGTGCCTAGAAGGATTGCCAAGCAGTTTTGGTTTCCCCGTGCAGCTCAGTCGAGGACAGTGAGGCAGATTTGCATGGCATGTGGGCAGCCAGAGAACAGTTTTCCTGGAGACGTTGGGGTGCCGGGGAAAGCGACCTCTCCCAAGGAGAGTGCCGTGTGTTGCCCTGCACTCGGCAAACAACACGGAGTGAGCGGGAAGGGCTTTCGGCCCGGGCAGTTGTTTCTTTGCAGGCCGGGGGAGCCTGCCGGTACTCAGCGTCCTTGTCGGGTACAGGGCGCCCCCGCGAGCGTCTTACGTGTCTTGAAGAGCGTACGAGGGTGAAAGTAAAGCAGAACCGCGACTAAGGCCCCGTGGAAACCGCTCGAAGCTTCCGCCTCAGCGGGGCTATTAGAAGGCCTTACCTGGAGGTAAGTCCTCCCATCGAGCTTCCCGTTAGCCTTAGAGCGTGACGGGATGAGCTCCTACCGGGACTTTGGAAGCACCCTGTTTATTTAGAGAAAACTGCTTCTCTTCCACGAGCCCTGACTCCAGCGACGAGGGCCCCGTCACAAACGGTTTTAGGCAGGTAGCTTCAAGGCAGCATGGATGGTGCTATAAAAAGGAGAATGCAAGGCTTGTGTCCTCAGGCCCCCACCTCCAGTCAACACGCTGACTACCGCCTTGTGATTCGTAGCTCGACAAAAGCGACTCTAGCGACACACAGGTTCCTTCCATGAATCCAGCTCTCTTCACGGGGTGTTCTGCCTGTAGCTAATTCGCTCCTCCAAGGAATGCACTAGGGAGGCTATCGGGCCTCAGCCTCTTCGGAAAGCCTGCAGTGTAACAGGCAGAGCTCTGCTCTAGTGGCAGTAAGAACGCAAGCTGGCTTTCTCCTGCAGGCGTGGGTCTTCAGGTATGAGTGCCTAGAAGGATTGCCAAGCAGTTTTGGTTTCCCCGTGCAGCTCAGTCGAGGACAGTGAGGCAGATTTGCATGGCATGTGGGCAGCCAGAGAACAGTTTTCCTGGAGACGTTGGGGTGCCGGGGAAAGCGACCTCTCCCCCGGGAGAGTGCCGTGTGTTGCCCTGCACTCGGCAAACAACACGGAGTGAGCGGGAAGGGCTTTCGGCCCGGGCAGTTGTTTCTTTGCAGGCCGGGGGAGCCTGCCGGTACTCAGAGTCCTGGACGGATATAGGGCGCCCCCGCGAAGGTCTTACGTGTCTTGAAGAGCGTACGAGGGTGAAAGTAAAGCAGAACCGCGACTAAGGCCCCGTGGAAACCGCTCGAAGCTTCCGCCTCAGCGGGGCTATTAGAAGGCCTTACCTGGAGGTAAGTCCTCCCATCGAGCTTCCCTTTAGCCCTAGAGCATGACGGGATGAGCTCCTACCGGGACTCTGGAAGCACCCTGTTTATTTAGAGAAAACTGCTTCTCTTCCACGAGCCCTGACTCCAGCGACGAGGGCCCCGTCACAAACGGTTTTAGGCAGGTAGCTTCAAGGCAGCATGGATGGTGCTATAAAAAGGAGAATGCAAGGCTTGTGTCCTCAGGCCCCCACCACCAGTCAACACGCTGACTACCGCCTTGTGATTCGTAGCTCGACAAAAGAGACTCTAGCGACACACAGGTTCCTTCCCTGAATCCAGCTCTCTTCACGGGGTGTTCTGCCTGTAGCTAATTCGCTCCACCAAGGAATGCACTAGGGAGGCTATCGGGCCTCAGCCTCTTCGGAAAGCCTGCAGTGTAACAGGCAGAGCTCTGCTCTAGTGGCAGTAAGAACGCAAGCTGGCTTTCTCCTGCAGGCGTGGGTCTTCAGGTATGAGTGCCTAGAAGGATTGCCAAGCAGTTTTGGTTTCCCCGTGCAGCTCAGTCGAGGACAGTGAGGCAGATTTGCATGGCATGTGGGCAGCCAGAGAACAGTTTTCCTGGAGACGTTGGGGTGCCGGGGAAAGCGACCTCTCCCAAGGAGAGTGCCGTGTGTTGCCCTGCACTCGGCAAACAACACGGAGTGAGCGGGAAGGGCTTTCGGCCCGGGCAGTTGTTTCTTTGCAGGCCGGGGGAGCCTGCCGGTACTCAGCGTCCTTGTCGGGTACAGGGCGCCCCCGCGAGCGTCTTACGTGTCTTGAAGAGCGTACGAGGGTGAAAGTAAAGCAGAACCGCGACTAAGGCCCCGTGGAAACCGCTCGAAGCTTCCGCCTCAGCGGGGCTATTAGAAGGCCTTACCTGGAGGTAAGTCCTCCCATCGAGCTTCCCTTTAGCCCTAGAGCGTGAAGGGCTGAGCTCCTTCCGGGACTTTGGAAGCCCCCTGTTTATTTAGAGAAAACTGCTTCTCTTCCACGAGCCCTGACTCCAGCGACGAGGGCCCCGTCACAAACGCTTTTAGGCAGGTAGCTTCAAGGCAGCATGGATGGTGCTATAAAAAGGAGAATGCAAGTCTTGTGTCCTCAGGCTCCCACCTCCAGTCAACACGCTGACTACCGCCTTGTGATTCGTAGCTCGACAAAAGAGACTCTAGCGACACACAGGTTCCTTCCCTGAATCCACCTTTCTTCACGGGGTGTTCTGCCTGTAGCTAATTCGCTCCTCCAAGGAATGCACTAGGGAGGCTATCGGGCCTCCGCCTCTTCGGAAAGCCTGCAGTGTAACAGGCAGAGCTCTGCCCTAGTGGCAGTAAGAACGCAAGCTGGCTTTCTCCTGCAGGCGTGGGTCTTCAGGTATGAGTGCCTAGAAGGATTGCCAAGCAGTTTTGGTTTCCCCGTGCAGCTCAGTCGAGGACAGTGAGGCAGATTTGCATGGCATGTGGGCAGCCAGAGAACACTTTTCCTGGAGACGTTGGGGTGCCGGGGAAAGCGACCTCTCCCAAGGAGAGTGCCGTGTGTTGCCCTGCACTCGGCAAACAACACGGAGTGAGCGGGAAGGGCTTTCGGCCCGGGCAGTTGTTTCTTTGCAGGCCGGGGGAGCCTGCCGGTACTCAGCGTCCTTGTCGGGTACAGGGCGCCCCCGCGAGCGTCTTACGTGTCTTGAAGAGCGTACGAGGGTGAAAGTAAAGCAGAACCGCGACTAAGGCCCCGTGGAAACCACTCGAAGCTTCCGCCTCAGCGGGGCTATTAGAAGGCCTTACCTGGAGGTAAGTCCTCCCATCGAGCTTCCCTTTAGCCCTAGAGCGTGACGGGATGAGCTCCTACCGGGACTTTGGAAGCACCCTGTTTATTTAGAGAAAACTGCTTCTCTTCCACGAGCCCTGACTCCAGCGACGAGGGCCCCGTCACAAACGCTTTTAGGCAGGTAGCTTCAAGGCAGCATGGATGGTGCTATAAAAAGGAGAATGCAAGGCTTGGGGCCTCAGGCTCCCACTTCCAGTCAACACGCTGACTACCGCCTTGTGATTCGTAGCTCGACAAAAGAGACTCTAGCAACACACAGGTTCCTTCCCTGAATCCACCTTTCTTCACGGGGTGTTCTGCCTGTAGCTAATTCGCTCCTCCAAGGAATGCACCAGGGACGCTATCGGGCCTCATCCTCTTCGGAAAGCCTGCAGTGTAACAGGCAGAGTTCTGCTCTAGTGGCAGTAAGAACGCAAGCTGGCTTTCTCCTGCAGGCGTGGGGCTTCAGGTATGAGTGCTTAGAAGGATTGCCAAGCAGTTTTGGTTTCCCCGTGCAGCTCAGTCGAGGACAGTGAGGCAGATTTGCATGGCATGTGGGCAGCCAGAGAACACTTTTCCTGGAGACGTTGGGGTGCCGGAGAAAGCGACCTCTCCCAAGGAGAGTGCCGTGTGTTGCCCTGCACTCGGCAAACAACACGGAGTGAGCGGGAAGGGCTTTCGGCCCGGGCAGTTGTTTCTTTGCAGGCCGGGGGAGCCTGCCGGTACTCAGCGTCCTGGACGGATATAGGGCGCCCCCGCGAAGGTCTTACGTGTCTTGAAGAGCGTACGAGGGTGAAAGTAAAGCAGAACCGCGACTAAGGCCCCGTGGAAACCGCTCGAAGCTTCCGCCTCAGCGGGGCTATTAGAAGGCCTTAACTGGAGGGAGTCCTCCCATCGAGCTTCCCTTTAGCCCTAGAGCGTGACAGGATAAGCTCCTACCGGGACTCTGGAAGCACCCTGTTTATTTAGAGAAAACTGCTTCTCTTCCACGAGCCCTGACTCCAGCGACGAGGGCCCCGTCACAAACGGTTTTAGGCAGGTAGCTTCAAGGCAGCATGGATGGTGCTATAAAAAGGAGAATGCAAGGCTTGTGTCCTCAGGCCCCCACCTCCAGTCAACACGCTGACTACCGCCTTGTGATTCGTAGCTCGACAAAAGAGACTCTAGCGACACACAGGTTCCTTCCCTGAATCCAGCTCTCTTCACGGGGTGCTCTGCCTGTAGCTAATTCGCTCCTCCAAGGAATGCACTAGGGAGGCTATCGGGCCTCAGCCTCTTCGGAAAGCCTGCAGTGTAACAGGCAGAGCTCTGCTCTAGTGGCAGTAAGAACGCAAGCTGGCTTTCTCCTGCAGGCGTGGGTCTTCAGGTATGAGTGCCTAGAAGGATTGCCAAGCAGTTTTGGTTTCCCCGTGCAGCTCAGTCGAGGACAGTGAGGCAGATTTGCATGGCATGTGGGCAGCCAGAGAACACTTTTCCTGGAGACGTTGGGGTGCCGGGGAAAGCGACCTCTCCCAAGGAGAGTGCCGTGTGTTGCCCTGCACTCGGCAAACAACACGGAGTGAGCGGGAAGGGCTTTCGGCCCGGGCACTTGTTTCTTTGCAGGCCGGGGGAGCCTGCCGGTACTCAGCGTCCTTGTCGGGTACAGGGCGCCCCCGCGAGGGTCTTACTTGTCTTGAAGAGCGTACTTGGGAAAAGTAAAGCAGAACCGCGACTAAGGCCCCGTGGAAACCGCTCGAAGCTTCCGCCTCAGCAGGGCTATGAGAAGGCCTTACCTGGAGGTAAGTCCTCCCATCGAGCTTCCCTTTAGGCCTAGAGCGTGACGGGATGAGCTCCTACCGGGACTCTGGAAGCACCCTGTTTATTTAGAGAAAACTGCTTCTCTTCCACGAGCCCTGCCTCCAGCGACGAGGGCCCCGTCACAAACGCTTTTAGGCAGGTAGCTTCAAGGCAGCATGGATGGTGCTATAAAAAGGAGAATGCAAGGCTTGTGTCCTCAGGCTCCCACCTCAGTCAACACGCTGACTACCGCCTTGTGATTCGTAGCTCGACAAAAGAGACTCTAGCAACACACAGGTTCCTTCCCTGAATCCACCTTTCTTCACGGGGTGTTCTGCCTGTAGCTAATTCGCTCCTCCAAGGAATGCACTAGGGAGGCTATCGGGCCTCATCCTCTTCGGAAAGCCTGCAGTGTAACAGGCAGAGTTCTGCTCTAGTGGCAGTAAGAACGCAAGCTGGCTTTCTCCTGCAGGCGCGGGGCTTCAGGTATGAGTGCTTAGAAGGATTGCCAAGCAGTTTTGGTTTCCCCGTGCAGCTCAGTCGAGGACAGTGAGGCAGATTTGCATGGCATGTGGGCAGCCAGAGAACAGTTTTCCTGGAGACGTTGGGGTGCCGGGGAAAGCGACCTCTCCCAAGGAGAGTGCCGTGTGTTGCCCTGCACTCGGCAAACAACACGGAGTGAGCGGGAAGGGCTTTCGGCCCGTGCAGTTGTTTCTTTGCAGGCCGGGGGAGCCTGCCGGTTCTCAGCATCCTTGTCGGGTACAGGGCGCCCCCGCGAGTGTCTTACGTGTCTTGAAGAGCGTACGAGGGGGAAAGTAAAGCAGAAACGCGACTAAGGCCCCGTGGAAACCGCTCGAAGCTTCCGCCTCAGCGGGGCTATGAGAAGGCCTTACCTGGAGGTAAGTCCTCCCATCGAGCTTCCCTTTAGCCCTAGAGCGTGAAGGGATGAGCTCCTACCGGGACTCTGGAAGCACCCTGTTTATTTAGAGAAAACTGCTTCTCTTCCACGAGCCCTGACTCCAGCGACGAGGGCCCCGTCACAAACGGTTTTAGGCAGGTAGCTTCAAGGCAGCATGGATGGTGCTATAAAAAGGAGAATGCAAGGCTTGTGTCCTCAGGCTCCAACCTCCAGTCAACACGCTGACTACCGCCTTGTGATTCGTAGCTCGACAAAAGAGACTCTAGCGACACACAGGTTCCTTCCCTGAATCCACCTTTCTTCACGGGGTGTTCTGCCTGTAGCTAATTCGCTCCTCCAAGGAATGCACTAGGGAGGCTATCGGGCCTCCGCCTCTTCGGAAAGCCTGCAGTGTAACAGGCAGAGCTCTGCCCTAGTGGCAGTAAGAACGCAAGCTGGCTTTCTCCTGCAGGCGTGGGTCTTCAGGTATGAGTGCCTAGAAGGATTGCCAAGCAGTTTTGGTTTCCCCGTGCAGCTCAGTCGAGGACAGTGAGGCAGATTTGCATGTCATGTGGGCAGCCAGAGAACAGTTTTCCTGGAGATGTTGGGGTGCCGGGGAAAGCGACCTCTCCCAAGGAGAGTGCCGTGTGTTGCCCTGCACTCGGCAAACAACACGGAGTGAGCGGGAAGGGCTTTCGGCCCCGGCAGTTGTTTCTTTGCAGGCCGGGGGAGCCTGCCTGTACTCAGCGTCCTGGACGGATATAGGGCGCCCCCGCGAAGGTCTTACGTGTCTTGAAGAGCGTACGAGGGTGAAAGTAAAGCCGAACCGTGACTAAGGCCCCGTGGAAACCGCTCGAAGCTTCCGCCTCAGCGGGGCTATTAGAAGGCCTTACCTGGAGGTAAGTCCTCCCATCGAGCTTCCCTTTAGCCCTAGAGCATGACGGGATGAGCTCCTACCGGGACTCTGGAAGCACCCTGTTTATTTAGAGAAAACTGCTTCTCTTCCACGAGCCCTGACTCCAGCGACGAGGGCCCCGTCACAAACGGTTTTAGGCAGGTAGCTTCAAGGCAGCATGGATGGTGCTATAAAAAGGAGAATGCAAGGCTTGTGTCCTCAGGCCCCCACCACCAGTCAACACGCTGACTACCGCCTTGTGATTCGTAGCTCGACAAAAGAGACTCTAGCGACACACAGGTTCCTTCCCTGAATCCAGCTCTCTTCACGGGGTGTTCTGCCTGTAGGTAATTCGCTCCTCCAAGGAATGCACTAGGGAGGCTATCGGGCCTCAGCCTCTTCGGAAAGCCTGCAGTGTAACAGGCAGAGCTCTGCTCTAGTGGCAGTAAGAACGCAAGCTGGCTTTCTCCTGCAGGCGTGGGTCTTCAGGTATGAGTGCCTAGAAGGATTGCCAAGCAGTTTTGGTTTCCCCGTGCAGCTCAGTCGAGGACAGTGAGGCAGATTTGCATGGCATGTGGGCAGCCAGAGAACACTTTTCCTGGAGACGTTGGGGTGCCGGGGAAAGCGACCTCTCCCAAGGAGAGTGCCGTGTGTTGCCCTGCACTCGGCAAACAACACGGAGTGAGCGGGAAGGGCTTTCGGCCCGGGCAGTTGTTTCTTTGCAGGCCGGGGGAGCCTGCCGGTACTCAGCGTCCTTGTCGGGTACAGGGCGCCCCCGCGAGCGTCTTACGTGTCTTGAAGAGCGTACGAGGGTGAAAGTAAAGCAGAACCGCGACTAAGGCCCCGTGGAAACCGCTCGAAGCTTCCGCCTCAGCGGGGCTATTAGAAGGCCTTACCTGGAGGTAAGTCCTCCCATCGAGCTTCCCTTTAGCCCTAGAGCGTGACGGGATGAGCTCCTACCGGGACCCTGGAAGCACCCTGTTTATTTAGAGAAAACTGCTTCTCTTCCACGAGCCCTGACTCCAGCGACGAGGGCCCCGTCACAAACGGTTTTAGGCAGGTAGCTTCAAGGCAGCATGGATGGTGCTATAAAAAGGAGAATGCAAGGCTTGTGTCCTCAGGCCCCCACCTCCAGTCAACACGCTGACTACCGCCTTGTGATTCGTAGCTCGACAAAAGAGACTCTAGCGACACACAGGTTCCTTCCCTGAATCCAGCTCTCTTCACGGGGTGTTCTGCCTGTAGCTAATTCGCTCCTCCAAGGAATGCACTAGGGAGGCTATCGGGCCTCAGCCTCTTCGGAAAGCCTGCAGTGTAACAGGCAGAGCTCTGCTCTAGTGGCAGTAAGAACGCAAGCTGGCTTTCTCCTGCAGGCGTGGGTCTTCAGGTATGAGTGCCTAGAAGGATTGCCAAGCAGTTTTGGTTTCCCCGTGCAGCTCAGTCGAGGACAGTGAGGCAGATTTGCATGGCATGTGGGCAGCCAGAGAACAGTTTTCCTGGAGACGTTGGGGTGCCGGGGAAAGCGACCTCTCCCAAGGAGAGTGCCGTGTGTTGCCCTGCACTCGGCAAACAACACGGAGTGAGCGGGAAGGGCTTTCGGCCCGGGCAGTTGTTTCTTTGCAGGCCGGGGGAGCCTGCCGGTACTCAGCGTCCTTGTCGGGTACAGGGCGCCCCCGCGAGCGTCTTACGTGTCTTGAAGAGCGTACGAGGGTGAAAGTAAAGCAGAACCGCGACTAAGGCCCCGTGGAAACCGCTCGAAGCTTCCGCCTCAGCGGGGCTATTAGAAGGCCTTACCTGGAGGTAAGTCCTCCCATCGAGCTTCCCTTTAGCCCTAGAGCGTGAAGGGCTGAGCTCCTTCCGGGACTTTGGAAGCACCCTGTTTATTTAGAGAAAACTGCTTCTCTTCCACGAGCCCTGACTCCAGCGACGAGGGCCCCGTCACAAACGCTTTTAGGCAGGTAGCTTCAAGGCAGCATGGATGGTGCTATAAAAAGGAGAATGCAAGTCTTGTGTCCTCAGGCTCCCACCTCCAGTCAACACGCTGACTACCGCCTTGTGATTCGTAGCTCGACAAAAGAGACCCTAGCAACACACAGGTTCCTTCCCTGAATCCACCTTTCTTCACGGGGTGTTCTGCCTGTAGCTAATTCGCTCCTCCAAGGAATGCACTAGGGAGGCTATCGGGCCTCAGCCTCTTCGGAAAGCCTGCAGTGTAACAGGCAGAGCTCTGCCCTAGTGGCAGTAAGAACGCAAGCTGGCTTTCTCCTGCAGGCGTGGGTCTTCAGGTATGAGGGCCTAGAAGGATTGCCAAGCAGTTTTGGTTTCCCCGTGCAGCTCAGTCGAGGACAGTGAGGCAGATTTGCATGGCATGTGGGCAGCCAGAGAACAGTTTTCCTGGAGACGTTGGGGTGCCGGGGAAAGCGACCTCTCCCAAGGAGAGTGCCGTGTGTTGCCCTGCACTCGGCAAACAACACGGAGTGAGCGGGAAGGGCTTTCCGCCCGGGCAGATGTTTCTTTGCAGGCCGGGGGAGCCTGCCGGTACTCAGCGTCCTGGACGGATATAGGGCGCCCCCGCGAAGGTCTTACGTGTCTTGAAGAGCGTACGAGGGTGAAAGTAAAGCAGAACCGCGACTAAGGCCCCGTGGAAACCGCTCGAAGCTTCCGCCTCAGCGGGGCTATTAGAAGGCCTTAACTGGAGGGAGTCCTCCCATCGAGCTTCCCTTTAGCCCTAGAGCGTGACAGGATAAGCTCCTACCGGGACTCTGGAAGCACCCTGTTTATTTAGAGAAAACTGCTTCTCTTCCACGAGCCCTGACTCCAGCGACGAGGGCCCCGTCACAAACGGTTTTAGGCAGGTAGCTTCAAGGCAGCATGGATGGTGCTATAAAAAGGAGAATGCAAGGCTTGTGTCCTCAGGCCCCCACCTCCAGTCAACACGCTGACTACCGCCTTGTGATTCGTAGCTCGACAAAAGAGACTCTAGCGACACACAGGTTCCTTCCCTGAATCCAGCTCTCTTCACGGGGTGCTCTGCCTGTAGCTAATTCGCTCCTCCAAGGAATGCACTAGGGAGGCTATCGGGCCTCAGCCTCTTCGGAAAGCCTGCAGTGTAACAGGCAGAGCTCTGCTCTAGTGGCAGTAAGAACGCAAGCTGGCTTTCTCCTGCAGGCGTGGGTCTTCAGGTATGAGTGCCTAGAAGGATTGCCAAGCAGTTTTGGTTTCCCCGTGCAGCTCAGTCGAGGACAGTGAGGCAGATTTGCATGGCATGTGGGCAGCCAGAGAACACTTTTCCTGGAGACGTTGGGGTGCCGGGGAAAGCGACCTCTCCCAAGGAGAGTGCCGTGTGTTGCCCTGCACTCGGCAAACAACACGGAGTGAGCGGGAAGGGCTTTCGGCCCGGGCAGTTGTTTCTTTGCAGGCCGGGGGAGCCTGCCGGTACTCAGCGTCCTTGTCGGGTACAGGGCGCCCCCGCGAGGGTCTTACGTGTCTTGAAGAGCGTACGAGGGGGAAAGTAAAGCAGAACCGCGACTAAGGCCCCGTGGAAACCGCTCGAAGCTTCCGCCTCAGCGGGGCTATTAGAAGGCCTTACCTGGAGGTAAGTCCTCCCATCGAGCTTACCTTTAGCCCTAGAGCGTGACGGGATGAGCTCCTACCGGGACTTTGGAAGCACCCTGTTTATTAAGAGAAAACTGCTTCTCTTCCACGAGCCCTGACTCCAGCGACGAGGGCCCCGTCACAAACGGTTTTAGGCAGGTAGCTTCAAGGCAGCATGGATGGTGCTATAAAAAGGAGAATGCAAGGCTTGGGGCCTCAGGCTCCCACCTCCAGTCAACACGCTGACTACCGCCTTGTGATTCGTAGCTCGACAAAAGAGACTCTAGCAACACACAGGTTCCTTCCCTGAATCCACCTTTCTTCACGGGGTGTTCTGCCTGTAGCTAATTCGCTCCTCCAAGGAATGCACTAGGGAGGCTATCGGGCCTCATCCTCTTCGGAAAGCCTGCAGTGTAACAGACAGAGTTCTGCTCTAGTGGCAGTAAGAACGCAAGCTGGCTTTCTCCTGCAGGCGTGGGTCTTCAGGTATGAGTGCTTAGAGGGATTGCCAAGCAGTTTTGGTTTCCCCGTGCAGCTCAGTCGAGGACAGTGAGGCAGATTTGCATGGCATGTGGGCAGCCAGAGAACACTTTTCCTGGAGACGTTGGGGTGCCGGAGAAAGCGACCTCTCCCAAGGAGAGTGCCGTGTGTTGCCCTGCACTCGGCAAACAACACGGAGTGAGCGGGAAGGGCTTTCGGCCCGGGCAGTTGTTTCTTTGCAGGCCGGGGGAGCCTGCCGGTACTCAGCGTCCTTGTCGGGTACAGGGCGCCCCCGCGAGGGTCTTACGTGTCTTGAAGAGCGTACGAGGGGGAAAGTAAAGCAGAAACGCGACTAAGGCCCCGTGGAAACCGCTCGAAGCTTCCGCCTCAGCGGGGCTCTTAGAAGGCCTTACCTGGAGGTAAGTCCTCCCATCGAGCTTCCCTTTAGCCCTAGAGCGTGACGGGATGAGCTCCTACCGGGACTCTGGAAGCACCCTTTTTATTTAGAGAAAACTGCTTCTCTTCCACGAGCCCTGACTCCAGCGACGAGGGCCCCGTCAGAAACGCTTTTAGGCAGGTAGCTTCAAGGCAGCATGGATGGTGCTATAAAAAGGAGAATGCAAGGCTTGTGTCCTCAGGCTCCCACCTCCAGTCAACACGCTGACTACCGCCTTGTGATTCGTAGCTCGACAAAAGAGACTCTAGCAACACACAGGTTCCTTCCCTGAATCCACCTTTCTTCACGGGGTGTTCTGCCTGTAGCTAATTCGCTCCTCCAAGGAATGCACTAGGGAGGCTATCGGGCCTCATCCTCTTCGGAAAGCCTGCAGTGTAACAGGCAGAGTTCTGCCCTAGTGGCAGTAAGAACGCAAGCTGGCTTTCTCCTGCAGGCGTGGGGCTTCAGGTATGAGTGCCTAGAAGGATTGCCAAGCAGTTTTGGTTTCCCCGTGCAGCTCAGTCGAGGACAGTGAGGCAGATTTGCATGGCATGTGGGCAGCCAGAGAACAGTTTTCCTGGAGACGTTGGGGTGCCGGAGAAAGCGACCTCTCCCAAGGAGAGTGCCGTGTGTTGCCCTGCACTCGGCAAACAACACGGAGTGAGCGGGAAGGGCTTTCGGCCCGGGCACTTGTTTCTTTGCAGGCCGGGGGAGCCTGCCGGTACTCAGCGTCCTTGTCGGGTACAGGGCGCCCCCGCGAGGGTCTTACTTGTCTTGAAGAGCGTACTTGGGAAAAGTAAAGCAGAACCGCGACTAAGGCCCCGTGGAAACCGCTCGAAGCTTCCGCCTCAGCGGGGCTCTTAGAAGGCCTTACCTGGAGGTAAGTCCTCCCATCGAGCTTCCCTTTAGCCCTAGAGCATGACGGGATGAGCTCCTACCGGGACTCTGGAAGCACCCTGTTTATTTAGAGAAAACTGCTTCTCTTCCACGAGCCCTGACTCCAGCGACGAGGGCCCCGTCACAAACGGTTTTAGGCAGGTAGCTTCAAGGCAGCATGGATGGTGCTATAAAAAGGAGAATGCAAGGCTTGTGTCCTCAGGCCCCCACCTCCAGTCAACACGCTGACTACCGCCTTGTGATTCGTAGCTCGACAAAAGAGACTCTAGCGACACACAGGTTCCTTCCCTGAATCCAGCTCTCTTCACGGGGTGTTCTGCCTGTAGCTAATTCGCTCCTCCAAGGAATGCACTAGGGAGGCTATCGGGCCTCAGCCTCTTCGGAAAGCCTGCAGTGTAACAGGCAGAGTTCTGCTCTAGTGGCAGTAAGAACGCAAGCTGGCTTTCTCCTGCAGGCGTGGGGCTTCAGGTATGAGTGCCTAGAAGGATTGCCAAGCAGTTTTGGTTTCCCCGTGCAGCTCAGTCGAGGACAGTGAGGCAGATTTGCATGGCATGTGGGCAGCCAGAGAACAGTTTTCCTGGAGACGTTGGGGTGCCGGGGAAAGCGACCTCTCCCAAGGAGAGTGCCGTGTGTTGCCCTGCACTCGGCAAACAACACGGAGTGAGCGGGAAGGGCTTTCGGCCCGGGCAGTTGTTTCTTTGCAGGCCGGGGGAGCCTGCCGGTACTCAGCGTCCTTGTCGGGTACAGGGCGCCCCCGCTAGCGTCTTACGTGTCTTGAAGAGCGTACGAGGGGGAAAGTAAAGCAGAACCGCGACTAAGGCCCCGTGGAAACCGCTCGAAGCTTCCGCCTCAGCGGGGCTATTAGAAGGCCTTACCTGGAGGTAAGTCCTCCCATCGAGCTTCCCTTTAGCCCTAGAACGTGACGGGATGAGCTCCTACCGGGACTTTGGAAGCACCCTGTTTATTTAGAGAAAACTGCTTCTCTTCCACGAGCCCTGACTCCAGCGACGAGGGCCCCGTCACAAACGGTTTTAGGCAGGTAGCTTCAAGGCAGCATGGATGGTGCTATAAAAAGGAGAATGCAAGGCTTGTGTCCTCAGGCTCCCACCTCCAGTCAACACGCTGACTACCGCCTTGTGATTCGTAGCTCGACAAAAGAGACTCTAGCAACACACAGGTTCCTTCCCTGAATCCACCTTTCTTCACGGGGTGTTCTGCCTGTAGCTAATTCGCTCCTCCAAGGAATGCACTAGGGAGGCTATCGGGCCTCATCCTCTTCGGAAAGCCTGCAGTGTAACAGGCAGAGTTCTGCTCTAGTGGCAGTAAGAACGCAAGCTGGCTTTCTCCTGCAGGCGTGGGTCTTCAGGTATGAGTGCTTAGAAGGATTGCCAAGCAGTTTTGGTTTCCCCGTGCAGCTCAGTCGAGGACAGTGAGGCAGATTTGCATGGCATGTGGGCAGCCAGAGAACACTTTTCCTGGAGACGTTGGGGTGCCGGAGAAAGCGACCTCTCCCAAGGAGAGTGCCGTGTGTTGCCCTGCACTCGGCAAACAACACGGAGTGAGCGGGAAGGGCTTTCGGCCCGGGCAGTTGTTTCTTTGCAGGCCGGGGGAGCCTGCCGGTACTCAGCGTCCTTGTCGGGTACAGAGCGCCCCCGCGAGGGTCTTACGTGTCTTGAAGAGCGTACGAGGGGGAAAGTAAAGCAGAAACGCGACTAAGGCCCCGTGGAAACCGCTCGAAGCTTCCGCCTCAGCGGGGCTCTTAGAAGGCCTTACCTGGAGGTAAGTCCTCCCATCGAGCTTCCCTTTAGCCCTAGAGCGTGACGGGATGAGCTCCTACCGGGACTCTGGAAGCACCCTTTTTATTTAGAGAAAACTGCTTCTCTTCCACGAGCCCTGACTCCAGCGACGAGGGCCCCGTCACAAACGCTTTTAGGCAGGTAGCTTCAAGGCAGCATGGATGGTGCTATAAAAAGGAGAATGCAAGGCTTGTGTCCTCAGGCTCCCACCTCCAGTCAACACGCTGACTACCGCCTTGTGATTCGTAGCTCGACAAAAGAGACTCTAGCGACACACAGGTTCCTTCCCTGAATCCAGCTCTCTTCACGGGGTGCTCTGCCTGTAGCTAATTCGCTCCTCCAAGGAATGCACTAGGGAGGCTATCGGGCCTCATCCTCTTCGGAAAGCCTGCAGTGTAACAGGCAGAGCTCTGCTCTAGTGGCAGTAAGAACGCAAGCTGGCTTTCTCCTGCAGGCGTGGGGCTTCAGGTATGAGTGCCTAGAAGGATTGCCAAGCAGTTTTGGTTTCCCCGTGCAGCTCAGTCGAGGACAGTGAGGCAGATTTGCATGGCATGTGGGCAGCCAGAGAACACTTTTCCTGGAGACGTTGGGGTGCCGGGGAAAGCGACCTCTCCCAAGGAGAGTGCCGTGTGTTGCCCTGCACTCGGCAAACAACACGGAGTGAGCGGGAAGGGCTTTCGGCCCGGGCAGTTGTTTCTTTGCAGGCCGGGGGAGCCTGCCGGTACTCAGCGTCCTTGTCGGGTACAGGGCGCCCCCGCGAGGGTCTTACGTGTCTTGAAGAGCGTACGAGGGTGAAAGTAAAGCAGAACCGCGACTAAGGCCCCGTGGAAACCGCTCGAAGCTTCCGCCTCAGCGGGGCTATTAGAAGGCCTTACCTGGAGGTAAGTCCTCCCATCGAGCTTACCTTTAGCCCTAGAGCGTGACAGGATGAGCTCCTACCGGGACTTTGGAAGCACCCTGTTTATTTAGAGAAAACTGCTTCTCTTCCACGAGCCCTGACTCCAGCGACGAAGGCCCCGTCACAAACGGTTTTAGGCAGGTAGCTTCAAGGCAGCATGGATGGTGCTATAAAAAGGAGAATGCAAGGCTTGTGTCCTCAGGCTCCCACCTCCAGTCAACACGCTGACTACCGCCTTGTGATTCGTAGCTCGACAAAAGAGACTCTAGCAACACACAGGTTCCTTCCCTGAATCCACCTTTCTTCACGGGGTGTTCTGCCTGTAGCTAATTCGCTCCTCCAAGGAATGCACTAGGGAGGCTATCGGGCCTCATCCTCTTCGGAAAGCCTGCAGTGTAACAGGCAGAGTTCTGCTCTAGTGGCAGTAAGAACGCAAGCTGGCTTTCTCCTGCAGGCGTGGGTCTTCAGGTATGAGTGCTTAGAAGGATTGCCAAGCAGTTTTGGTTTCCCCGTGCAGCTCAGTCGAGGACAGTGAGGCAGATTTGCATGGCATGTGGGCAGCCAGAGAACACTTTTCCTGGAGACGTTGGGGTGCCGGAGAAAGCGACCTCTCCCAAGGAGAGTGCCGTGTGTTGCCCTGCACTCGGCAAACAACACGGAGTGAGCGGGAAGGGCTTTCGGCCCGGGCAGTTGTTTCTTTGCAGGCCTGGGGAGCCTGCCGGTACTCAGCGTCCTTGTCGGGTACAGAGCGCCCCCGCGAGGGTCTTACGTGTCTTGAAGAGCGTACGAGGGGGAAAGTAAAGCAGAAACGCGACTAAGGCCCCGTGGAAACCGCTCGAAGCTTCCGCCTCAGCGGGGCTCTTAGAAGGCCTTACCTGGAGGTAAGTCCTCCCATCGAGCTTCCCTTTAGCCCTAGAGCGTGACGGGATGAGCTCCTACCGGGACTCTGGAAGCACCCTTTTTATTTAGAGAAAACTGCTTCTCTTCCACGAGCCCTGACTCCAGCAACGAGGGCCCCGTCACAAACGCTTTTAGGCAGGTAGCTTCAAGGCAGCATGGATGGTGCTATAAAAAGGAGAATGCAAGGCTTGTGTCCTCAGGCTCCCACCTCCAGTCAACACGCTGACTACCGCCTTGTGATTCGTAGCTCGACAAAAGAGACTCTAGCAACACACAGGTTCCTTCCCTGAATCCAGCTCTCTTCACGGGGTGTTCTGCCTGTAGCTAATTCGCTCCTCCAAGGAATGCTCTAGGGAGGCTATCGGGCCTCATCCTCTTCGGAAAGCCTGCAGTGTAACAGGCAGAGTTCTGCTCTAGTGGCAGTAAGAACGCAAGCTGGCTTTCTCCTGCAGGCGTGGGGCTTCAGGTATGAGTGCCTACAAGGATTGCCAAGCAGTTTTGGTTTCCCCGTGCAGCTCAGTCGAGGACAGTGAGGCAGATTTGCATGGCATGTGGGCAGCCAGAGAACAGTTTTCCTGGAGACGTTGGGGTGCCGGAGAAAGCGACCTCTCCCAAGGAGAGTGCCGTGTGTTGCCCTGCACTCGGCAAACAACACGGAGTGAGCGGGAAGGGCTTTCGGCCCGGGCAGTTGTTTCTTTGCAGGCCGGGGGAGCCTGCCGGTACTCAGCGTCCTTGTCGGGTACAGGGCGCCCCCGCGAGGGTCTTGTCTTGAAGAGCGTACTTGGGAAAAGTAAAGCAGAACCGCGACTAAGGCCCCGTGGAAACCGCTCGAAGCTTCCGCCTCAGCGGGGCTATGAGAAGGCCTTACCTGGAGGTAAGTCCTCCCATCGAGCTTCCCTTTAGCCCTAGAGCATGACGGGATGAGCTCCTACCGGGACTCTGGAAAACCCTGTTTATTTAGAGAAAACTGCTTCTCTTCCACGAGCCCTGACTCCAGCGACGAGGGCCCCGTCACAAACGGTTTTAGGCAGGTAGCTTCAAGGCAGCATGGATGGTGCTATAAAAAGGAGAATGCAAGGCTTGTGTCCTCAGGCCCCCACCTCCAGTCAACACGCTGACTACCGCCTTGTGATTCGTAGCTCGACAAAAGAGACTCTAGCGACACACAAGTTCCTTCCCTGAATCCAGCTCTCTTCACGGGGTGTTCTGCCTGTAGCTAATTCGCTCCTCCAAGGAATGCACTAGGGAGGCTATCGGGCCTCAGCCTCTTCGGAAAGCCTGCAGTGTAACAGGCAGAGCTCTGCTCTAGTGGCAGTAAGAACGCAAGCTGGCTTTCTCCTGCAGGCGTGGGGCTTCAGGTATGAGTGCCTAGAAGGATTGCCAAGCAGTTTTGGTTTCCCCGTGCAGCTCAGTCGAGGACAGTGAGGCAGATTTGCATGGCATGTGGGCAGCCAGAGAACACTTTTCCTGGAGACGTTGGGGTGCCGGGGAAAGCGACCTCTCCCAAGGAGAGTGCCGTGTGTTGCCCTGCACTCGGCAAACCACACGGAGTGAGCGGGAAGGGCTTTCGGCCCGGGCAGTTGTTTCTTTGCAGGCCGGGGGAGCCTGCCGGTACTCAGCGTCCTTGTCGGGTACAGGGCGCCCCCGCGAGCGTCTTACGTGTCTTGAAGAGCGTACGAGGGTGAAAGTAAAGCAGAACCACGACTAAGGCCCCGTGGAAACCGCTCGAAGCTTCCGCCTCAGCGGGGCTCTTAGAAGGCCTTACCTGGAGGTAAGTCCTCCCATCGAGCTTCCCTTTAGCCCTAGAGCGTGACGGGATGAGCTCCTACCGGGACTCTGGAAGCACCCTTTTTATTTAGAGAAAACTGCTTCTCTTCCACGAGCCCTGACTCCAGCGACGAGGGCCCCGTCACAAACGCTTTTAGGCAGGTAGCTTCAAGGCAGCATGGATGGTGCTATAAAAAGGAGAATGCAAGGCTTGTGTCCTCAGGCTCTCACCTCCAGTCAACACGCTGACTACCGCCTTGTGATTCGTAGCTCGACAAAAGAGACTCTAGCGACACACAGGTTCCTTCCCTGAATCCACCTTTCTTCACGGGGTGTTCTGCCTGTAGCTAATTCGCTCCTCCAAGGAATGCACTAGGGAGGCTATCGGGCCTCATCCTCTTCGGAAAGCCTGCAGTGTAACAGGCAGAGTTCTGCTCTAGTGGCAGTAAGAACGCAAGCTGGCTTTCTCCTGCAGGCGTGGGGCTTCAGGTATGAGTGCCTAGAAGGATTGCCAAGCAGTTTTGGTTTCCCCGTGCAGCTCAGTCGAGGACAGTGAGGCAGATTTGCATGGCATGTGGGCAGCCAGAGAACAGTTTTCCTGGAGACGTTGGGGTGCCGGAGAAAGCGACCTCTCCCAAGGAGAGTGCCGTGTGTTGCCCTGCACTCGGCAAACAACACGGAGTGAGCGGGAAGGGCTTTCGGCCCGGGCACTTGTTTCTTTGCAGGCCGGGGGAGCCTGCCGGTACTCAGCGTCCTTGTCGGGTACAGGGCGCCCCCGCGAGGGTCTTACTTGTCTTGAAGAGCGTACGAGGGGGAAAGTAAAGCAGAAACGCGACTAAGGCCCCGTGGAAACCGCTCGAAGCTTCCGCCTCAGCGGGGCTCTTAGAAGGCCTTACCTGGAGGTAAGTCCTCCCATCGAGCTTCCCTTTAGCCCTAGAGCGTGACGGGATGAGCTCCTACCGGGACTCTGGAAGCACCCTTTTTATTTAGAGAAAACTGCTTCTCTTCCACGAGCCCTGACTCCAGCGACGAGGGCCCCGTCACAAACGCTTTTAGGCAGGTAGCTTCAAGGCAGCATGGATGGTGCTATAAAAAGGAGAATGCAAGGCTTGTGTCCTCAGGCTCCCACCTCCAGTCAACACGCTGACTACCGCCTTGTGATTCGTAGCTCGACAAAAGAGACTCTAGCGACACACAGGTTCCTTCCCTGAATCCAGCTCTCTTCACGGGGTGCTCTGCCTGTAGCTAATTCGCTCCTCCAAGGAATGCACTAGGGAGGCTATCGGGCCTCAGCCTCTTCGGAAAGCCTGCAGTGTAACAGGCAGAGCTCTGCTCTAGTGGCAGTAAGAACGCAAGCTGGCTTTCTCCTGCAGGCGTGGGGCTTCAGGTATGAGTGCCTAGAAGGATTGCCAAGCAGTTTTGGTTTCCCCGTGCAGCTCAGTCGAGGACAGTGAGGCAGATTTGCATGGCATGTGGGCAGCCAGAGAACACTTTTCCTGGAGACGTTGGGGTGCCGGGGAAAGCGACCTCTCCCAAGGAGAGTGCCGTGTGTTGCCCTGCACTCGGCAAACAACACGGAGTGAGCGGGAAGGGCTTTCGGCCCGGGCAGTTGTTTCTTTGCAGGCCGGGGGAGCCTGCCGGTACTCAGCGTCCTTGTCGGGTACAGGGCGCCCCCGCGAGGGTCTTACGTGTCTTGAAGAGCGTACGAGGGTGAAAGTAAAGCAGAACCGCGACTAAGGCCCCGTGGAAACCGCTCGAAGCTTCCGCCTCAGCGGGGCTATTAGAAGGCCTTACCTGGAGGTAAGTCCTCCCATCGAGCTTACCTTTAGCCCTAGAGCGTGACAGGATGAGCTCCTACCGGGACTTTGGAAGCACCCTGTTTATTTAGAGAAAACTGCTTCTCTTCCACGAGCCCTGACTCCAGCGACGAAGGCCCCGTCACAAACGGTTTTAGGCAGGTAGCTTCAAGGCAGCATGGATGGTGCTATAAAAAGGAGAATGCAAGGCTTGTGTCCTCAGGCTCCCACCTCCAGTCAACACGCTGACTACCGCCTTGTGATTCGTAGCTCGACAAAAGAGACTCTAGCAACACACAGGTTCCTTCCCTGAATCCACCTTTCTTCACGGGGTGTTCTGCCTGTAGCTAATTCGCTCCTCCAAGGAATGCACTAGGGAGGCTATCGGGCCTCATCCTCTTCGGAAAGCCTGCAGTGTAACAGGCAGAGTTCTGCTCTAGTGGCAGTAAGAACGCAAGCTGGCTTTCTCCTGCAGGCGTGGGTCTTCAGGTATGAGTGCTTAGAAGGATTGCCAAGCAGTTTTGGTTTCCCCGTGCAGCTCAGTCGAGGACAGTGAGGCAGATTTGCATGGCATGTGGGCAGCCAGAGAACACTTTTCCTGGAGACGTTGGGGTGCCGGAGAAAGCGACCTCTCCCAAGGAGAGTGCCGTGTGTTGCCCTGCACTCGGCAAACAACACGGAGTGAGCGGGAAGGGCTTTCGGCCCGGGCAGTTGTTTCTTTGCAGGCCTGGGGAGCCTGCCGGTACTCAGCGTCCTTGTCGGGTACAGAGCGCCCCCGCGAGGGTCTTACGTGTCTTGAAGAGCGTACGAGGGGGAAAGTAAAGCAGAAACGCGACTAAGGCCCCGTGGAAACCGCTCGAAGCTTCCGCCTCAGCGGGGCTCTTAGAAGGCCTTACCTGGAGGTAAGTCCTCCCATCGAGCTTCCCTTTAGCCCTAGAGCGTGACGGGATGAGCTCCTACCGGGACTCTGGAAGCACCCTTTTTATTTAGAGAAAACTGCTTCTCTTCCACGAGCCCTGACTCCAGCAACGAGGGCCCCGTCACAAACGCTTTTAGGCAGGTAGCTTCAAGGCAGCATGGATGGTGCTATAAAAAGGAGAATGCAAGGCTTGTGTCCTCAGGCTCCCACCTCCAGTCAACACGCTGACTACCGCCTTGTGATTCGTAGCTCGACAAAAGAGACTCTAGCAACACACAGGTTCCTTCCCTGAATCCAGCTCTCTTCACGGGGTGTTCTGCCTGTAGCTAATTCGCTCCTCCAAGGAATGCTCTAGGGAGGCTATCGGGCCTCATCCTCTTCGGAAAGCCTGCAGTGTAACAGGCAGAGTTCTGCTCTAGTGGCAGTAAGAACGCAAGCTGGCTTTCTCCTGCAGGCGTGGGGCTTCAGGTATGAGTGCCTACAAGGATTGCCAAGCAGTTTTGGTTTCCCCGTGCAGCTCAGTCGAGGACAGTGAGGCAGATTTGCATGGCATGTGGGCAGCCAGAGAACAGTTTTCCTGGAGACGTTGGGGTGCCGGAGAAAGCGACCTCTCCCAAGGAGAGTGCCGTGTGTTGCCCTGCACTCGGCAAACAACACGGAGTGAGCGGGAAGGGCTTTCGGCCCGGGCAGTTGTTTCTTTGCAGGCCGGGGGAGCCTGCCGGTACTCAGCGTCCTTGTCGGGTACAGGGCGCCCCCGCGAGGGTCTTGTCTTGAAGAGCGTACTTGGGAAAAGTAAAGCAGAACCGCGACTAAGGCCCCGTGGAAACCGCTCGAAGCTTCCGCCTCAGCGGGGCTATGAGAAGGCCTTACCTGGAGGTAAGTCCTCCCATCGAGCTTCCCTTTAGCCCTAGAGCATGACGGGATGAGCTCCTACCGGGACTCTGGAAAACCCTGTTTATTTAGAGAAAACTGCTTCTCTTCCACGAGCCCTGACTCCAGCGACGAGGGCCCCGTCACAAACGGTTTTAGGCAGGTAGCTTCAAGGCAGCATGGATGGTGCTATAAAAAGGAGAATGCAAGGCTTGTGTCCTCAGGCCCCCACCTCCAGTCAACACGCTGACTACCGCCTTGTGATTCGTAGCTCGACAAAAGAGACTCTAGCGACACACAAGTTCCTTCCCTGAATCCAGCTCTCTTCACGTGGTGTTCTGCCTGTAGCTAATTCGCTCCTCCAAGGAATGCACTAGGGAGGCTATCGGGCCTCAGCCTCTTCGGAAAGCCTGCAGTGTAACAGGCAGAGCTCTGCTCTAGTGGCAGTAAGAACGCAAGCTGGCTTTCTCCTGCAGGCGTGGGGCTTCAGGTATGAGTGCCTAGAAGGATTGCCAAGCAGTTTTGGTTTCCCCGTGCAGCTCAGTCGAGGACAGTGAGGCAGATTTGCATGGCATGTGGGCAGCCAGAGAACACTTTTCCTGGAGACGTTGGGGTGCCGGGGAAAGCGACCTCTCCCAAGGAGAGTGCCGTGTGTTGCCCTGCACTCGGCAAACCACACGGAGTGAGCGGGAAGGGCTTTCGGCCCGGGCAGTTGTTTCTTTGCAGGCCGGGGGAGCCTGCCGGTACTCAGCGTCCTTGTCGGGTACAGGGCGCCCCCGCGAGCGTCTTACGTGTCTTGAAGAGCGTACGAGGGTGAAAGTAAAGCAGAACCACGACTAAGGCCCCGTGGAAACCGCTCGAAGATTCCGCCTCAGCGGGGCTCTTAGAAGGCCTTACCTGGAGGTAAGTCCTCCCATCGAGCTTCCCTTTAGCCCTAGAGCGTGACGGGATGAGCTCCTACCGGGACTCTGGAAGCACCCTTTTTATTTAGAGAAAACTGCTTCTCTTCCACGAGCCCTGACTCCAGCGACGAGGGCCCCGTCACAAACGCTTTTAGGCAGGTAGCTTCAAGGCAGCATGGATGGTGCTATAAAAAGGAGAATGCAAGGCTTGTGTCCTCAGGCTCTCACCTCCAGTCAACACGCTGACTACCGCCTTGTGATTCGTAGCTCGACAAAAGAGACTCTAGCGACACACAGGTTCCTTCCCTGAATCCACCTTTCTTCACGGGGTGTTCTGCCTGTAGCTAATTCGCTCCTCCAAGGAATGCACTAGGGAGGCTATCGGGCCTCATCCTCTTCGGAAAGCCTGCAGTGTAACAGGCAGAGTTCTGCTCTAGTGGCAGTAAGAACGCAAGCTGGCTTTCTCCTGCAGGCGTGGGGCTTCAGGTATGAGTGCCTAGAAGGATTGCCAAGCAGTTTTGGTTTCCCCGTGCAGCTCAGTCGAGGACAGTGAGGCAGATTTGCATGGCATGTGGGCAGCCAGAGAACAGTTTTCCTGGAGACGTTGGGGTGCCGGAGAAAGCGACCTCTCCCAAGGAGAGTGCCGTGTGTTGCCCTGCACTCGGCAAACAACACGGAGTGAGCGGGAAGGGCTTTCGGCCCGGGCACTTGTTTCTTTGCAGGCCGGGGGAGCCTGCCGGTACTCAGCGTCCTTGTCGGGTACAGGGCGCCCCCGCGAGGGTCTTACTTGTCTTGAAGAGCGTACTTGGGAAAAGTAAAGCAGAACCGCGACTAAGGCCCCGTGGAAACCGCTCGAAGCTTCCGCCTCAGCGGGGCTATGAGAAGGCCTTACCTGGAGGTAAGTCCTCCCATCGAGCTTCCCTTTAGCCCTAGAGCGTGACGGGATGAGCTCCTACCGGGACTCTGGAAGCACCCTGTTTATTTAGAGAAAACTGCTTCTCTTCCACGAGCCCTGACTCCAGCGACGAGGGTCCCGTCACAAACGGTTTTAGGCAGGTAGCTTCAAGGCAGCATGGATGGTGCTATAAAAAGGAGAATGCAAGGCTTGTGTCCTCAGGCCCCCACCTCCAGTCAACACGCTGACTACCGCCTTGTGATTAGTAGCTCGTCAAAAGAGACTCTAGCAACACACAGGTTCCTTCCCTGAATCCACCTTTCTTCACGGGGTGTTCTGCCTGTAGCTAATTCGCTCCTCCAAGGAATGCACTAGGGAGGCTATCGGGCCTCATCCTCTTCGGAAAGCCTGCAGTGTAACAGGCAGAGTTCTGCTCTAGTGGCAGTAAGAACGCAAGCTGGCTTTCTCCTGCAGGCGTGGGGCTTCAGGTATGAGTGCCTAGAAGGATTGCCAAGCAGTTTTGGTTTCCCCGTGCAGCTCAGTCGAGGACAGTGAGGCAGATTTGCATGGCATGTGGGCAGCCAGAGAACAGTTTTCCTGGAGACGTTGGGGTGCCGGGGAAAGCGACCTCTCCCAAGGAGAGTGCCGTGTGTTGCCCTGCACTCGGCAAACAACACGGAGTGAGCGGGAAGGGCTTTCGGCCCGGGCAGTTGTTTCTTTGCAGGCCGGGGGAGCCTGCCGGTACTCAGCGTCCTTGTCGGGTACAGGGCGCCCCCGCTAGCGTCTTACGTGTCTTGAAGAGCGTACGAGGGGGAAAGTAAAGCAGAACCGCGACTAAGGCCCCGTGGAAACCGCTCGAAGCTTCCGCCTCAGCGGGGCTATTAGAAGGCCTTACCTGGAGGTAAGTCCTCCCATCGAGCTTCCCTTTAGCCCTAGAACGTGACGGGATGAGCTCCTACCGGGACTTTGGAAGCACCCTGTTTATTTAGAGAAAACTGCTTCTCTTCCACGAGCCCTGACTCCAGCGACGAGGGCCCCGTCACAAACGGTTTTAGGCAGGTAGCTTCAAGGCAGCATGGATGGTGCTATAAAAAGGAGAATGCAAGGCTTGTGTCCTCAGGCTCCCACCTCCAGTCAACACGCTGACTACCGCCTTGTGATTCGTAGCTCGACAAAAGAGACTCTAGCAACACACAGGTTCCTTCCCTGAATCCACCTTTCTTCACGGGGTGTTCTGCCTGTAGCTAATTCGCTCCTCCAAGGAATGCACTAGGGAGGCTATCGGGCCTCATCCTCTTCGGAAAGCCTGCAGTGTAACAGGCAGAGTTCTGCTCTAGTGGCAGTAAGAACGCAAGCTGGCTTTCTCCTGCAGGCGTGGGTCTTCAGGTATGAGTGCTTAGAAGGATTGCCAAGCAGTTTTGGTTTCCCCGTGCAGCTCAGTCGAGGACAGTGAGGCAGATTTGCATGGCATGTGGGCAGCCAGAGAACACTTTTCCTGGAGACGTTGGGGTGCCGGAGAAAGCGACCTCTCCCAAGGAGAGTGCCGTGTGTTGCCCTGCACTCGGCAAACAACACGGAGTGAGCGGGAAGGGCTTTCGGCCCGGGCAGTTGTTTCTTTGCAGGCCGGGGGAGCCTGCCGGTACTCAGCGTCCTTGTCGGGTACAGAGCGCCCCCGCGAGGGTCTTACGTGTCTTGAAGAGCGTACGAGGGGGAAAGTAAAGCAGAAACGCGACTAAGGCCCCGTGGAAACCGCTCGAAGCTTCCGCCTCAGCGGGGCTCTTAGAAGGCCTTACCTGGAGGTAAGTCCTCCCATCGAGCTTCCCTTTAGCCCTAGAGCGTGACGGGATGAGCTCCTACCGGGACTCTGGAAGCACCCTTTTTATTTAGAGAAAACTGCTTCTCTTCCACGAGCCCTGACTCCAGCGACGAGGGCCCCGTCACAAACGCTTTTAGGCAGGTAGCTTCAAGGCAGCATGGATGGTGCTATAAAAAGGAGAATGCAAGGCTTGTGTCCTCAGGCTCCCACCTCCAGTCAACACGCTGACTACCGCCTTGTGATTCGTAGCTCGACAAAAGAGACTCTAGCGACACACAGGTTCCTTCCCTGAATCCAGCTCTCTTCACGGGGTGCTCTGCCTGTAGCTAATTCGCTCCTCCAAGGAATGCACTAGGGAGGCTATCGGGCCTCAGCCTCTTCGGAAAGCCTGCAGTGTAACAGGCAGAGCTCTGCTCTAGTGGCAGTAAGAACGCAAGCTGGCTTTCTCCTGCAGGCGTGGGGCTTCAGGTATGAGTGCCTAGAAGGATTGCCAAGCAGTTTTGGTTTCCCCGTGCAGCTCAGTCGAGGACAGTGAGGCAGATTTGCATGGCATGTGGGCAGCCAGAGAACACTTTTCCTGGAGACGTTGGGGTGCCGGGGAAAGCGACCTCTCCCAAGGAGAGTGCCGTGTGTTGCCCTGCACTCGGCAAACAACACGGAGTGAGCGGGAAGGGCTTTCGGCCCGGGCAGTTGTTTCTTTGCAGGCCGGGGGAGCCTGCCGGTACTCAGCGTCCTTGTCGGGTACAGGGCGCCCCCGCGAGGGTCTTACGTGTCTTGAAGAGCGTACGAGGGTGAAAGTAAAGCAGAACCGCGACTAAGGCCCCGTGGAAACCGCTCGAAGCTTCCGCCTCAGCGGGGCTATTAGAAGGCCTTACCTGGAGGTAAGTCCTCCCATCGAGCTTACCTTTAGCCCTAGAGCGTGACAGGATGAGCTCCTACCGGGACTTTGGAAGCACCCTGTTTATTTAGAGAAAACTGCTTCTCTTCCACGAGCCCTGACTCCAGCGACGAAGGCCCCGTCACAAACGGTTTTAGGCAGGTAGCTTCAAGGCAGCATGGATGGTGCTATAAAAAGGAGAATGCAAGGCTTGTGTCCTCAGGCTCCCACCTCCAGTCAACACGCTGACTACCGCCTTGTGATTCGTAGCTCGACAAAAGAGACTCTAGCAACACACAGGTTCCTTCCCTGAATCCACCTTTCTTCACGGGGTGTTCTGCCTGTAGCTAATTCGCTCCTCCAAGGAATGCACTAGGGAGGCTATCGGGCCTCATCCTCTTCGGAAAGCCTGCAGTGTAACAGGCAGAGTTCTGCTCTAGTGGCAGTAAGAACGCAAGCTGGCTTTCTCCTGCAGGCGTGGGTCTTCAGGTATGAGTGCTTAGAAGGATTGCCAAGCAGTTTTGGTTTCCCCGTGCAGCTCAGTCGAGGACAGTGAGGCAGATTTGCATGGCATGTGGGCAGCCAGAGAACACTTTTCCTGGAGACGTTGGGGTGCCGGAGAAAGCGACCTCTCCCAAGGAGAGTGCCGTGTGTTGCCCTGCACTCGGCAAACAACACGGAGTGAGCGGGAAGGGCTTTCGGCCCGGGCAGTTGTTTCTTTGCAGGCCTGGGGAGCCTGCCGGTACTCAGCGTCCTTGTCGGGTACAGAGCGCCCCCGCGAGGGTCTTACGTGTCTTGAAGAGCGTACGAGGGGGAAAGTAAAGCAGAAACGCGACTAAGGCCCCGTGGAAACCGCTCGAAGCTTCCGCCTCAGCGGGGCTCTTAGAAGGCCTTACCTGGAGGTAAGTCCTCCCATCGAGCTTCCCTTTAGCCCTAGAGCGTGACGGGATGAGCTCCTACCGGGACTCTGGAAGCACCCTTTTTATTTAGAGAAAACTGCTTCTCTTCCACGAGCCCTGACTCCAGCAACGAGGGCCCCGTCACAAACGCTTTTAGGCAGGTAGCTTCAAGGCAGCATGGATGGTGCTATAAAAAGGAGAATGCAAGGCTTGTGTCCTCAGGCTCCCACCTCCAGTCAACACGCTGACTACCGCCTTGTGATTCGTAGCTCGACAAAAGAGACTCTAGCAACACACAGGTTCCTTCCCTGAATCCAGCTCTCTTCACGGGGTGTTCTGCCTGTAGCTAATTCGCTCCTCCAAGGAATGCTCTAGGGAGGCTATCGGGCCTCATCCTCTTCGGAAAGCCTGCAGTGTAACAGGCAGAGTTCTGCTCTAGTGGCAGTAAGAACGCAAGCTGGCTTTCTCCTGCAGGCGTGGGGCTTCAGGTATGAGTGCCTACAAGGATTGCCAAGCAGTTTTGGTTTCCCCGTGCAGCTCAGTCGAGGACAGTGAGGCAGATTTGCATGGCATGTGGGCAGCCAGAGAACAGTTTTCCTGGAGACGTTGGGGTGCCGGAGAAAGCGACCTCTCCCAAGGAGAGTGCCGTGTGTTGCCCTGCACTCGGCAAACAACACGGAGTGAGCGGGAAGGGCTTTCGGCCCGGGCAGTTGTTTCTTTGCAGGCCGGGGGAGCCTGCCGGTACTCAGCGTCCTTGTCGGGTACAGGGCGCCCCCGCGAGGGTCTTGTCTTGAAGAGCGTACTTGGGAAAAGTAAAGCAGAACCGCGACTAAGGCCCCGTGGAAACCGCTCGAAGCTTCCGCCTCAGCGGGGCTATGAGAAGGCCTTACCTGGAGGTAAGTCCTCCCATCGAGCTTCCCTTTAGCCCTAGAGCATGACGGGATGAGCTCCTACCGGGACTCTGGAAAACCCTGTTTATTTAGAGAAAACTGCTTCTCTTCCACGAGCCCTGACTCCAGCGACGAGGGCCCCGTCACAAACGGTTTTAGGCAGGTAGCTTCAAGGCAGCATGGATGGTGCTATAAAAAGGAGAATGCAAGGCTTGTGTCCTCAGGCCCCCACCTCCAGTCAACACGCTGACTACCGCCTTGTGATTCGTAGCTCGACAAAAGAGACTCTAGCGACACACAAGTTCCTTCCCTGAATCCAGCTCTCTTCACGGGGTGTTCTGCCTGTAGCTAATTCGCTCCTCCAAGGAATGCACTAGGGAGGCTATCGGGCCTCAGCCTCTTCGGAAAGCCTGCAGTGTAACAGGCAGAGCTCTGCTCTAGTGGCAGTAAGAACGCAAGCTGGCTTTCTCCTGCAGGCGTGGGGCTTCAGGTATGAGTGCCTAGAAGGATTGCCAAGCAGTTTTGGTTTCCCCGTGCAGCTCAGTCGAGGACAGTGAGGCAGATTTGCATGGCATGTGGGCAGCCAGAGAACACTTTTCCTGGAGACGTTGGGGTGCCGGGGAAAGCGACCTCTCCCAAGGAGAGTGCCGTGTGTTGCCCTGCACTCGGCAAACCACACGGAGTGAGCGGGAAGGGCTTTCGGCCCGGGCAGTTGTTTCTTTGCAGGCCGGGGGAGCCTGCCGGTACTCAGCGTCCTTGTCGGGTACAGGGCGCCCCCGCGAGCGTCTTACGTGTCTTGAAGAGCGTACGAGGGTGAAAGTAAAGCAGAACCACGACTAAGGCCCCGTGGAAACCGCTCGAAGCTTCCGCCTCAGCGGGGCTCTTAGAAGGCCTTACCTGGAGGTAAGTCCTCCCATCGAGCTTCCCTTTAGCCCTAGAGCGTGACGGGATGAGCTCCTACCGGGACTCTGGAAGCACCCTTTTTATTTAGAGAAAACTGCTTCTCTTCCACGAGCCCTGACTCCAGCGACGAGGGCCCCGTCACAAACGCTTTTAGGCAGGTAGCTTCAAGGCAGCATGGATGGTGCTATAAAAAGGAGAATGCAAGGCTTGTGTCCTCAGGCTCTCACCTCCAGTCAACACGCTGACTACCGCCTTGTGATTCGTAGCTCGACAAAAGAGACTCTAGCGACACACAGGTTCCTTCCCTGAATCCACCTTTCTTCACGGGGTGTTCTGCCTGTAGCTAATTCGCTCCTCCAAGGAATGCACTAGGGAGGCTATCGGGCCTCATCCTCTTCGGAAAGCCTGCAGTGTAACAGGCAGAGTTCTGCTCTAGTGGCAGTAAGAACGCAAGCTGGCTTTCTCCTGCAGGCGTGGGGCTTCAGGTATGAGTGCCTAGAAGGATTGCCAAGCAGTTTTGGTTTCCCCGTGCAGCTCAGTCGAGGACAGTGAGGCAGATTTGCATGGCATGTGGGCAGCCAGAGAACAGTTTTCCTGGAGACGTTGGGGTGCCGGAGAAAGCGACCTCTCCCAAGGAGAGTGCCGTGTGTTGCCCTGCACTCGGCAAACAACACGGAGTGAGCGGGAAGGGCTTTCGGCCCGGGCACTTGTTTCTTTGCAGGCCGGGGGAGCCTGCCGGTACTCAGCGTCCTTGTCGGGTACAGGGCGCCCCCGCGAGGGTCTTACTTGTCTTGAAGAGCGTACGAGGGGGAAAGTAAAGCAGAAACGCGACTAAGGCCCCGTGGAAACCGCTCGAAGCTTCCGCCTCAGCGGGGCTCTTAGAAGGCCTTACCTGGAGGTAAGTCCTCCCATCGAGCTTCCCTTTAGCCCTAGAGCGTGACGGGATGAGCTCCTACCGGGACTCTGGAAGCACCCTTTTTATTTAGAGAAAACTGCTTCTCTTCCACGAGCCCTGACTCCAGCGACGAGGGCCCCGTCACAAACGCTTTTAGGCAGGTAGCTTCAAGGCAGCATGGATGGTGCTATAAAAAGGAGAATGCAAGGCTTGTGTCCTCAGGCTCCCACCTCCAGTCAACACGCTGACTACCGCCTTGTGATTCGTAGCTCGACAAAAGAGACTCTAGCGACACACAGGTTCCTTCCCTGAATCCAGCTCTCTTCACGGGGTGCTCTGCCTGTAGCTAATTCGCTCCTCCAAGGAATGCACTAGGGAGGCTATCGGGCCTCAGCCTCTTCGGAAAGCCTGCAGTGTAACAGGCAGAGCTCTGCTCTAGTGGCAGTAAGAACGCAAGCTGGCTTTCTCCTGCAGGCGTGGGGCTTCAGGTATGAGTGCCTAGAAGGATTGCCAAGCAGTTTTGGTTTCCCCGTGCAGCTCAGTCGAGGACAGTGAGGCAGATTTGCATGGCATGTGGGCAGCCAGAGAACACTTTTCCTGGAGACGTTGGGGTGCCGGGGAAAGCGACCTCTCCCAAGGAGAGTGCCGTGTGTTGCCCTGCACTCGGCAAACAACACGGAGTGAGCGGGAAGGGCTTTCGGCCCGGGCAGTTGTTTCTTTGCAGGCCGGGGGAGCCTGCCGGTACTCAGCGTCCTTGTCGGGTACAGGGCGCCCCCGCGAGGGTCTTACGTGTCTTGAAGAGCGTACGAGGGTGAAAGTAAAGCAGAACCGCGACTAAGGCCCCGTGGAAACCGCTCGAAGCTTCCGCCTCAGCGGGGCTATTAGAAGGCCTTACCTGGAGGTAAGTCCTCCCATCGAGCTTACCTTTAGCCCTAGAGCGTGACAGGATGAGCTCCTACCGGGACTTTGGAAGCACCCTGTTTATTTAGAGAAAACTGCTTCTCTTCCACGAGCCCTGACTCCAGCGACGAAGGCCCCGTCACAAACGGTTTTAGGCAGGTAGCTTCAAGGCAGCATGGATGGTGCTATAAAAAGGAGAATGCAAGGCTTGTGTCCTCAGGCTCCCACCTCCAGTCAACACGCTGACTACCGCCTTGTGATTCGTAGCTCGACAAAAGAGACTCTAGCAACACACAGGTTCCTTCCCTGAATCCACCTTTCTTCACGGGGTGTTCTGCCTGTAGCTAATTCGCTCCTCCAAGGAATGCACTAGGGAGGCTATCGGGCCTCATCCTCTTCGGAAAGCCTGCAGTGTAACAGGCAGAGTTCTGCTCTAGTGGCAGTAAGAACGCAAGCTGGCTTTCTCCTGCAGGCGTGGGTCTTCAGGTATGAGTGCTTAGAAGGATTGCCAAGCAGTTTTGGTTTCCCCGTGCAGCTCAGTCGAGGACAGTGAGGCAGATTTGCATGGCATGTGGGCAGCCAGAGAACACTTTTCCTGGAGACGTTGGGGTGCCGGAGAAAGCGACCTCTCCCAAGGAGAGTGCCGTGTGTTGCCCTGCACTCGGCAAACAACACGGAGTGAGCGGGAAGGGCTTTCGGCCCGGGCAGTTGTTTCTTTGCAGGCCTGGGGAGCCTGCCGGTACTCAGCGTCCTTGTCGGGTACAGAGCGCCCCCGCGAGGGTCTTACGTGTCTTGAAGAGCGTACGAGGGGGAAAGTAAAGCAGAAACGCGACTAAGGCCCCGTGGAAACCGCTCGAAGCTTCCGCCTCAGCGGGGCTCTTAGAAGGCCTTACCTGGAGGTAAGTCCTCCCATCGAGCTTCCCTTTAGCCCTAGAGCGTGACGGGATGAGCTCCTACCGGGACTCTGGAAGCACCCTTTTTATTTAGAGAAAACTGCTTCTCTTCCACGAGCCCTGACTCCAGCAACGAGGGCCCCGTCACAAACGCTTTTAGGCAGGTAGCTTCAAGGCAGCATGGATGGTGCTATAAAAAGGAGAATGCAAGGCTTGTGTCCTCAGGCTCCCACCTCCAGTCAACACGCTGACTACCGCCTTGTGATTCGTAGCTCGACAAAAGAGACTCTAGCAACACACAGGTTCCTTCCCTGAATCCAGCTCTCTTCACGGGGTGTTCTGCCTGTAGCTAATTCGCTCCTCCAAGGAATGCTCTAGGGAGGCTATCGGGCCTCATCCTCTTCGGAAAGCCTGCAGTGTAACAGGCAGAGTTCTGCTCTAGTGGCAGTAAGAACGCAAGCTGGCTTTCTCCTGCAGGCGTGGGGCTTCAGGTATGAGTGCCTACAAGGATTGCCAAGCAGTTTTGGTTTCCCCGTGCAGCTCAGTCGAGGACAGTGAGGCAGATTTGCATGGCATGTGGGCAGCCAGAGAACAGTTTTCCTGGAGACGTTGGGGTGCCGGAGAAAGCGACCTCTCCCAAGGAGAGTGCCGTGTGTTGCCCTGCACTCGGCAAACAACACGGAGTGAGCGGGAAGGGCTTTCGGCCCGGGCAGTTGTTTCTTTGCAGGCCGGGGGAGCCTGCCGGTACTCAGCGTCCTTGTCGGGTACAGGGCGCCCCCGCGAGGGTCTTGTCTTGAAGAGCGTACTTGGGAAAAGTAAAGCAGAACCGCGACTAAGGCCCCGTGGAAACCGCTCGAAGCTTCCGCCTCAGCGGGGCTATGAGAAGGCCTTACCTGGAGGTAAGTCCTCCCATCGAGCTTCCCTTTAGCCCTAGAGCATGACGGGATGAGCTCCTACCGGGACTCTGGAAAACCCTGTTTATTTAGAGAAAACTGCTTCTCTTCCACGAGCCCTGACTCCAGCGACGAGGGCCCCGTCACAAACGGTTTTAGGCAGGTAGCTTCAAGGCAGCATGGATGGTGCTATAAAAAGGAGAATGCAAGGCTTGTGTCCTCAGGCCCCCACCTCCAGTCAACACGCTGACTACCGCCTTGTGATTCGTAGCTCGACAAAAGAGACTCTAGCGACACACAAGTTCCTTCCCTGAATCCAGCTCTCTTCACGGGGTGTTCTGCCTGTAGCTAATTCGCTCCTCCAAGGAATGCACTAGGGAGGCTATCGGGCCTCAGCCTCTTCGGAAAGCCTGCAGTGTAACAGGCAGAGCTCTGCTCTAGTGGCAGTAAGAACGCAAGCTGGCTTTCTCCTGCAGGCGTGGGGCTTCAGGTATGAGTGCCTAGAAGGATTGCCAAGCAGTTTTGGTTTCCCCGTGCAGCTCAGTCGAGGACAGTGAGGCAGATTTGCATGGCATGTGGGCAGCCAGAGAACACTTTTCCTGGAGACGTTGGGGTGCCGGGGAAAGCGACCTCTCCCAAGGAGAGTGCCGTGTGTTGCCCTGCACTCGGCAAACCACACGGAGTGAGCGGGAAGGGCTTTCGGCCCGGGCAGTTGTTTCTTTGCAGGCCGGGGGAGCCTGCCGGTACTCAGCGTCCTTGTCGGGTACAGGGCGCCCCCGCGAGCGTCTTACGTGTCTTGAAGAGCGTACGAGGGTGAAAGTAAAGCAGAACCACGACTAAGGCCCCGTGGAAACCGCTCGAAGCTTCCGCCTCAGCGGGGCTCTTAGAAGGCCTTACCTGGAGGTAAGTCCTCCCATCGAGCTTCCCTTTAGCCCTAGAGCGTGACGGGATGAGCTCCTACCGGGACTCTGGAAGCACCCTTTTTATTTAGAGAAAACTGCTTCTCTTCCACGAGCCCTGACTCCAGCGACGAGGGCCCCGTCACAAACGCTTTTAGGCAGGTAGCTTCAAGGCAGCATGGATGGTGCTATAAAAAGGAGAATGCAAGGCTTGTGTCCTCAGGCTCTCACCTCCAGTCAACACGCTGACTACCGCCTTGTGATTCGTAGCTCGACAAAAGAGACTCTAGCGACACACAGGTTCCTTCCCTGAATCCACCTTTCTTCACGGGGTGTTCTGCCTGTAGCTAATTCGCTCCTCCAAGGAATGCACTAGGGAGGCTATCGGGCCTCATCCTCTTCGGAAAGCCTGCAGTGTAACAGGCAGAGTTCTGCTCTAGTGGCAGTAAGAACGCAAGCTGGCTTTCTCCTGCAGGCGTGGGGCTTCAGGTATGAGTGCCTAGAAGGATTGCCAAGCAGTTTTGGTTTCCCCGTGCAGCTCAGTCGAGGACAGTGAGGCAGATTTGCATGGCATGTGGGCAGCCAGAGAACAGTTTTCCTGGAGACGTTGGGGTGCCGGAGAAAGCGACCTCTCCCAAGGAGAGTGCCGTGTGTTGCCCTGCACTCGGCAAACAACACGGAGTGAGCGGGAAGGGCTTTCGGCCCGGGCACTTGTTTCTTTGCAGGCCGGGGGAGCCTGCCGGTACTCAGCGTCCTTGTCGGGTACAGGGCGCCCCCGCGAGGGTCTTACTTGTCTTGAAGAGCGTACGAGGGGGAAAGTAAAGCAGAAACGCGACTAAGGCCCCGTGGAAACCGCTCGAAGCTTCCGCCTCAGCGGGGCTCTTAGAAGGCCTTACCTGGAGGTAAGTCCTCCCATCGAGCTTCCCTTTAGCCCTAGAGCGTGACGGGATGAGCTCCTACCGGGACTCTGGAAGCACCCTTTTTATTTAGAGAAAACTGCTTCTCTTCCACGAGCCCTGACTCCAGCGACGAGGGCCCCGTCACAAACGCTTTTAGGCAGGTAGCTTCAAGGCAGCATGGATGGTGCTATAAAAAGGAGAATGCAAGGCTTGTGTCCTCAGGCTCCCACCTCCAGTCAACACGCTGACTACCGCCTTGTGATTCGTAGCTCGACAAAAGAGACTCTAGCGACACACAGGTTCCTTCCCTGAATCCAGCTCTCTTCACGGGGTGCTCTGCCTGTAGCTAATTCGCTCCTCCAAGGAATGCACTAGGGAGGCTATCGGGCCTCAGCCTCTTCGGAAAGCCTGCAGTGTAACAGGCAGAGCTCTGCTCTAGTGGCAGTAAGAACGCAAGCTGGCTTTCTCCTGCAGGCGTGGGGCTTCAGGTATGAGTGCCTAGAAGGATTGCCAAGCAGTTTTGGTTTCCCCGTGCAGCTCAGTCGAGGACAGTGAGGCAGATTTGCATGGCATGTGGGCAGCCAGAGAACACTTTTCCTGGAGACGTTGGGGTGCCGGGGAAAGCGACCTCTCCCAAGGAGAGTGCCGTGTGTTGCCCTGCACTCGGCAAACAACACGGAGTGAGCGGGAAGGGCTTTCGGCCCGGGCAGTTGTTTCTTTGCAGGCCGGGGGAGCCTGCCGGTACTCAGCGTCCTTGTCGGGTACAGGGCGCCCCCGCGAGGGTCTTACGTGTCTTGAAGAGCGTACGAGGGTGAAAGTAAAGCAGAACCGCGACTAAGGCCCCGTGGAAACCGCTCGAAGCTTCCGCCTCAGCGGGGCTATTAGAAGGCCTTACCTGGAGGTAAGTCCTCCCATCGAGCTTACCTTTAGCCCTAGAGCGTGACAGGATGAGCTCCTACCGGGACTTTGGAAGCACCCTGTTTATTTAGAGAAAACTGCTTCTCTTCCACGAGCCCTGACTCCAGCGACGAAGGCCCCGTCACAAACGGTTTTAGGCAGGTAGCTTCAAGGCAGCATGGATGGTGCTATAAAAAGGAGAATGCAAGGCTTGTGTCCTCAGGCTCCCACCTCCAGTCAACACGCTGACTACCGCCTTGTGATTCGTAGCTCGACAAAAGAGACTCTAGCAACACACAGGTTCCTTCCCTGAATCCACCTTTCTTCACGGGGTGTTCTGCCTGTAGCTAATTCGCTCCTCCAAGGAATGCACTAGGGAGGCTATCGGGCCTCATCCTCTTCGGAAAGCCTGCAGTGTAACAGGCAGAGTTCTGCTCTAGTGGCAGTAAGAACGCAAGCTGGCTTTCTCCTGCAGGCGTGGGTCTTCAGGTATGAGTGCTTAGAAGGATTGCCAAGCAGTTTTGGTTTCCCCGTGCAGCTCAGTCGAGGACAGTGAGGCAGATTTGCATGGCATGTGGGCAGCCAGAGAACACTTTTCCTGGAGACGTTGGGGTGCCGGAGAAAGCGACCTCTCCCAAGGAGAGTGCCGTGTGTTGCCCTGCACTCGGCAAACAACACGGAGTGAGCGGGAAGGGCTTTCGGCCCGGGCAGTTGTTTCTTTGCAGGCCTGGGGAGCCTGCCGGTACTCAGCGTCCTTGTCGGGTACAGAGCGCCCCCGCGAGGGTCTTACGTGTCTTGAAGAGCGTACGAGGGGGAAAGTAAAGCAGAAACGCGACTAAGGCCCCGTGGAAACCGCTCGAAGCTTCCGCCTCAGCGGGGCTCTTAGAAGGCCTTACCTGGAGGTAAGTCCTCCCATCGAGCTTCCCTTTAGCCCTAGAGCGTGACGGGATGAGCTCCTACCGGGACTCTGGAAGCACCCTTTTTATTTAGAGAAAACTGCTTCTCTTCCACGAGCCCTGACTCCAGCAACGAGGGCCCCGTCACAAACGCTTTTAGGCAGGTAGCTTCAAGGCAGCATGGATGGTGCTATAAAAAGGAGAATGCAAGGCTTGTGTCCTCAGGCTCCCACCTCCAGTCAACACGCTGACTACCGCCTTGTGATTCGTAGCTCGACAAAAGAGACTCTAGCAACACACAGGTTCCTTCCCTGAATCCAGCTCTCTTCACGGGGTGTTCTGCCTGTAGCTAATTCGCTCCTCCAAGGAATGCTCTAGGGAGGCTATCGGGCCTCATCCTCTTCGGAAAGCCTGCAGTGTAACAGGCAGAGTTCTGCTCTAGTGGCAGTAAGAACGCAAGCTGGCTTTCTCCTGCAGGCGTGGGGCTTCAGGTATGAGTGCCTACAAGGATTGCCAAGCAGTTTTGGTTTCCCCGTGCAGCTCAGTCGAGGACAGTGAGGCAGATTTGCATGGCATGTGGGCAGCCAGAGAACAGTTTTCCTGGAGACGTTGGGGTGCCGGAGAAAGCGACCTCTCCCAAGGAGAGTGCCGTGTGTTGCCCTGCACTCGGCAAACAACACGGAGTGAGCGGGAAGGGCTTTCGGCCCGGGCAGTTGTTTCTTTGCAGGCCGGGGGAGCCTGCCGGTACTCAGCGTCCTTGTCGGGTACAGGGCGCCCCCGCGAGGGTCTTGTCTTGAAGAGCGTACTTGGGAAAAGTAAAGCAGAACCGCGACTAAGGCCCCGTGGAAACCGCTCGAAGCTTCCGCCTCAGCGGGGCTATGAGAAGGCCTTACCTGGAGGTAAGTCCTCCCATCGAGCTTCCCTTTAGCCCTAGAGCATGACGGGATGAGCTCCTACCGGGACTCTGGAAAACCCTGTTTATTTAGAGAAAACTGCTTCTCTTCCACGAGCCCTGACTCCAGCGACGAGGGCCCCGTCACAAACGGTTTTAGGCAGGTAGCTTCAAGGCAGCATGGATGGTGCTATAAAAAGGAGAATGCAAGGCTTGTGTCCTCAGGCCCCCACCTCCAGTCAACACGCTGACTACCGCCTTGTGATTCGTAGCTCGACAAAAGAGACTCTAGCGACACACAAGTTCCTTCCCTGAATCCAGCTCTCTTCACGTGGTGTTCTGCCTGTAGCTAATTCGCTCCTCCAAGGAATGCACTAGGGAGGCTATCGGGCCTCAGCCTCTTCGGAAAGCCTGCAGTGTAACAGGCAGAGCTCTGCTCTAGTGGCAGTAAGAACGCAAGCTGGCTTTCTCCTGCAGGCGTGGGGCTTCAGGTATGAGTGCCTAGAAGGATTGCCAAGCAGTTTTGGTTTCCCCGTGCAGCTCAGTCGAGGACAGTGAGGCAGATTTGCATGGCATGTGGGCAGCCAGAGAACACTTTTCCTGGAGACGTTGGGGTGCCGGGGAAAGCGACCTCTCCCAAGGAGAGTGCCGTGTGTTGCCCTGCACTCGGCAAACCACACGGAGTGAGCGGGAAGGGCTTTCGGCCCGGGCAGTTGTTTCTTTGCAGGCCGGGGGAGCCTGCCGGTACTCAGCGTCCTTGTCGGGTACAGGGCGCCCCCGCGAGCGTCTTACGTGTCTTGAAGAGCGTACGAGGGTGAAAGTAAAGCAGAACCACGACTAAGGCCCCGTGGAAACCGCTCGAAGCTTCCGCCTCAGCGGGGCTCTTAGAAGGCCTTACCTGGAGGTAAGTCCTCCCATCGAGCTTCCCTTTAGCCCTAGAGCGTGACGGGATGAGCTCCTACCGGGACTCTGGAAGCACCCTTTTTATTTAGAGAAAACTGCTTCTCTTCCACGAGCCCTGACTCCAGCGACGAGGGCCCCGTCACAAACGCTTTTAGGCAGGTAGCTTCAAGGCAGCATGGATGGTGCTATAAAAAGGAGAATGCAAGGCTTGTGTCCTCAGGCTCTCACCTCCAGTCAACACGCTGACTACCGCCTTGTGATTCGTAGCTCGACAAAAGAGACTCTAGCGACACACAGGTTCCTTCCCTGAATCCACCTTTCTTCACGGGGTGTTCTGCCTGTAGCTAATTCGCTCCTCCAAGGAATGCACTAGGGAGGCTATCGGGCCTCATCCTCTTCGGAAAGCCTGCAGTGTAACAGGCAGAGTTCTGCTCTAGTGGCAGTAAGAACGCAAGCTGGCTTTCTCCTGCAGGCGTGGGGCTTCAGGTATGAGTGCCTAGAAGGATTGCCAAGCAGTTTTGGTTTCCCCGTGCAGCTCAGTCGAGGACAGTGAGGCAGATTTGCATGGCATGTGGGCAGCCAGAGAACAGTTTTCCTGGAGACGTTGGGGTGCCGGAGAAAGCGACCTCTCCCAAGGAGAGTGCCGTGTGTTGCCCTGCACTCGGCAAACAACACGGAGTGAGCGGGAAGGGCTTTCGGCCCGGGCACTTGTTTCTTTGCAGGCCGGGGGAGCCTGCCGGTACTCAGCGTCCTTGTCGGGTACAGGGCGCCCCCGCGAGGGTCTTACTTGTCTTGAAGAGCGTACTTGGGAAAAGTAAAGCAGAACCGCGACTAAGGCCCCGTGGAAACCGCTCGAAGCTTCCGCCTCAGCGGGGCTATGAGAAGGCCTTACCTGGAGGTAAGTCCTCCCATCGAGCTTCCCTTTAGCCCTAGAGCGTGACGGGATGAGCTCCTACCGGGACTCTGGAAGCACCCTGTTTATTTAGAGAAAACTGCTTCTCTTCCACGAGCCCTGACTCCAGCGACGAGGGTCCCGTCACAAACGGTTTTAGGCAGGTAGCTTCAAGGCAGCATGGATGGTGCTATAAAAAGGAGAATGCAAGGCTTGTGTCCTCAGGCCCCCACCTCCAGTCAACACGCTGACTACCGCCTTGTGATTAGTAGCTCGTCAAAAGAGACTCTAGCAACACACAGGTTCCTTCCCTGAATCCACCTTTCTTCACGGGGTGTTCTGCCTGTAGCTAATTCGCTCCTCCAAGGAATGCACTAGGGAGGCTATCGGGCCTCATCCTCTTCGGAAAGCCTGCAGTGTAACAGGCAGAGTTCTGCTCTAGTGGCAGTAAGAACGCAAGCTGGCTTTCTCCTGCAGGCGTGGGGCTTCAGGTATGAGTGCCTAGAAGGATTGCCAAGCAGTTTTGGTTTCCCCGTGCAGCTCAGTCGAGGACAGTGAGGCAGATTTGCATGGCATGTGGGCAGCCAGAGAACAGTTTTCCTGGAGACGTTGGGGTGCCGGGGAAAGCGACCTCTCCCAAGGAGAGTGCCGTGTGTTGCCCTGCACTCGGCAAACAACACGGAGTGAGCGGGAAGGGCTTTCGGCCCGGGCAGTTGTTTCTTTGCAGGCCGGGGGAGCCTGCCGGTACTCAGCGTCCTTGTCGGGTACAGGGCGCCCCCGCTAGCGTCTTACGTGTCTTGAAGAGCGTACGAGGGGGAAAGTAAAGCAGAACCGCGACTAAGGCCCCGTGGAAACCGCTCGAAGCTTCCGCCTCAGCGGGGCTATTAGAAGGCCTTACCTGGAGGTAAGTCCTCCCATCGAGCTTCCCTTTAGCCCTAGAACGTGACGGGATGAGCTCCTACCGGGACTTTGGAAGCACCCTGTTTATTTAGAGAAAACTGCTTCTCTTCCACGAGCCCTGACTCCAGCGACGAGGGCCCCGTCACAAACGGTTTTAGGCAGGTAGCTTCAAGGCAGCATGGATGGTGCTATAAAAAGGAGAATGCAAGGCTTGTGTCCTCAGGCTCCCACCTCCAGTCAACACGCTGACTACCGCCTTGTGATTCGTAGCTCGACAAAAGAGACTCTAGCAACACACAGGTTCCTTCCCTGAATCCACCTTTCTTCACGGGGTGTTCTGCCTGTAGCTAATTCGCTCCTCCAAGGAATGCACTAGGGAGGCTATCGGGCCTCATCCTCTTCGGAAAGCCTGCAGTGTAACAGGCAGAGTTCTGCTCTAGTGGCAGTAAGAACGCAAGCTGGCTTTCTCCTGCAGGCGTGGGTCTTCAGGTATGAGTGCTTAGAAGGATTGCCAAGCAGTTTTGGTTTCCCCGTGCAGCTCAGTCGAGGACAGTGAGGCAGATTTGCATGGCATGTGGGCAGCCAGAGAACACTTTTCCTGGAGACGTTGGGGTGCCGGAGAAAGCGACCTCTCCCAAGGAGAGTGCCGTGTGTTGCCCTGCACTCGGCAAACAACACGGAGTGAGCGGGAAGGGCTTTCGGCCCGGGCAGTTGTTTCTTTGCAGGCCGGGGGAGCCTGCCGGTACTCAGCGTCCTTGTCGGGTACAGAGCGCCCCCGCGAGGGTCTTACGTGTCTTGAAGAGCGTACGAGGGGGAAAGTAAAGCAGAAACGCGACTAAGGCCCCGTGGAAACCGCTCGAAGCTTCCGCCTCAGCGGGGCTCTTAGAAGGCCTTACCTGGAGGTAAGTCCTCCCATCGAGCTTCCCTTTAGCCCTAGAGCGTGACGGGATGAGCTCCTACCGGGACTCTGGAAGCACCCTTTTTATTTAGAGAAAACTGCTTCTCTTCCACGAGCCCTGACTCCAGCGACGAGGGCCCCGTCACAAACGCTTTTAGGCAGGTAGCTTCAAGGCAGCATGGATGGTGCTATAAAAAGGAGAATGCAAGGCTTGTGTCCTCAGGCTCCCACCTCCAGTCAACACGCTGACTACCGCCTTGTGATTCGTAGCTCGACAAAAGAGACTCTAGCGACACACAGGTTCCTTCCCTGAATCCAGCTCTCTTCACGGGGTGCTCTGCCTGTAGCTAATTCGCTCCTCCAAGGAATGCACTAGGGAGGCTATCGGGCCTCAGCCTCTTCGGAAAGCCTGCAGTGTAACAGGCAGAGCTCTGCTCTAGTGGCAGTAAGAACGCAAGCTGGCTTTCTCCTGCAGGCGTGGGGCTTCAGGTATGAGTGCCTAGAAGGATTGCCAAGCAGTTTTGGTTTCCCCGTGCAGCTCAGTCGAGGACAGTGAGGCAGATTTGCATGGCATGTGGGCAGCCAGAGAACACTTTTCCTGGAGACGTTGGGGTGCCGGGGAAAGCGACCTCTCCCAAGGAGAGTGCCGTGTGTTGCCCTGCACTCGGCAAACAACACGGAGTGAGCGGGAAGGGCTTTCGGCCCGGGCAGTTGTTTCTTTGCAGGCCGGGGGAGCCTGCCGGTACTCAGCGTCCTTGTCGGGTACAGGGCGCCCCCGCGAGGGTCTTACGTGTCTTGAAGAGCGTACGAGGGTGAAAGTAAAGCAGAACCGCGACTAAGGCCCCGTGGAAACCGCTCGAAGCTTCCGCCTCAGCGGGGCTATTAGAAGGCCTTACCTGGAGGTAAGTCCTCCCATCGAGCTTACCTTTAGCCCTAGAGCGTGACAGGATGAGCTCCTACCGGGACTTTGGAAGCACCCTGTTTATTTAGAGAAAACTGCTTCTCTTCCACGAGCCCTGACTCCAGCGACGAAGGCCCCGTCACAAACGGTTTTAGGCAGGTAGCTTCAAGGCAGCATGGATGGTGCTATAAAAAGGAGAATGCAAGGCTTGTGTCCTCAGGCTCCCACCTCCAGTCAACACGCTGACTACCGCCTTGTGATTCGTAGCTCGACAAAAGAGACTCTAGCAACACACAGGTTCCTTCCCTGAATCCACCTTTCTTCACGGGGTGTTCTGCCTGTAGCTAATTCGCTCCTCCAAGGAATGCACTAGGGAGGCTATCGGGCCTCATCCTCTTCGGAAAGCCTGCAGTGTAACAGGCAGAGTTCTGCTCTAGTGGCAGTAAGAACGCAAGCTGGCTTTCTCCTGCAGGCGTGGGTCTTCAGGTATGAGTGCTTAGAAGGATTGCCAAGCAGTTTTGGTTTCCCCGTGCAGCTCAGTCGAGGACAGTGAGGCAGATTTGCATGGCATGTGGGCAGCCAGAGAACACTTTTCCTGGAGACGTTGGGGTGCCGGAGAAAGCGACCTCTCCCAAGGAGAGTGCCGTGTGTTGCCCTGCACTCGGCAAACAACACGGAGTGAGCGGGAAGGGCTTTCGGCCCGGGCAGTTGTTTCTTTGCAGGCCTGGGGAGCCTGCCGGTACTCAGCGTCCTTGTCGGGTACAGAGCGCCCCCGCGAGGGTCTTACGTGTCTTGAAGAGCGTACGAGGGGGAAAGTAAAGCAGAAACGCGACTAAGGCCCCGTGGAAACCGCTCGAAGCTTCCGCCTCAGCGGGGCTCTTAGAAGGCCTTACCTGGAGGTAAGTCCTCCCATCGAGCTTCCCTTTAGCCCTAGAGCGTGACGGGATGAGCTCCTACCGGGACTCTGGAAGCACCCTTTTTATTTAGAGAAAACTGCTTCTCTTCCACGAGCCCTGACTCCAGCAACGAGGGCCCCGTCACAAACGCTTTTAGGCAGGTAGCTTCAAGGCAGCATGGATGGTGCTATAAAAAGGAGAATGCAAGGCTTGTGTCCTCAGGCTCCCACCTCCAGTCAACACGCTGACTACCGCCTTGTGATTCGTAGCTCGACAAAAGAGACTCTAGCAACACACAGGTTCCTTCCCTGAATCCAGCTCTCTTCACGGGGTGTTCTGCCTGTAGCTAATTCGCTCCTCCAAGGAATGCTCTAGGGAGGCTATCGGGCCTCATCCTCTTCGGAAAGCCTGCAGTGTAACAGGCAGAGTTCTGCTCTAGTGGCAGTAAGAACGCAAGCTGGCTTTCTCCTGCAGGCGTGGGGCTTCAGGTATGAGTGCCTACAAGGATTGCCAAGCAGTTTTGGTTTCCCCGTGCAGCTCAGTCGAGGACAGTGAGGCAGATTTGCATGGCATGTGGGCAGCCAGAGAACAGTTTTCCTGGAGACGTTGGGGTGCCGGAGAAAGCGACCTCTCCCAAGGAGAGTGCCGTGTGTTGCCCTGCACTCGGCAAACAACACGGAGTGAGCGGGAAGGGCTTTCGGCCCGGGCAGTTGTTTCTTTGCAGGCCGGGGGAGCCTGCCGGTACTCAGCGTCCTTGTCGGGTACAGGGCGCCCCCGCGAGGGTCTTGTCTTGAAGAGCGTACTTGGGAAAAGTAAAGCAGAACCGCGACTAAGGCCCCGTGGAAACCGCTCGAAGCTTCCGCCTCAGCGGGGCTATGAGAAGGCCTTACCTGGAGGTAAGTCCTCCCATCGAGCTTCCCTTTAGCCCTAGAGCATGACGGGATGAGCTCCTACCGGGACTCTGGAAAACCCTGTTTATTTAGAGAAAACTGCTTCTCTTCCACGAGCCCTGACTCCAGCGACGAGGGCCCCGTCACAAACGGTTTTAGGCAGGTAGCTTCAAGGCAGCATGGATGGTGCTATAAAAAGGAGAATGCAAGGCTTGTGTCCTCAGGCCCCCACCTCCAGTCAACACGCTGACTACCGCCTTGTGATTCGTAGCTCGACAAAAGAGACTCTAGCGACACACAAGTTCCTTCCCTGAATCCAGCTCTCTTCACGGGGTGTTCTGCCTGTAGCTAATTCGCTCCTCCAAGGAATGCACTAGGGAGGCTATCGGGCCTCAGCCTCTTCGGAAAGCCTGCAGTGTAACAGGCAGAGCTCTGCTCTAGTGGCAGTAAGAACGCAAGCTGGCTTTCTCCTGCAGGCGTGGGGCTTCAGGTATGAGTGCCTAGAAGGATTGCCAAGCAGTTTTGGTTTCCCCGTGCAGCTCAGTCGAGGACAGTGAGGCAGATTTGCATGGCATGTGGGCAGCCAGAGAACACTTTTCCTGGAGACGTTGGGGTGCCGGGGAAAGCGACCTCTCCCAAGGAGAGTGCCGTGTGTTGCCCTGCACTCGGCAAACCACACGGAGTGAGCGGGAAGGGCTTTCGGCCCGGGCAGTTGTTTCTTTGCAGGCCGGGGGAGCCTGCCGGTACTCAGCGTCCTTGTCGGGTACAGGGCGCCCCCGCGAGCGTCTTACGTGTCTTGAAGAGCGTACGAGGGTGAAAGTAAAGCAGAACCACGACTAAGGCCCCGTGGAAACCGCTCGAAGCTTCCGCCTCAGCGGGGCTCTTAGAAGGCCTTACCTGGAGGTAAGTCCTCCCATCGAGCTTCCCTTTAGCCCTAGAGCGTGACGGGATGAGCTCCTACCGGGACTCTGGAAGCACCCTTTTTATTTAGAGAAAACTGCTTCTCTTCCACGAGCCCTGACTCCAGCGACGAGGGCCCCGTCACAAACGCTTTTAGGCAGGTAGCTTCAAGGCAGCATGGATGGTGCTATAAAAAGGAGAATGCAAGGCTTGTGTCCTCAGGCTCTCACCTCCAGTCAACACGCTGACTACCGCCTTGTGATTCGTAGCTCGACAAAAGAGACTCTAGCGACACACAGGTTCCTTCCCTGAATCCACCTTTCTTCACGGGGTGTTCTGCCTGTAGCTAATTCGCTCCTCCAAGGAATGCACTAGGGAGGCTATCGGGCCTCATCCTCTTCGGAAAGCCTGCAGTGTAACAGGCAGAGTTCTGCTCTAGTGGCAGTAAGAACGCAAGCTGGCTTTCTCCTGCAGGCGTGGGGCTTCAGGTATGAGTGCCTAGAAGGATTGCCAAGCAGTTTTGGTTTCCCCGTGCAGCTCAGTCGAGGACAGTGAGGCAGATTTGCATGGCATGTGGGCAGCCAGAGAACAGTTTTCCTGGAGACGTTGGGGTGCCGGAGAAAGCGACCTCTCCCAAGGAGAGTGCCGTGTGTTGCCCTGCACTCGGCAAACAACACGGAGTGAGCGGGAAGGGCTTTCGGCCCGGGCACTTGTTTCTTTGCAGGCCGGGGGAGCCTGCCGGTACTCAGCGTCCTTGTCGGGTACAGGGCGCCCCCGCGAGGGTCTTACTTGTCTTGAAGAGCGTACGAGGGGGAAAGTAAAGCAGAAACGCGACTAAGGCCCCGTGGAAACCGCTCGAAGCTTCCGCCTCAGCGGGGCTCTTAGAAGGCCTTACCTGGAGGTAAGTCCTCCCATCGAGCTTCCCTTTAGCCCTAGAGCGTGACGGGATGAGCTCCTACCGGGACTCTGGAAGCACCCTTTTTATTTAGAGAAAACTGCTTCTCTTCCACGAGCCCTGACTCCAGCGACGAGGGCCCCGTCACAAACGCTTTTAGGCAGGTAGCTTCAAGGCAGCATGGATGGTGCTATAAAAAGGAGAATGCAAGGCTTGTGTCCTCAGGCTCCCACCTCCAGTCAACACGCTGACTACCGCCTTGTGATTCGTAGCTCGACAAAAGAGACTCTAGCGACACACAGGTTCCTTCCCTGAATCCAGCTCTCTTCACGGGGTGCTCTGCCTGTAGCTAATTCGCTCCTCCAAGGAATGCACTAGGGAGGCTATCGGGCCTCAGCCTCTTCGGAAAGCCTGCAGTGTAACAGGCAGAGCTCTGCTCTAGTGGCAGTAAGAACGCAAGCTGGCTTTCTCCTGCAGGCGTGGGGCTTCAGGTATGAGTGCCTAGAAGGATTGCCAAGCAGTTTTGGTTTCCCCGTGCAGCTCAGTCGAGGACAGTGAGGCAGATTTGCATGGCATGTGGGCAGCCAGAGAACACTTTTCCTGGAGACGTTGGGGTGCCGGGGAAAGCGACCTCTCCCAAGGAGAGTGCCGTGTGTTGCCCTGCACTCGGCAAACAACACGGAGTGAGCGGGAAGGGCTTTCGGCCCGGGCAGTTGTTTCTTTGCAGGCCGGGGGAGCCTGCCGGTACTCAGCGTCCTTGTCGGGTACAGGGCGCCCCCGCGAGGGTCTTACGTGTCTTGAAGAGCGTACGAGGGTGAAAGTAAAGCAGAACCGCGACTAAGGCCCCGTGGAAACCGCTCGAAGCTTCCGCCTCAGCGGGGCTATTAGAAGGCCTTACCTGGAGGTAAGTCCTCCCATCGAGCTTACCTTTAGCCCTAGAGCGTGACAGGATGAGCTCCTACCGGGACTTTGGAAGCACCCTGTTTATTTAGAGAAAACTGCTTCTCTTCCACGAGCCCTGACTCCAGCGACGAAGGCCCCGTCACAAACGGTTTTAGGCAGGTAGCTTCAAGGCAGCATGGATGGTGCTATAAAAAGGAGAATGCAAGGCTTGTGTCCTCAGGCTCCCACCTCCAGTCAACACGCTGACTACCGCCTTGTGATTCGTAGCTCGACAAAAGAGACTCTAGCAACACACAGGTTCCTTCCCTGAATCCACCTTTCTTCACGGGGTGTTCTGCCTGTAGCTAATTCGCTCCTCCAAGGAATGCACTAGGGAGGCTATCGGGCCTCATCCTCTTCGGAAAGCCTGCAGTGTAACAGGCAGAGTTCTGCTCTAGTGGCAGTAAGAACGCAAGCTGGCTTTCTCCTGCAGGCGTGGGTCTTCAGGTATGAGTGCTTAGAAGGATTGCCAAGCAGTTTTGGTTTCCCCGTGCAGCTCAGTCGAGGACAGTGAGGCAGATTTGCATGGCATGTGGGCAGCCAGAGAACACTTTTCCTGGAGACGTTGGGGTGCCGGAGAAAGCGACCTCTCCCAAGGAGAGTGCCGTGTGTTGCCCTGCACTCGGCAAACAACACGGAGTGAGCGGGAAGGGCTTTCGGCCCGGGCAGTTGTTTCTTTGCAGGCCTGGGGAGCCTGCCGGTACTCAGCGTCCTTGTCGGGTACAGAGCGCCCCCGCGAGGGTCTTACGTGTCTTGAAGAGCGTACGAGGGGGAAAGTAAAGCAGAAACGCGACTAAGGCCCCGTGGAAACCGCTCGAAGCTTCCGCCTCAGCGGGGCTCTTAGAAGGCCTTACCTGGAGGTAAGTCCTCCCATCGAGCTTCCCTTTAGCCCTAGAGCGTGACGGGATGAGCTCCTACCGGGACTCTGGAAGCACCCTTTTTATTTAGAGAAAACTGCTTCTCTTCCACGAGCCCTGACTCCAGCAACGAGGGCCCCGTCACAAACGCTTTTAGGCAGGTAGCTTCAAGGCAGCATGGATGGTGCTATAAAAAGGAGAATGCAAGGCTTGTGTCCTCAGGCTCCCACCTCCAGTCAACACGCTGACTACCGCCTTGTGATTCGTAGCTCGACAAAAGAGACTCTAGCAACACACAGGTTCCTTCCCTGAATCCAGCTCTCTTCACGGGGTGTTCTGCCTGTAGCTAATTCGCTCCTCCAAGGAATGCTCTAGGGAGGCTATCGGGCCTCATCCTCTTCGGAAAGCCTGCAGTGTAACAGGCAGAGTTCTGCTCTAGTGGCAGTAAGAACGCAAGCTGGCTTTCTCCTGCAGGCGTGGGGCTTCAGGTATGAGTGCCTACAAGGATTGCCAAGCAGTTTTGGTTTCCCCGTGCAGCTCAGTCGAGGACAGTGAGGCAGATTTGCATGGCATGTGGGCAGCCAGAGAACAGTTTTCCTGGAGACGTTGGGGTGCCGGAGAAAGCGACCTCTCCCAAGGAGAGTGCCGTGTGTTGCCCTGCACTCGGCAAACAACACGGAGTGAGCGGGAAGGGCTTTCGGCCCGGGCAGTTGTTTCTTTGCAGGCCGGGGGAGCCTGCCGGTACTCAGCGTCCTTGTCGGGTACAGGGCGCCCCCGCGAGGGTCTTGTCTTGAAGAGCGTACTTGGGAAAAGTAAAGCAGAACCGCGACTAAGGCCCCGTGGAAACCGCTCGAAGCTTCCGCCTCAGCGGGGCTATGAGAAGGCCTTACCTGGAGGTAAGTCCTCCCATCGAGCTTCCCTTTAGCCCTAGAGCATGACGGGATGAGCTCCTACCGGGACTCTGGAAAACCCTGTTTATTTAGAGAAAACTGCTTCTCTTCCACGAGCCCTGACTCCAGCGACGAGGGCCCCGTCACAAACGGTTTTAGGCAGGTAGCTTCAAGGCAGCATGGATGGTGCTATAAAAAGGAGAATGCAAGGCTTGTGTCCTCAGGCCCCCACCTCCAGTCAACACGCTGACTACCGCCTTGTGATTCGTAGCTCGACAAAAGAGACTCTAGCGACACACAAGTTCCTTCCCTGAATCCAGCTCTCTTCACGGGGTGTTCTGCCTGTAGCTAATTCGCTCCTCCAAGGAATGCACTAGGGAGGCTATCGGGCCTCAGCCTCTTCGGAAAGCCTGCAGTGTAACAGGCAGAGCTCTGCTCTAGTGGCAGTAAGAACGCAAGCTGGCTTTCTCCTGCAGGCGTGGGGCTTCAGGTATGAGTGCCTAGAAGGATTGCCAAGCAGTTTTGGTTTCCCCGTGCAGCTCAGTCGAGGACAGTGAGGCAGATTTGCATGGCATGTGGGCAGCCAGAGAACACTTTTCCTGGAGACGTTGGGGTGCCGGGGAAAGCGACCTCTCCCAAGGAGAGTGCCGTGTGTTGCCCTGCACTCGGCAAACCACACGGAGTGAGCGGGAAGGGCTTTCGGCCCGGGCAGTTGTTTCTTTGCAGGCCGGGGGAGCCTGCCGGTACTCAGCGTCCTTGTCGGGTACAGGGCGCCCCCGCGAGCGTCTTACGTGTCTTGAAGAGCGTACGAGGGTGAAAGTAAAGCAGAACCACGACTAAGGCCCCGTGGAAACCGCTCGAAGCTTCCGCCTCAGCGGGGCTCTTAGAAGGCCTTACCTGGAGGTAAGTCCTCCCATCGAGCTTCCCTTTAGCCCTAGAGCGTGACGGGATGAGCTCCTACCGGGACTCTGGAAGCACCCTTTTTATTTAGAGAAAACTGCTTCTCTTCCACGAGCCCTGACTCCAGCGACGAGGGCCCCGTCACAAACGCTTTTAGGCAGGTAGCTTCAAGGCAGCATGGATGGTGCTATAAAAAGGAGAATGCAAGGCTTGTGTCCTCAGGCTCTCACCTCCAGTCAACACGCTGACTACCGCCTTGTGATTCGTAGCTCGACAAAAGAGACTCTAGCAACACACAGGTTCCTTCCCTGAATCCACCTTTCTTCACGGGGTGTTCTGCCTGTAGCTAATTCGCTCCTCCAAGGAATGCACTAGGGAGGCTATCGGGCCTCATCCTCTTCGGAAAGCCTGCAGTGTAACAGGCAGAGTTCTGCTCTAGTGGCAGTAAGAACGCAAGCTGGCTTTCTCCTGCAGGCGTGGGTCTTCAGGTATGAGTGCTTAGAAGGATTGCCAAGCAGTTTTGGTTTCCCCGTGCAGCTCAGTCGAGGACAGTGAGGCAGATTTGCATGGCATGTGGGCAGCCAGAGAACACTTTTCCTGGAGACGTTGGGGTGCCGGAGAAAGCGACCTCTCCCAAGGAGAGTGCCGTGTGTTGCCCTGCACTCGGCAAACAACACGGAGTGAGCGGGAAGGGCTTTCGGCCCGGGCAGTTGTTTCTTTGCAGGCCTGGGGAGCCTGCCGGTACTCAGCGTCCTTGTCGGGTACAGAGCGCCCCCGCGAGGGTCTTACGTGTCTTGAAGAGCGTACGAGGGGGAAAGTAAAGCAGAAACGCGACTAAGGCCCCGTGGAAACCGCTCGAAGCTTCCGCCTCAGCGGGGCTCTTAGAAGGCCTTACCTGGAGGTAAGTCCTCCCATCGAGCTTCCCTTTAGCCCTAGAGCGTGACGGGATGAGCTCCTACCGGGACTCTGGAAGCACCCTTTTTATTTAGAGAAAACTGCTTCTCTTCCACGAGCCCTGACTCCAGCAACGAGGGCCCCGTCACAAACGCTTTTAGGCAGGTAGCTTCAAGGCAGCATGGATGGTGCTATAAAAAGGAGAATGCAAGGCTTGTGTCCTCAGGCTCCCACCTCCAGTCAACACGCTGACTACCGCCTTGTGATTCGTAGCTCGACAAAAGAGACTCTAGCAACACACAGGTTCCTTCCCTGAATCCAGCTCTCTTCACGGGGTGTTCTGCCTGTAGCTAATTCGCTCCTCCAAGGAATGCTCTAGGGAGGCTATCGGGCCTCATCCTCTTCGGAAAGCCTGCAGTGTAACAGGCAGAGTTCTGCTCTAGTGGCAGTAAGAACGCAAGCTGGCTTTCTCCTGCAGGCGTGGGGCTTCAGGTATGAGTGCCTACAAGGATTGCCAAGCAGTTTTGGTTTCCCCGTGCAGCTCAGTCGAGGACAGTGAGGCAGATTTGCATGGCATGTGGGCAGCCAGAGAACAGTTTTCCTGGAGACGTTGGGGTGCCGGAGAAAGCGACCTCTCCCAAGGAGAGTGCCGTGTGTTGCCCTGCACTCGGCAAACAACACGGAGTGAGCGGGAAGGGCTTTCGGCCCGGGCAGTTGTTTCTTTGCAGGCCGGGGGAGCCTGCCGGTACTCAGCGTCCTTGTCGGGTACAGGGCGCCCCCGCGAGGGTCTTGTCTTGAAGAGCGTACTTGGGAAAAGTAAAGCAGAACCGCGACTAAGGCCCCGTGGAAACCGCTCGAAGCTTCCGCCTCAGCGGGGCTATGAGAAGGCCTTACCTGGAGGTAAGTCCTCCCATCGAGCTTCCCTTTAGCCCTAGAGCATGACGGGATGAGCTCCTACCGGGACTCTGGAAAACCCTGTTTATTTAGAGAAAACTGCTTCTCTTCCACGAGCCCTGACTCCAGCGACGAGGGCCCCGTCACAAACGGTTTTAGGCAGGTAGCTTCAAGGCAGCATGGATGGTGCTATAAAAAGGAGAATGCAAGGCTTGTGTCCTCAGGCCCCCACCTCCAGTCAACACGCTGACTACCGCCTTGTGATTCGTAGCTCGACAAAAGAGACTCTAGCGACACACAAGTTCCTTCCCTGAATCCAGCTCTCTTCACGTGGTGTTCTGCCTGTAGCTAATTCGCTCCTCCAAGGAATGCACTAGGGAGGCTATCGGGCCTCAGCCTCTTCGGAAAGCCTGCAGTGTAACAGGCAGAGCTCTGCTCTAGTGGCAGTAAGAACGCAAGCTGGCTTTCTCCTGCAGGCGTGGGGCTTCAGGTATGAGTGCCTAGAAGGATTGCCAAGCAGTTTTGGTTTCCCCGTGCAGCTCAGTCGAGGACAGTGAGGCAGATTTGCATGGCATGTGGGCAGCCAGAGAACACTTTTCCTGGAGACGTTGGGGTGCCGGGGAAAGCGACCTCTCCCAAGGAGAGTGCCGTGTGTTGCCCTGCACTCGGCAAACCACACGGAGTGAGCGGGAAGGGCTTTCGGCCCGGGCAGTTGTTTCTTTGCAGGCCGGGGGAGCCTGCCGGTACTCAGCGTCCTTGTCGGGTACAGGGCGCCCCCGCGAGCGTCTTACGTGTCTTGAAGAGCGTACGAGGGTGAAAGTAAAGCAGAACCACGACTAAGGCCCCGTGGAAACCGCTCGAAGCTTCCGCCTCAGCGGGGCTCTTAGAAGGCCTTACCTGGAGGTAAGTCCTCCCATCGAGCTTCCCTTTAGCCCTAGAGCGTGACGGGATGAGCTCCTACCGGGACTCTGGAAGCACCCTTTTTATTTAGAGAAAACTGCTTCTCTTCCACGAGCCCTGACTCCAGCGACGAGGGCCCCGTCACAAACGCTTTTAGGCAGGTAGCTTCAAGGCAGCATGGATGGTGCTATAAAAAGGAGAATGCAAGGCTTGTGTCCTCAGGCTCTCACCTCCAGTCAACACGCTGACTACCGCCTTGTGATTCGTAGCTCGACAAAAGAGACTCTAGCGACACACAGGTTCCTTCCCTGAATCCACCTTTCTTCACGGGGTGTTCTGCCTGTAGCTAATTCGCTCCTCCAAGGAATGCACTAGGGAGGCTATCGGGCCTCATCCTCTTCGGAAAGCCTGCAGTGTAACAGGCAGAGTTCTGCTCTAGTGGCAGTAAGAACGCAAGCTGGCTTTCTCCTGCAGGCGTGGGGCTTCAGGTATGAGTGCCTAGAAGGATTGCCAAGCAGTTTTGGTTTCCCCGTGCAGCTCAGTCGAGGACAGTGAGGCAGATTTGCATGGCATGTGGGCAGCCAGAGAACAGTTTTCCTGGAGACGTTGGGGTGCCGGAGAAAGCGACCTCTCCCAAGGAGAGTGCCGTGTGTTGCCCTGCACTCGGCAAACAACACGGAGTGAGCGGGAAGGGCTTTCGGCCCGGGCACTTGTTTCTTTGCAGGCCGGGGGAGCCTGCCGGTACTCAGCGTCCTTGTCGGGTACAGGGCGCCCCCGCGAGGGTCTTACTTGTCTTGAAGAGCGTACTTGGGAAAAGTAAAGCAGAACCGCGACTAAGGCCCCGTGGAAACCGCTCGAAGCTTCCGCCTCAGCGGGGCTATGAGAAGGCCTTACCTGGAGGTAAGTCCTCCCATCGAGCTTCCCTTTAGCCCTAGAGCGTGACGGGATGAGCTCCTACCGGGACTCTGGAAGCACCCTGTTTATTTAGAGAAAACTGCTTCTCTTCCACGAGCCCTGACTCCAGCGACGAGGGTCCCGTCACAAACGGTTTTAGGCAGGTAGCTTCAAGGCAGCATGGATGGTGCTATAAAAAGGAGAATGCAAGGCTTGTGTCCTCAGGCCCCCACCTCCAGTCAACACGCTGACTACCGCCTTGTGATTAGTAGCTCGTCAAAAGAGACTCTAGCAACACACAGGTTCCTTCCCTGAATCCACCTTTCTTCACGGGGTGTTCTGCCTGTAGCTAATTCGCTCCTCCAAGGAATGCACTAGGGAGGCTATCGGGCCTCATCCTCTTCGGAAAGCCTGCAGTGTAACAGGCAGAGTTCTGCTCTAGTGGCAGTAAGAACGCAAGCTGGCTTTCTCCTGCAGGCGTGGGGCTTCAGGTATGAGTGCCTAGAAGGATTGCCAAGCAGTTTTGGTTTCCCCGTGCAGCTCAGTCGAGGACAGTGAGGCAGATTTGCATGGCATGTGGGCAGCCAGAGAACAGTTTTCCTGGAGACGTTGGGGTGCCGGAGAAAGCGACCTCTCCCAAGGAGAGTGCCGTGTGTTGCCCTGCACTCGGCAAACAACACGGAGTGAGCGGGAAGGGCTTTCGGCCCGGGCACTTGTTTCTTTGCAGGCCGGGGGAGCCTGCCGGTACTCAGCGTCCTTGTCGGGTACAGGGCGCCCCCGCGAGGGTCTTACTTGTCTTGAAGAGCGTACTTGGGAAAAGTAAAGCAGAACCGCGACTAAGGCCCCGTGGAAACCGCTCGAAGCTTCCGCCTCAGCGGGGCTATGAGAAGGCCTTACCTGGAGGTAAGTCCTCCCATCGAGCTTCCCTTTAGCCCTAGAGCATGACGGGATGAGCTCCTACCGGGACTCTGGAAGCACCCTGTTTATTTAGAGAAAACTGCTTCTCTTCCACGAGCCCTGACTCCAGCGACGAGGGCCCCGTCACAAACGGTTTTAGGCAGGTAGCTTCAAGGCAGCATGGATGGTGCTATAAAAAGGAGAATGCAAGGCTTGTGTCCTCAGGCCCCCACCTCCAGTCAACACGCTGACTACCGCCTTGTGATTCGTAGCTCGACAAAAGAGACTCTAGCGACACACAGGTTCCTTCCCTGAATCCAGCTCTCTTCACGGGGTGTTCTGCCTGTAGCTAATTCGCTCCTCCAAGGAATGCACTAGGGAGGCTATCGGGCCTCAGCCTCTTCGGAAAGCCTGCAGTGTAACAGGCAGAGCTCTGCTCTAGTGGCAGTAAGAACGCAAGCTGGCTTTCTCCTGCAGGCGTGGGGCTTCAGGTATGAGTGCCTAGAAGGATTGCCAAGCAGTTTTGGTTTCCCCGTGCAGCTCAGTCGAGGACAGTGAGGCAGATTTGCATGGCATGTGGGCAGCCAGAGAACAGTTTTCCTGGAGACGTTGGGGTGCCGGGGAAAGCGACCTCTCCCAAGGAGAGTGCCGTGTGTTGCCCTGCAGTCGGCAAACAACACGGAGTGAGCGGGAAGGGCTTTCGGCCCGGGCACTTGTTTCTTTGCAGGCCGGGGGAGCCTGCCGGTACTCAGCGTCCTTGTCGGGTACAGGGCGCCCCCGCGAGCGTCTTACGTGTCTTGAAGAGCGTACGAGGGTGAAAGTAAAGCAGAACCGCGACTAAGGCCCCGTGGAAACCGCTCGAAGCTTCCGCCTCAGCGGGGCTATTAGAAGGCCTTACCTGGAGGTAAGTCCTCCCATCGAGCTTCCCTTTAGCCCTAGAGCGTGACGGGATGAGCTCCTACCGGGACTTTGGAAGCACCCTGTTTATTTAGAGAAAACTGCTTCTCTTCCACGAGCCCTGACTCCAGCGACGAGGGCCCCGTCACAAACGGTTTTAGGCAGGTAGCTTCAAGGCAGCATGGATGGTGCTATAAAAAGGAGAATGCAAGGCTTGTGTCCTCAGGTTCCCACCTCCAGTCAACACGCTGACTACCGCCTTGTGATTCGTAGCTCGACAAAAGAGACTCTAGCAACACACAGGTTCTTTCCCTGAATCCACCTTTCTTCACGGGGTGTTCTGCCTGTAGCTAATTCGCTCCTCCAAGGAATGCACTAGGGAGGCTATCGGGCCTCATCCTCTTCGGAAAGCCTGCAGTGTAACAGGCAGAGTTCTGCTCTAGTGGCAGTAAGAACGCAAGCTGGCTTTCTCCTGCAGGCGTGGGTCTTCAGGTATGAGTGTTTAGAAGGATTGCCAAGCAGTTTTGGTTTCCCCGTGCAGCTCAGTCGAGGACAGTGAGGCAGATTTGCATGGCATGTGGGCAGCCAGAGAACACTTTTCCTGGAGACGTTGGGGTGCCGGAGAAAGCGACCTCTCCCAAGGAGAGTGCCGTGTGTTGCCCTGCACTCGGCAAACAACACGGAGTGAGCGGGAAGGGCTTTCGGCCCGGGCAGTTGTTTCTTTGCAGGCCGGGGGAGCCTGCCGGTACTCAGCGTCCTTGTCGGGTACAGGGCGCCCCCGCGAGGGTCTTACGTGTCTTGAAGAGCGTACGAGGGGGAAAGTAAAGCAGAACCGCGACTAAGGCCCCGTGGAAACCGCTCGAAGCTTCCGCCTCAGCGGGGCTCTTAGAAGGCCTTACCTGGAGGTAAGTCCTCCCATCGAGCTTCCCTTTAGCCCTAGAGCGTGACGGGATGAGCTCCTACCGGGACTCTGGAAGCACCCTTTTTTTTAGAGAAAACTGCTTCTCTTCCACGAGCCCTGACTCCAGCGACGAGGGCCCCATCACAAACGCTTTTAGGCAGGTAGCTTCAAGGCAGCATGGATGGTGCTATAAAAAGGAGAATGCAAGGCTTGTGTCCTCAGGCTCCCACCTCCAGTCAACACGCTGACTACCGCCTTGTGATTCGTAGCTCGACAAAAGAGACTCTAGCAACACACAGGTTCCTTCCCTGAATCCACCTTTCTTCACGGGGTGTTCTGCCTGTAGCTAATTCGCTCCTCCAAGGAATGCACTAGGGAGGCTATCGGGCCTCATCCTCTTCGGAAAGCCTGCAGTGTAACAGGCAGAGTTCTGCTCTAGTGGCAGTAAGAACGCAAGCTGGCTTTCTCCTGCAGGCGTGGGGCTTCAGGTATGAGTGCCTAGAAGGATTGCCAAGCAGTTTTGGTTTCCCCGTGCAGCTCAGTCGAGGACAGTGAGGCAGATTTGCATGGCATGTGGGCAGCCAGAGAACAGTTTTCCTGGAGACGTTGGGGTGCCGGAGAAAGCGACCTCTCCCAAGGAGAGTGCCGTGTGTTGCCCTGCACTCGGCAAACAACACGGAGTGAGCGGGAAGGGCTTTCGGCCCGGGCAGTTGTTTCTTTGCAGGCCGGGGGAGCCTGCCGGTACTCAGCGTCCTTGTCGGGTACAGGGCGCCCCCGCGAGAGTCTTGTCTTGAAGAGCGTACTTGGGAAAAGTAAAGCAGAACCGCGACTAAGGCCCCGTGGAAACCGCTCGAAGCTTCCGCCTCAGCGGGGCTATGAGAAGGCCTTACCTGGAGGTAAGTCCTCCCATCGAGCTTCCCTTTAGCCCTAGAGCATGACGGGATGAGCTCCTACCGGGACTCTGGAAGCACCCTGTTTATTTAGAGAAAACTGCTTCTCTTCCACGAGCCCTGACTCCAGCGACGAGGGCCCCGTCACAAACGCTTTTAGGCAGGTAGCTTCAAGGCAGCATGGATGGTGCTATAAAAAGGAGAATGCAAGGCTTGTGTCCTCAGGCCCCCACCTCCAGTCAACACGCTGACTACCGCCTTGTGATTCGTAGCTCGACAAAAGAGACTCTAGCGACACACAAGTTCCTTCCCTGAATCCAGCTCTCTTCACGGGGTGTTCTGCCTGTAGCTAATTCGCTCCTCCAAGGAATGCACTAGGGAGGCTATCGGGCCTCAGCCTCTTCGGAAAGCCTGCAGTGTAACAGGCAGAGCTCTGCTCTAGTGGCAGTAAGAACGCAAGCTGGCTTTCTCCTGCAGGCGTGGGGCTTCAGGTATGAGTGCCTAGAAGGATTGCCAAGCAGTTTTGGTTTCCCCGTGCAGCTCAGTCGAGGTCAGTGAGGCAGATTTGCATGGCATGTGGGCAGCCAGAGAACAGTTTTCCTGGAGACGTTGGGGTGCCGGGGAAAGCGACCTCTCCCAAGGAGAGTGCCGTGTGTTGCCCTGCACTCGGCAAACCACACGGAGTGAGCGGGAAGGGCTTTCGGCCCGGGCAGTTGTTTCTTTGCAGGCCGGGGGAGCCTGCCGGTACTCAGCGTCCTTGTCGGGTACAGGGCGCCCCCGCGAGCGTCTTACGTGTCTTGAAGAGCGTACGAGGGTGAAAGTAAAGCAGAACCGCGACTAAGGCCCCGTGGAAACCGCTCGAAGCTTCCGCCTCAGCGGGGCTCTTAGAAGGCCTTACCTGGAGGTAAGTCCTCCCATCGAGCTTCCCTTTAGCCCTAGAGCGTGACGGGATGAGCTCCTACCGGGACTCTGGAAGCACTCTTTTTATTTAGAGAAAACTGCTTCTCTTCCACGAGCCCTGACTCCAGCGACGAGGGCCCCGTCACAAACGCTTTTAGGCAGGTAGCTTCAAGGCAGCATGGATGGTGCTATAAAAAGGAGAATGCAAGGCTTGTGTCCTCAGGCTCTCACCTCCAGTCAACACGCCGACTACCGCCTTGTGATTCGTAGCTCGACAAAAGAGACTCTAGCAACACACAGGTTCCTTCCCTGAATCCACCTTTCTTCACGGGGTGTTCTGCCTGTAGCTAATTCGCTCCTCCAAGGAATGCACTAGGGAGGCTATCGGGCCTCATCCTCTTCGGAAAGCCTGCAGTGTAACAGGCAGAGTTCTGCTCTAGTGGCAGTAAGAACGCAAGCTGGCTTTCTCCTGCAGGCGTGGGGCTTCAGGTATGAGTGCCTAGAAGGATTGCCAAGCAGTTTTGGTTTCCCCGTGCAGCTCAGTCGAGGACAGTGAGGCAGATTTGCATGGCATGTGGGCAGCCAGAGAACAGTTTTCCTGGAGACGTTGGGGTGCCGGAGAAAGAGACCTCTCCCAAGGAGAGTGCCGTGTGTTGCCCTGCACTCGGCAAACAACACGGAGTGAGCGGGAAGGGCTTTCGGCCCGGGCACTTGTTTCTTTGCAGGCCGGGGGAGCCTGCCGGTACTCAGCGTCCTTGTCGGGTACAGGGCGCCCCCGCGAGGGTCTTACTTGTCTTGAAGAGCGTACTTGGGAAAAGTAAAGCAGAACCGCGACTAAGGCCCCGTGGAAACCGCTCGAAGCTTCCGCCTCAGCGGGGCTATGAGAAGGCCTTACCTGGAGGTAAGTCCTCCCATCGAGCTTCCCTTTAGCCCTAGAGCGTGACGGGATGAGCTCCTACCGGGACTCTGGAAGCACCCTGTTTATTTAGAGAAAACTGCTTCTCTTCCACGAGCCCTGACTCCAGCGACGAGGGCCCCGTCACAAACGCTTTTAGGCAGGTAGCTTCAAGGCAGCATGGATGGTGCTATAAAAAGGAGAATGCAAGGCTTGTGTCCTCAGGCCCCCACCTCCAGTCAACACGCTGACTACCGCCTTGTGATTAGTAGCTCGTCAAAAGAGACTCTAGCAACACACAGGTTCCTTCCCTGAATCCACCTTTCTTCACGGGGTGTTCTGCCTGTAGCTAATTCGCTCCTCCAAGGAATGCACTAGGGAGGCTATCGGGCCTCATCCTCTTCGGAAAGCCTGCAGTGTAACAGGCAGAGTTCTGCTCTAGTGGCAGTAAGAACGCAAGCTGGCTTTCTCCTGCAGGCGTGGGGCTTCAGGTATGAGTGCCTAGAAGGATTGCCAAGCAGTTTTGGTTTCCCCGTGCAGCTCAGTCGAGGACAGTGAGGCAGATTTGCATGGCATGTGGGCAGCCAGAGAACAGTTTTCCTGGAGACGTTGGGGTGCCGGAGAAAGCGACCTCTCCCAAGGAGAGTGCCGTGTGTTGCCCTGCACTCGGCAAACAACACGGAGTGAGCGGGAAGGGCTTTCGGCCCGGGCACTTGTTTCTTTGCAGGCCGGGGGAGCCTGCCGGTACTCAGCGTCCTTGTCGGGTACAGGGCGCCCCCGCGAGGGTCTTACTTGTCTTGAAGAGCGTACTTGGGAAAAGTAAAGCAGAACCGCGACTAAGGCCCCGTGGAAACCGCTCGAAGCTTCCGCCTCAGCGGGGCTATGAGAAGGCCTTACCTGGAGGTAAGTCCTCCCATCGAGCTTCCCTTTAGCCCTAGAGCATGACGGGATGAGCTCCTACCGGGACTCTGGAAGCACCCTGTTTATTTAGAGAAAACTGCTTCTCTTCCACGAGCCCTGACTCCAGCGACGAGGGCCCCGTCACAAACGGTTTTAGGCAGGTAGCTTCAAGGCAGCATGGATGGTGCTATAAAAAGGAGAATGCAAGGCTTGTGTCCTCAGGCCCCCACCTCCAGTCAACACGCTGACTACCGCCTTGTGATTCGTAGCTCGACAAAAGAGACTCTAGCGACACACAGGTTCCTTCCCTGAATCCAGCTCTCTTCACGGGGTGTTCTGCCTGTAGCTAATTCGCTCCTCCAAGGAATGCACTAGGGAGGCTATCGGGCCTCAGCCTCTTCGGAAAGCCTGCAGTGTAACAGGCAGAGCTCTGCTCTAGTGGCAGTAAGAACGCAAGCTGGCTTTCTCCTGCAGGCGTGGGGCTTCAGGTATGAGTGCCTAGAAGGATTGCCAAGCAGTTTTGGTTTCCCCGTGCAGCTCAGTCGAGGACAGTGAGGCAGATTTGCATGGCATGTGGGCAGCCAGAGAACAGTTTTCCTGGAGACGTTGGGGTGCCGGGGAAAGCGACCTCTCCCAAGGAGAGTGCCGTGTGTTGCCCTGCAGTCGGCAAACAACACGGAGTGAGCGGGAAGGGCTTTCGGCCCGGGCACTTGTTTCTTTGCAGGCCGGGGGAGCCTGCCGGTACTCAGCGTCCTTGTCGGGTACAGGGCGCCCCCGCGAGCGTCTTACGTGTCTTGAAGAGCGTACGAGGGTGAAAGTAAAGCAGAACCGCGACTAAGGCCCCGTGGAAACCGCTCGAAGCTTCCGCCTCAGCGGGGCTCTTAGAAGGCCTTACCTGGAGGTAAGTCCTCCCATCGAGCTTCCCTTTAGCCCTAGAGCGTGACGGGATGAGCTCCTACCGGGACTTTGGAAGCACCCTGTTTATTTAGAGAAAACTGCTTCTCTTCCACGAGCCCTGACTCCAGCGACGAGGGCCCCGTCACAAACGGTTTTAGGCAGGTAGCTTCAAGGCAGCATGGATGGTGCTATAAAAAGGAGAATGCAAGGCTTGTGTCCTCAGGTTCCCACCTCCAGTCAACACGCTGACTACCGCCTTGTGATTCGTAGCTCGACAAAAGAGACTCTAGCAACACACAGGTTCTTTCCCTGAATCCACCTTTCTTCACGGGGTGTTCTGCCTGTAGCTAATTCGCTCCTCCAAGGAATGCACTAGGGAGGCTATCGGGCCTCATCCTCTTCGGAAAGCCTGCAGTGTAACAGGCAGAGTTCTGCTCTAGTGGCAGTAAGAACGCAAGCTGGCTTTCTCCTGCAGGCGTGGGTCTTCAGGTATGAGTGTTTAGAAGGATTGCCAAGCAGTTTTGGTTTCCCCGTGCAGCTCAGTCGAGGACAGTGAGGCAGATTTGCATGGCATGTGGGCAGCCAGAGAACACTTTTCCTGGAGACGTTGGGGTGCCGGAGAAAGCGACCTCTCCCAAGGAGAGTGCCGTGTGTTGCCCTGCACTCGGCAAACAACACGGAGTGAGCGGGAAGGGCTTTCGGCCCGGGCAGTTGTTTCTTTGCAGGCCGGGGGAGCCTGCCGGTACTCAGCGTCCTTGTCGGGTACAGGGCGCCCCCGCGAGGGTCTTACGTGTCTTGAAGAGCGTACGAGGGGGAAAGTAAAGCAGAAACGCGACTAAGGCCCCGTGGAAACCGCTCGAAGCTTCCGCCTCAGCGGGGCTCTTAGAAGGCCTTACCTGGAGGTAAGTCCTCCCATCGAGCTTCCCTTTAGCCCTAGAGCGTGACGGGATGAGCTCCTACCGGGACTCTGGAAGCACCCTTTTTTTTAGAGAAAACTGCTTCTCTTCCACGAGCCCTGACTCCAGCGACGAGGGCCCCGTCACAAACGCTTTTAGGCAGGTAGCTTCAAGGCAGCATGGATGGTGCTATAAAAAGGAGAATGCAAGGCTTGTGTCCTCAGGCCCCCACCTCCAGTCAACACGCTGACTACCGCCTTGTGATTCGTAGCTCGACAAAAGAGACTCTAGCAACACACAGGTTCCTTCCCTGAATCCACCTTTCTTCACGGGGTGTTCTGCCTGTAGCTAATTCGCTCCTCCAAGGAATGCACTAGGGAGGCTATCGGGCCTCATCCTCTTCGGAAAGCCTGCAGTGTAACAGGCAGAGTTCTGCTCTAGTGGCAGTAAGAACGCAAGCTGGCTTTCTCCTGCAGGTGTGGGGCTTCAGGTATGAGTGCCTAGAAGGATTGCCAAGCAGTTTTGGTTTCCCCGTGCAGCTCAGTCGAGGACAGTGAGGCAGATTTGCATGGCATGTGGGCAGCCAGAGAACAGTTTTCCTGGAGACGTTGGGGTGCCGGAGAAAGCGACCTCTCCCAAGGAGAGTGCCGTGTGTTGCCCTGCACTCGGCAAACAACACGGAGTGAGCGGGAAGGGCTTTCGGCCCGGGCACTTGTTTCTTTGCAGGCCGGGGGAGCCTGCCGGTACTCAGCGTCCTTGTCGGGTACAGGGCGCCCCCGCGAGGGTCTTACTTGTCTTGAAGAGCGTACTTGGGAAAAGTAAAGCAGAACCGCGACTAAGGCCCCGTGGAAACCGCTCGAAGCTTCCGCCTCAGCGGGGCTATGAGAAGGCCTTACCTGGAGGTAAGTCCTCCCATCGAGCTTCCCTTTAGCCCTAGAGCATGACGGGATGAGCTCCTACCGGGACTCTGGAAGCACCCTGTTTATTTAGAGAAAACTGCTTCTCTTCCACGAGCCCTGACTCCAGCGACGAGGGCCCCATCACAAACGGTTTTAGGCAGGTAGCTTCAAGGCAGCATGGATGGTGCTATAAAAAGGAGAATGCAAGGCTTGTGTCCTCAGGCCCCCACCTCCAGTCAACACGCTGACTACCGCCTTGTGATTCGTAGCTCGACAAAAAAGACTCTAGCGACACACAGGTTCCTTCCCTGAATCCAGCTCTCTTCACGGGGTGTTCTGCCTGTAGTTAATTCGCTCCTCCAAGGAATGCACTAGGGAGGCTATCGGGCCTCAGCCTCTTCGGAAAGCCTGCAGTGTAACAGGCAGAGCTCTGCTCTAGTGGCAGTAAGAACGCAAGCTGGCTTTCTCCTGCAGGCGTGGGGCTTCAGGTATGAGTGCCTAGAAGGATTGCCAAGCAGTTTTGGTTTCCCCGTGCAGCTCAGTCGAGGACAGTGAGGCAGATTTGCATGGCATGTGGGCAGCCAGAGAACAGTTTTCCTGGAGACGTTGGGGTGCCGGGGAAAGCGACCTCTCCCAAGGAGAGTGCCGTGTGTTGCCCTGCAGTCGGCAAACAACACGGAGTGAGCGGGAAGGGCTTTCGGCCCGGGCACTTGTTTCTTTGCAGGCCGGGGGAGCCTGCCGGTACTCAGCGTCCTTGTCGGGTACAGGGCGCCCCCGCGAGCGTCTTACGTGTCTTGAAGAGCGTACGAGGGTGAAAGTAAAGCAGAACCGCGACTAAGGCCCCGTGGAAACCGCTCGAAGCTTCCGCCTCAGCGGGGCTCTTAGAAGGCCTTACCTGGAGGTAAGTCCTCCCATCGAGCTTCCCTTTAGCCCTAGAGCGTGACGGGATGAGCTCCTACCGGGACTTTGGAAGCACCCTGTTTATTTAGAGAAAACTGCTTCTCTTCCACGAGCCCTGACTCCAGCGACGAGGGCCCCGTCACAAACGGTTTTAGGCAGGTAGCTTCAAGGCAGCATGGATGGTGCTATAAAAAGGAGAATGCAAGGCTTGTGTCCTCAGGTTCCCACCTCCAGTCAACACGCTGACTACCGCCTTGTGATTCGTAGCTCGACAAAAGAGACTCTAGCAACACACAGGTTCTTTCCCTGAATCCACCTTTCTTCACGGGGTGTTCTGCCTGTAGCTAATTCGCTCCTCCAAGGAATGCACTAGGGAGGCTATCGGGCCTCATCCTCTTCGGAAAGCCTGCAGTGTAACAGGCAGAGTTCTGCTCTAGTGGCAGTAAGAACGCAAGCTGGCTTTCTCCTGCAGGCGTGGGTCTTCAGGTATGAGTGTTTAGAAGGATTGCCAAGCAGTTTTGGTTTCCCCGTGCAGCTCAGTCGAGGACAGTGAGGCAGATTTGCATGGCATGTGGGCAGCCAGAGAACAGTTTTCCTGGAGACGTTGGGGTGCCGGAGAAAGCGACCTCTCCCAAGGAGAGTGCCGTGTGTTGCCCTGCACTCGGCAAACAACACGGAGTGAGCGGGAAGGGCTTTCGGCCCGGGCACTTGTTTCTTTGCAGGCCGGGGGAGCCTGCCGGTACTCAGCGTCCTTGTCGGGTACAGGGCGCCCCCGCGAGAGTCTTGTCTTGAAGAGCGTACTTGGGAAAAGTAAAGCAGAACCGCGACTAAGGCCCCGTGGAAACCGCTCGAAGCTTCCGCCTCAGCGGGGCTATGAGAAGGCCTTACCTGGAGGTAAGTCCTCCCATCGAGCTTCCCTTTAGCCCTAGAGCATGACGGGATGAGCTCCTACCGGGACTCTGGAAGCACCCTGTTTATTTAGAGAAAACTGCTTCTCTTCCACGAGCCCTGACTCCAGCGACGAGGGCCCCGTCACAAACGGTTTTAGGCAGGTAGCTTCAAGGCAGCATGGATGGTGCTATAAAAAGGAGAATGCAAGGCTTGTGTCCTCAGGCCCCCACCTCCAGTCAACACGCTGACTACCGCCTTGTGATTCGTAGCTCGACAAAAGAGACTCTAGCGACACACAAGTTCCTTCCCTGAATCCAGCTCTCTTCACGGGGTGTTCTGCCTGTAGCTAATTCGCTCCTCCAAGGAATGCACTAGGGAGGCTATCGGGCCTCAGCCTCTTCGGAAAGCCTGCAGTGTAACAGGCAGAGCTCTGCTCTAGTGGCAGTAAGAACGCAAGCTGGCTTTCTCCTGCAGGCGTGGGGCTTCAGGTATGAGTGCCTAGAAGGATTGCCAAGCAGTTTTGGTTTCCCCGTGCAGCTCAGTCGAGGTCAGTGAGGCAGATTTGCATGGCATGTGGGCAGCCAGAGAACAGTTTTCCTGGAGACGTTGGGGTGCCGGGGAAAGCGACCTCTCCCAAGGAGAGTGCCGTGTGTTGCCCTGCACTCGGCAAACCACACGGAGTGAGCGGGAAGGGCTTTCGGCCCGGGCAGTTGTTTCTTTGCAGGCCGGGGGAGCCTGCCGGTACTCAGCGTCCTTGTCGGGTACAGGGCGCCCCCGCGAGCGTCTTACGTGTCTTGAAGAGCGTACGAGGGTGAAAGTAAAGCAGAACCGCGACTAAGGCCCCGTGGAAACCGCTCGAAGCTTCCGCCTCAGCGGGGCTATGAGAAGGCCTTACCTGGAGGTAAGTCCTCCCATCGAGCTTCCCTTTAGCCCTAGAGCGTGACGGGATGAGCTCCTACCGGGACTCTGGAAGCACCCTTTTTATTTAGAGAAAACTGCTTCTCTTCCACGAGCCCTGACTCCAGCGACGAGGGCCCCGTCACAAACGCTTTTAGGCAGGTAGCTTCAAGGCAGCATGGATGGTGCTATAAAAAGGAGAATGCAAGGCTTGTGTCCTCAGGCTCTCACCTCCAGTCAACACGCCGACTACCGCCTTGTGATTCGTAGCTCGACAAAAGAGACTCTAGCAACACACAGGTTCCTTCCCTGAATCCACCTTTCTTCACGGGGTGTTCTGCCTGTAGCTAATTCGCTCCTCCAAGGAATGCACTAGGGAGGCTATCGGGCCTCATCCTCTTCGGAAAGCCTGCAGTGTAACAGGCAGAGTTCTGCTCTAGTGGCAGTAAGAACGCAAGCTGGCTTTCTCCTGCAGGCGTGGGGCTTCAGGTATGAGTGCCTAGAAGGATTGCCAAGCAGTTTTGGTTTCCCCGTGCAGCTCAGTCGAGGACAGTGAGGCAGATTTGCATGGCATGTGGGCAGCCAGAGAACAGTTTTCCTGGAGACGTTGGGGTGCCGGAGAAAGCGACCTCTCCCAAGGAGAGTGCCGTGTGTTGCCCTGCACTCGGCAAACAACACGGAGTGAGCGGGAAGGGCTTTCGGCCCGGGCACTTGTTTCTTTGCAGGCCGGGGGAGCCTGCCGGTACTCAGCGTCCTTGTCGGGTACAGGGCGCCCCCGCGAGGGTCTTACTTGTCTTGAAGAGCGTACTTGGGAAAAGTAAAGCAGAACCGCGACTAAGGCCCCGTGGAAACCGCTCGAAGCTTCCGCCTCAGCGGGGCTATGAGAAGGCCTTACCTGGAGGTAAGTCCTCCCATCGAGCTTCCCTTTAGCCCTAGAGCGTGACGGGATGAGCTCCTACCGGGACTCTGGAAGCACCCTGTTTATTTAGAGAAAACTGCTTCTCTTCCACGAGCCCTGACTCCAGCGACGAGGGTCCCGTCACAAACGGTTTTAGGCAGGTAGCTTCAAGGCAGCATGGATGGTGCTATAAAAAGGAGAATGCAAGGCTTGTGTCCTCAGGCCCCCACCTCCAGTCAACACGCTGACTACCGCCTTGTGATTAGTAGCTCGTCAAAAGAGACTCTAGCAACACACAGGTTCCTTCCCTGAATCCACCTTTCTTCACGGGGTGTTCTGCCTGTAGCTAATTCGCTCCTCCAAGGAATGCACTAGGGAGGCTATCGGGCCTCATCCTCTTCGGAAAGCCTGCAGTGTAACAGGCAGAGTTCTGCTCTAGTGGCAGTAAGAACGCAAGCTGGCTTTCTCCTGCAGGCGTGGGGCTTCAGGTATGAGTGCCTAGAAGGATTGCCAAGCAGTTTTGGTTTCCCCGTGCAGCTCAGTCGAGGACAGTGAGGCAGATTTGCATGGCATGTGGGCAGCCAGAGAACAGTTTTCCTGGAGACGTTGGGGTGCCGGAGAAAGCGACCTCTCCCAAGGAGAGTGCCGTGTGTTGCCCTGCACTCGGCAAACAACACGGAGTGAGCGGGAAGGGCTTTCGGCCCGGGCACTTGTTTCTTTGCAGGCCGGGGGAGCCTGCCGGTACTCAGCGTCCTTGTCGGGTACAGGGCGCCCCCGCGAGGGTCTTACTTGTCTTAAAGAGCGTACTTGGGAAAAGTAAAGCAGAACCGCGACTAAGGCCCCGTGGAAACCGCTCGAAGCTTCCGCCTCAGCGGGGCTATGAGAAGGCCTTACCTGGAGGTAAGTCCTCCCATCGAGCTTCCCTTTAGCCCTAGAGCATGACGGGATGAGCTCCTACCGGGACTCTGGAAGCACCCTGTTTATTTAGAGAAAACTGCTTCTCTTCCACGAGCCCTGACTCCAGCGACGAGGGCCCCGTCACAAACGGTTTTAGGCAGGTAGCTTCAAGGCAGCATGGATGGTGCTATAAAAAGGAGAATGCAAGGCTTGTGTCCTCAGGCCCCCACCTCCAGTCAACACGCTGACTACCGCCTTGTGATTCGTAGCTCGACAAAAGAGACTCTAGCGACACACAGGTTCCTTCCCTGAATCCAGCTCTCTTCACGGGGTGTTCTGCCTGTAGCTAATTCGCTCCTCCAAGGAATGCACTAGGGAGGCTATCGGGCCTCAGCCTCTTCGGAAAGCCTGCAGTGTAACAGGCAGAGCTCTGCTCTAGTGGCAGTAAGAACGCAAGCTGGCTTTCTCCTGCAGGCGTGGGTCTTCAGGTATGAGTGCCTAGAAGGATTGCCAAGCAGTTTTGGTTTCCCCGTGCAGCTCAGTCGAGGACAGTGAGGCAGATTTGCATGGCATGTGGGCAGCCAGAGAACAGTTTTCCTGGAGACGTTGGGGTGCCGGGGAAAGCGACCTCTCCCAAGGAGAGTGCCGTGTGTTGCCCTGCAGTCGGCAAACAACACGGAGTGAGCGGGAAGGGCTTTCGGCCCGGGCACTTGTTTCTTTGCAGGCCGGGGGAGCCTGCCGGTACTCAGCGTCCTTGTCGGGTACAGGGCGCCCCCGCGAGCGTCTTACGTGTCTTGAAGAGCGTACGAGGGTGAAAGTAAAGCAGAACCGCGACTAAGGCCCCGTGGAAACCGCTCGAAGCTTCCGCCTCAGCGGGGCTATTAGAAGGCCTTACCTGGAGGTAAGTCCTCCCATCGAGCTTCCCTTTAGCCCTAGAGCGTGACGGGATGAGCTCCTACCGGGACTTTGGAAGCACCCTGTTTATTTAGAGAAAACTGCTTCTCTTCCACGAGCCCTGACTCCAGCGACGAGGGCCCCGTCACAAACGGTTTTAGGCAGGTAGCTTCAAGGCAGCATGGATGGTGCTATAAAAAGGAGAATGCAAGGCTTGTGTCCTCAGGTTCCCACCTCCAGTCAACACGCTGACTACCGCCTTGTGATTCGTAGCTCGACAAAAGAGACTCTAGCAACACACAGGTTCTTTCCCTGAATCCACCTTTCTTCACGGGGTGTTCTGCCTGTAGCTAATTCGCTCCTCCAAGGAATGCACTAGGGAGGCTATCGGGCCTCATCCTCTTCGGAAAGCCTGCAGTGTAACAGGCAGAGTTCTGCTCTAGTGGCAGTAAGAACGCAAGCTGGCTTTCTCCTGCAGGCGTGGGTCTTCAGGTATGAGTGTTTAGAAGGATTGCCAAGCAGTTTTGGTTTCCCCGTGCAGCTCAGTCGAGGACAGTGAGGCAGATTTGCATGGCATGTGGGCAGCCAGAGAACACTTTTCCTGGAGACGTTGGGGTGCCGGAGAAAGCGACCTCTCCCAAGGAGAGTGCCGTGTGTTGCCCTGCACTCGGCAAACAACACGGAGTGAGCGGGAAGGGCTTTCGGCCCGGGCAGTTGTTTCTTTGCAGGCCGGGGGAGCCTGCCGGTACTCAGCGTCCTTGTCGGGTACAGGGCGCCCCCGCGAGGGTCTTACGTGTCTTGAAGAGCGTACGAGGGGGAAAGTAAAGCAGAAACGCGACTAAGGCCCCGTGGAAACCGCTCGAAGCTTCCGCCTCAGCGGGGCTCTTAGAAGGCCTTACCTGGAGGTAAGTCCTCCCATCGAGCTTCCCTTTAGCCCTAGAGCGTGACGGGATGAGCTCCTACCGGGACTCTGGAAGCACCCTTTTTTTTAGAGAAAACTGCTTCTCTTCCACGAGCCCTGACTCCAGCGACGAGGGCCCCGTCACAAACGCTTTTAGGCAGGTAGCTTCAAGGCAGCATGGATGGTGCTATAAAAAGGAGAATGCAAGGCTTGTGTCCTCAGGCCCCCACCTCCAGTCAACACGCTGACTACCGCCTTGTGATTCGTAGCTCGACAAAAGAGACTCTAGCAACACACAGGTTCCTTCCCTGAATCCACCTTTCTTCACGGGGTGTTCTGCCTGTAGCTAATTCGCTCCTCCAAGGAATGCACTAGGGAGGCTATCGGGCCTCATCCTCTTCGGAAAGCCTGCAGTGTAACAGGCAGAGTTCTGCTCTAGTGGCAGTAAGAACGCAAGCTGGCTTTCTCCTGCAGGTGTGGGGCTTCAGGTATGAGTGCCTAGAAGGATTGCCAAGCAGTTTTGGTTTCCCCGTGCAGCTCAGTCGAGGACAGTGAGGCAGATTTGCATGGCATGTGGGCAGCCAGAGAACAGTTTTCCTGGAGACGTTGGGGTGCCGGAGAAAGCGACCTCTCCCAAGGAGAGTGCCGTGTGTTGCCCTGCACTCGGCAAACAACACGGAGTGAGCGGGAAGGGCTTTCGGCCCGGGCAGTTGTTTCTTTGCAGGCCGGGGGAGCCTGCCGGTACTCAGCGTCCTTGTCGGGTACAGGGCGCCCCCGCGAGGGTCTTGTCTTGAAGAGCGTACTTGGGAAAAGTAAAGCAGAACCGCGACTAAGGCCCCGTGGAAACCGCTCGAAGCTTCCGCCTCAGCGGGGCTATGAGAAGGCCTTACCTGGAGGTAAGTCCTCCCATCGAGCTTCCCTTTAGCCCTAGAGCATGACGGGATGAGCTCCTACCGGGACTCTGGAAGCACCCTGTTTATTTAGAGAAAACTGCTTCTCTTCCACGAGCCCTGACTCCAGCGACGAGGGCCCCGTCACAAACGGTTTTAGGCAGGTAGCTTCAAGGCAGCATGGATGGTGCTATAAAAAGGAGAATGCAAGGCTTGTGTCCTCAGGCCCCCACCTCCAGTCAACACGCTGACTACCGCCTTGTGATTCGTAGCTCGACAAAAGAGACTCTAGCGACACACAAGTTCCTTCCCTGAATCCAGCTCTCTTCACGGGGTGTTCTGCCTGTAGCTAATTCGCTCCTCCAAGGAATGCACTAGGGAGGCTATCGGGCCTCAGCCTCTTCGGAAAGCCTGCAGTGTAACAGGCAGAGCTCTGCTCTAGTGGCAGTAAGAACGCAAGCTGGCTTTCTCCTGCAGGCGTGGGGCTTCAGGTATGAGTGCCTAGAAGGATTGCCAAGCAGTTTTGGTTTCCCCGTGCAGCTCAGTCGAGGACAGTGAGGCAGATTTGCATGGCATGTGGGCAGCCAGAGAACAGTTTTCCTGGAGACGTTGGGGTGCCGGGGAAAGCGACCTCTCCCAAGGAGAGTGCCGTGTGTTGCCCTGCACTCGGCAAACAACACGGAGTGAGCGGGAAGGGCTTTCGGCCCGGGCAGTTGTTTCTTTGCAGGCCGGGGGAGCCTGCCGGTACTCAGCGTCCTTGTCGGGTACAGGGCGCCCCCGCGAGGGTCTTACTTGTCTTGAAGAGCGTACTTGGGAAAAGTAAAGCAGAACCGCGACTAAGGCCCCGTGGAAACCGCTCGAAGCTTCCGCCTCAGCGGGGCTATGAGAAGGCCTTACCTGGAGGTAAGTCCTCCCATCGAGCTTCCCTTTAGCCCTAGAGCGTGACGGGATGAGCTCCTACCGGGACTCTGGAAGCACCCTGTTTATTTAGAGAAAACTGCTTCTCTTCCACGAGCCCTGACTCCAGCGACGAGGGCCCCGTCACAAACGCTTTTAGGCAGGTAGCTTCAAGGCAGCATGGATGGTGCTATAAAAAGGAGAATGCAAGGCTTGTGTCCTCAGGCTCCCACCTCCAGTCAACACGCTGACTACCGCCTTGTGATTCGTAGCTCGACAAAAGAGACTCTAGCAACACACAGGTTCCTTCCCTGAATCCACCTTTCTTCACGGGGTGTTCTGCCTGTAGCTAATTCGCTCCTCCAAGGAATGCACTAGGGAGGCTATCGGGCCTCATCCTCTTCGGAAAGCCTGCAGTGTAACAGGCAGAGTTCTGCTCTAGTGGCAGTAAGAACGCAAGCTGGCTTTCTCCTGCAGGCGTGGGGCTTCAGGTATGAGTGCCTAGAAGGATTGCCAAGCAGTTTTGGTTTCCCCGTGCAGCTCAGTCGAGGACAGTGAGGCAGATTTGCATGGCATGTGGGCAGCCAGAGAACAGTTTTCCTGGAGACGTTGGGGTGCCGGAGAAAGCGACCTCTCCCAAGGAGAGTGCCGTGTGTTGCCCTGCACTCGGCAAACAACACGGAGTGAGCGGGAAGGGCTTTCGGCCCGGGCAGTTGTTTCTTTGCAGGCCGGGGGAGCCTGCCGGTACTCAGCGTCCTTGTCGGGTACAGGGCGCCCCCGCGAGAGTCTTGTCTTGAAGAGCGTACTTGGGAAAAGTAAAGCAGAACCGCGACTAAGGCCCCGTGGAAACCGCTCGAAGCTTCCGCCTCAGCGGGGCTATGAGAAGGCCTTACCTGGAGGTAAGTCCTCCCATCGAGCTTCCCTTTAGCCCTAGAGCATGACGGGATGAGCTCCTACCGGGACTCTGGAAGCACCCTGTTTATTTAGAGAAAACTGCTTCTCTTCCACGAGCCCTGACTCCAGCGACGAGGGCCCCGTCACAAACGCTTTTAGGCAGGTAGCTTCAAGGCAGCATGGATGGTGCTATAAAAAGGAGAATGCAAGGCTTGTGTCCTCAGGCCCCCACCTCCAGTCAACACGCTGACTACCGCCTTGTGATTCGTAGCTCGACAAAAGAGACTCTAGCGACACACAAGTTCCTTCCCTGAATCCAGCTCTCTTCACGGGGTGTTCTGCCTGTAGCTAATTCGCTCCTCCAAGGAATGCACTAGGGAGGCTATCGGGCCTCAGCCTCTTCGGAAAGCCTGCAGTGTAACAGGCAGAGCTCTGCTCTAGTGGCAGTAAGAACGCAAGCTGGCTTTCTCCTGCAGGCGTGGGGCTTCAGGTATGAGTGCCTAGAAGGATTGCCAAGCAGTTTTGGTTTCCCCGTGCAGCTCAGTCGAGGTCAGTGAGGCAGATTTGCATGGCATGTGGGCAGCCAGAGAACAGTTTTCCTGGAGACGTTGGGGTGCCGGGGAAAGCGACCTCTCCCAAGGAGAGTGCCGTGTGTTGCCCTGCACTCGGCAAACCACACGGAGTGAGCGGGAAGGGCTTTCGGCCCGGGCAGTTGTTTCTTTGCAGGCCGGGGGAGCCTGCCGGTACTCAGCGTCCTTGTCGGGTACAGGGCGCCCCCGCGAGCGTCTTACGTGTCTTGAAGAGCGTACGAGGGTGAAAGTAAAGCAGAACCGCGACTAAGGCCCCGTGGAAACCGCTCGAAGCTTCCGCCTCAGCGGGGCTCTTAGAAGGCCTTACCTGGAGGTAAGTCCTCCCATCGAGCTTCCCTTTAGCCCTAGAGCGTGACGGGATGAGCTCCTACCGGGACTCTGGAAGCACTCTTTTTATTTAGAGAAAACTGCTTCTCTTCCACGAGCCCTGACTCCAGCGACGAGGGCCCCGTCACAAACGCTTTTAGGCAGGTAGCTTCAAGGCAGCATGGATGGTGCTATAAAAAGGAGAATGCAAGGCTTGTGTCCTCAGGCTCTCACCTCCAGTCAACACGCCGACTACCGCCTTGTGATTCGTAGCTCGACAAAAGAGACTCTAGCAACACACAGGTTCCTTCCCTGAATCCACCTTTCTTCACGGGGTGTTCTGCCTGTAGCTAATTCGCTCCTCCAAGGAATGCACTAGGGAGGCTATCGGGCCTCATCCTCTTCGGAAAGCCTGCAGTGTAACAGGCAGAGTTCTGCTCTAGTGGCAGTAAGAACGCAAGCTGGCTTTCTCCTGCAGGCGTGGGGCTTCAGGTATGAGTGCCTAGAAGGATTGCCAAGCAGTTTTGGTTTCCCCGTGCAGCTCAGTCGAGGACAGTGAGGCAGATTTGCATGGCATGTGGGCAGCCAGAGAACAGTTTTCCTGGAGACGTTGGGGTGCCGGAGAAAGAGACCTCTCCCAAGGAGAGTGCCGTGTGTTGCCCTGCACTCGGCAAACAACACGGAGTGAGCGGGAAGGGCTTTCGGCCCGGGCACTTGTTTCTTTGCAGGCCGGGGGAGCCTGCCGGTACTCAGCGTCCTTGTCGGGTACAGGGCGCCCCCGCGAGGGTCTTACTTGTCTTGAAGAGCGTACTTGGGAAAAGTAAAGCAGAACCGCGACTAAGGCCCCGTGGAAACCGCTCGAAGCTTACGCCTCAGCGGGGATATGAGAAGGCCTTACCTGGAGGTAAGTCCTCCCATCGAGCTTCCCTTTAGCCCTAGAGCGTGACGGGATGAGCTCCTACCGGGACTCTGGAAGCACCCTGTTTATTTAGAGAAAACTGCTTCTCTTCCACGAGCCCTGACTCCAGCGACGAGGGTCCCGTCACAAACGGTTTTAGGCAGGTAGCTTCAAGGCAGCATGGATGGTGCTATAAAAAGGAGAATGCAAGGCTTGTGTCCTCAGGCCCCCACCTCCAGTCAACACGCTGACTACCGCCTTGTGATTAGTAGCTCGTCAAAAGAGACTCTAGCAACACACAGGTTCCTTCCCTGAATCCACCTTTCTTCACGGGGTGTTCTGCCTGTAGCTAATTCGCTCCTCCAAGGAATGCACTAGGGAGGCTATCGGGCCTCATCCTCTTCGGAAAGCCTGCAGTGTAACAGGCAGAGTTCTGCTCTAGTGGCAGTAAGAACGCAAGCTGGCTTTCTCCTGCAGGCGTGGGGCTTCAGGTATGAGTGCCTAGAAGGATTGCCAAGCAGTTTTGGTTTCCCCGTGCAGCTCAGTCGAGGACAGTGAGGCAGATTTGCATGGCATGTGGGCAGCCAGAGAACAGTTTTCCTGGAGACGTTGGGGTGCCGGAGAAAGCGACCTCTCCCAAGGAGAGTGCCGTGTGTTGCCCTGCACTCGGCAAACAACACGGAGTGAGCGGGAAGGGCTTTCGGCCCGGGCACTTGTTTCTTTGCAGGCCGGGGGAGCCTGCCGGTACTCAGCGTCCTTGTCGGGTACAGGGCGCCCCCGCGAGGGTCTTACTTGTCTTGAAGAGCGTACTTGGGAAAAGTAAAGCAGAACCGCGACTAAGGCCCCGTGGAAACCGCTCGAAGCTTCCGCCTCAGCGGGGCTATGAGAAGGCCTTACCTGGAGGTAAGTCCTCCCATCGAGCTTCCCTTTAGCCCTAGAGCATGACGGGATGAGCTCCTACCGGGACTCTGGAAGCACCCTGTTTATTTAGAGAAAACTGCTTCTCTTCCACGAGCCCTGACTCCAGCGACGAGGGCCCCGTCACAAACGGTTTTAGGCAGGTAGCTTCAAGGCAGCATGGATGGTGCTATAAAAAGGAGAATGCAAGGCTTGTGTCCTCAGGCCCCCACCTCCAGTCAACACGCTGACTACCGCCTTGTGATTCGTAGCTCGACAAAAGAGACTCTAGCGACACACAGGTTCCTTCCCTGAATCCAGCTCTCTTCACGGGGTGTTCTGCCTGTAGCTAATTCGCTCCTCCAAGGAATGCACTAGGGAGGCTATCGGGCCTCAGCCTCTTCGGAAAGCCTGCAGTGTAACAGGCAGAGCTCTGCTCTAGTGGCAGTAAGAACGCAAGCTGGCTTTCTCCTGCAGGCGTGGGGCTTCAGGTATGAGTGCCTAGAAGGATTGCCAAGCAGTTTTGGTTTCCCCGTGCAGCTCAGTCGAGGACAGTGAGGCAGATTTGCATGGCATGTGGGCAGCCAGAGAACAGTTTTCCTGGAGACGTTGGGGTGCCGGGGAAAGCGACCTCTCCCAAGGAGAGTGCCGTGTGTTGCCCTGCAGTCGGCAAACAACACGGAGTGAGCGGGAAGGGCTTTCGGCCCGGGCACTTGTTTCTTTGCAGGCCGGGGGAGCCTGCCGGTACTCAGCGTCCTTGTCGGGTACAGGGCGCCCCCGCGAGCGTCTTACGTGTCTTGAAGAGCGTACGAGGGTGAAAGTAAAGCAGAACCGCGACTAAGGCCCCGTGGAAACCGCTCGAAGCTTCCGCCTCAGCGGGGCTCTTAGAAGGCCTTACCTGGAGGTAAGTCCTCCCATCGAGCTTCCCTTTAGCCCTAGAGCGTGACGGGATGAGCTCCTACCGGGACTTTGGAAGCACCCTGTTTATTTAGAGAAAACTGCTTCTCTTCCACGAGCCCTGACTCCAGCGACGAGGGCCCCGTCACAAACGGTTTTAGGCAGGTAGCTTCAAGGCAGCATGGATGGTGCTATAAAAAGGAGAATGCAAGGCTTGTGTCCTCAGGTTCCCACCTCCAGTCAACACGCTGACTACCGCCTTGTGATTCGTAGCTCGACAAAAGAGACTCTAGCAACACACAGGTTCTTTCCCTGAATCCACCTTTCTTCACGGGGTGTTCTGCCTGTAGCTAATTCGCTCCTCCAAGGAATGCACTAGGGAGGCTATCGGGCCTCATCCTCTTCGGAAAGCCTGCAGTGTAACAGGCAGAGTTCTGCTCTAGTGGCAGTAAGAACGCAAGCTGGCTTTCTCCTGCAGGCGTGGGTCTTCAGGTATGAGTGTTTAGAAGGATTGCCAAGCAGTTTTGGTTTCCCCGTGCAGCTCAGTCGAGGACAGTGAGGCAGATTTGCATGGCATGTGGGCAGCCAGAGAACACTTTTCCTGGAGACGTTGGGGTGCCGGAGAAAGCGACCTCTCCCAAGGAGAGTGCCGTGTGTTGCCCTGCACTCGGCAAACAACACGGAGTGAGCGGGAAGGGCTTTCGGCCCGGGCAGTTGTTTCTTTGCAGGCCGGGGGAGCCTGCCGGTACTCAGCGTCCTTGTCGGGTACAGGGCGCCCCCGCGAGGGTCTTACGTGTCTTGAAGAGCGTACGAGGGGGAAAGTAAAGCAGAAACGCGACTAAGGCCCCGTGGAAACCGCTCGAAGCTTCCGCCTCAGCGGGGCTCTTAGAAGGCCTTACCTGGAGGTAAGTCCTCCCATCGAGCTTCCCTTTAGCCCTAGAGCGTGACGGGATGAGCTCCTACCGGGACTCTGGAAGCACCCTTTTTTTTAGAGAAAACTGCTTCTCTTCCACGAGCCCTGACTCCAGCGACGAGGGCCCCGTCACAAACGCTTTTAGGCAGGTAGCTTCAAGGCAGCATGGATGGTGCTATAAAAAGGAGAATGCAAGGCTTGTGTCCTCAGGCCCCCACCTCCAGTCAACACGCTGACTACCGCCTTGTGATTCGTAGCTCGACAAAAGAGACTCTAGCAACACACAGGTTCCTTCCCTGAATCCACCTTTCTTCACGGGGTGTTCTGCCTGTAGCTAATTCGCTCCTCCAAGGAATGCACTAGGGAGGCTATCGGGCCTCATCCTCTTCGGAAAGCCTGCAGTGTAACAGGCAGAGTTCTGCTCTAGTGGCAGTAAGAACGCAAGCTGGCTTTCTCCTGCAGGTGTGGGGCTTCAGGTATGAGTGCCTAGAAGGATTGCCAAGCAGTTTTGGTTTCCCCGTGCAGCTCAGTCGAGGACAGTGAGGCAGATTTGCATGGCATGTGGGCAGCCAGAGAACAGTTTTCCTGGAGACGTTGGGGTGCCGGAGAAAGCGACCTCTCCCAAGGAGAGTGCCGTGTGTTGCCCTGCACTCGGCAAACAACACGGAGTGAGCGGGAAGGGCTTTCGGCCCGGGCAGTTGTTTCTTTGCAGGCCGGGGGAGCCTGCCGGTACTCAGCGTCCTTGTCGGGTACAGGGCGCCCCCGCGAGGGTCTTGTCTTGAAGAGCGTACTTGGGAAAAGTAAAGCAGAACCGCGACTAAGGCCCCGTGGAAACCGCTCGAAGCTTCCGCCTCAGCGGGGCTATGAGAAGGCCTTACCTGGAGGTAAGTCCTCCCATCGAGCTTCCCTTTAGCCCTAGAGCATGACGGGATGAGCTCCTACCGGGACTCTGGAAGCACCCTGTTTATTTAGAGAAAACTGCTTCTCTTCCACGAGCCCTGACTCCAGCGACGAGGGCCCCGTCACAAACGGTTTTAGGCAGGTAGCTTCAAGGCAGCATGGATGGTGCTATAAAAAGGAGAATGCAAGGCTTGTGTCCTCAGGCCCCCACCTCCAGTCAACACGCTGACTACCGCCTTGTGATTCGTAGCTCGACAAAAGAGACTCTAGCGACACACAAGTTCCTTCCCTGAATCCAGCTCTCTTCACGGGGTGTTCTGCCTGTAGCTAATTCGCTCCTCCAAGGAATGCACTAGGGAGGCTATCGGGCCTCAGCCTCTTCGGAAAGCCTGCAGTGTAACAGGCAGAGCTCTGCTCTAGTGGCAGTAAGAACGCAAGCTGGCTTTCTCCTGCAGGCGTGGGGCTTCAGGTATGAGTGCCTAGAAGGATTGCCAAGCAGTTTTGGTTTCCCCGTGCAGCTCAGTCGAGGACAGTGAGGCAGATTTGCATGGCATGTGGGCAGCCAGAGAACAGTTTTCCTGGAGACGTTGGGGTGCCGGGGAAAGCGACCTCTCCCAAGGAGAGTGCCGTGTGTTGCCCTGCACTCGGCAAACAACACGGAGTGAGCGGGAAGGGCTTTCGGCCCGGGCAGTTGTTTCTTTGCAGGCCGGGGGAGCCTGCCGGTACTCAGCGTCCTTGTCGGGTACAGGGCGCCCCCGCGAGGGTCTTACTTGTCTTGAAGAGCGTACTTGGGAAAAGTAAAGCAGAACCGCGACTAAGGCCCCGTGGAAACCGCTCGAAGCTTCCGCCTCAGCGGGGCTATGAGAAGGCCTTACCTGGAGGTAAGTCCTCCCATCGAGCTTCCCTTTAGCCCTAGAGCGTGACGGGATGAGCTCCTACCGGGACTCTGGAAGCACCCTGTTTATTTAGAGAAAACTGCTTCTCTTCCACGAGCCCTGACTCCAGCGACGAGGGCCCCGTCACAAACGCTTTTAGGCAGGTAGCTTCAAGGCAGCATGGATGGTGCTATAAAAAGGAGAATGCAAGGCTTGTGTCCTCAGGCTCCCACCTCCAGTCAACACGCTGACTACCGCCTTGTGATTCGTAGCTCGACAAAAGAGACTCTAGCAACACACAGGTTCCTTCCCTGAATCCACCTTTCTTCACGGGGTGTTCTGCCTGTAGCTAATTCGCTCCTCCAAGGAATGCACTAGGGAGGCTATCGGGCCTCATCCTCTTCGGAAAGCCTGCAGTGTAACAGGCAGAGTTCTGCTCTAGTGGCAGTAAAAACGCAAGCTGGCTTTCTCCTGCAGGCGTGGGGCTTCAGGTATGAGTGCCTAGAAGGATTGCCAAGCAGTTTTGGTTTCCCCGTGCAGCTCAGTCGAGGACAGTGAGGCAGATTTGCATGGCATGTGGGCAGCCAGAGAACAGTTTTCCTGGAGACGTTGGGGTGCCGGAGAAAGCGACCTCTCCCAAGGAGAGTGCCGTGTGTTGCCCTGCACTCGGCAAACAACACGGAGTGAGCGGGAAGGGCTTTCGGCCCGGGCAGTTGTTTCTTTGCAGGCCGGGGGAGCCTGCCGGTACTCAGCGTCCTTGTCGGGTACAGGGCGCCCCCGCGAGGGTCTTACTTGTCTTGAAGAGCGTACTTGGGAAAAGTAAAGCAGAACCGCGACTAAGGCCCCGTGGAAACCGCTCGAAGCTTCCGCCTCAGCGGGGCTATGAGAAGGCCTTACCTGGAGGTAAGTCCTCCCATCGAGCTTCCCTTTAGCCCTAGAGCGTGACGGGATGAGCTCCTACCGGGACTCTGGAAGCACCCTGTTTATTTAGAGAAAACTGCTTCTCTTCCACGAGCCCTGACTCCAGCGACGAGGGTCCCGTCACAAACGGTTTTAGGCAGGTAGCTTCAAGGCAGCATGGATGGTGCTATAAAAAGGAGAATGCAAGGCTTGTGTCCTCAGGCCCCCACCTCCAGTCAACACGCTGACTACCGCCTTGTGATTAGTAGCTCGTCAAAAGAGACTCTAGCAACACACAGGTTCCTTCCCTGAATCCACCTTTCTTCACGGGGTGTTCTGCCTGTAGCTAATTCGCTCCTCCAAGGAATGCACTAGGGAGGCTATCGGGCCTCAGCCTCTTCGGAAAGCCTGCAGTGTAACAGGCAGAGCTCTGCTCTAGTGGCAGTAAGAACGCAAGCTGGCTTTCTCCTGCAGGCGTGGGTCTTCAGGTATGAGTGCCTAGAAGGATTGCCAAGCAGTTTTGGTTTCCCCGTGCAGCTCAGTCGAGGACAGTGAGGCAGATTTGCATGGCATGTGGGCAGCCAGAGAACACTTTTCCTGGAGACGTTGGGGTGCCGGGGAAAGCGACCTCTCCCAAGGAGAGTGCCGTGTGTTGCCCTGCACTCGGCAAACAACACGGAGTGAGCGGGAAGGGCTTTCGGCCCGGGCAGTTGTTTCTTTGCCGGCCGGGGGAGCCTGCCGGTACTCAGCGTCCTTGTCGGGTACAGGGCGCCCCCGCGAGGGTCTTACGTGTCTTGAAGAGCGTACGAGGGTGAAAGTAAAGCAGAACCGCGACTAAGGCCCCGTGGAAACCGCTCGAAGCTTCCGCCTCAGCGGGGCTCTTAGAAGGCCTTACCTGGAGGTAAGTCCTCCCATCGAGCTTCCCTTTAGCCCTAGAGCGTGACGGGATGAGCTCCTACCGGGACTCTGGAAGCACCCTGTTTATTTAGAGAAAACTGCTTCTCTTCCACGAGCCCTGACTCCAGCGACGAGGGCCCCGTCACAAACGGTTTTAGGCAGGTAGCTTCAAGGCAGCATGGATGGTGCTATAAAAAGGAGAATGCAAGGCTTGTGTCCTCAGGCCCCCACCTCCAGTCAACACGCTGACTACCGCCTTGTGATTCGTAGCTCGACAAAAGAGACTCTAGCGACACACAGGTTCCTTCCCTGAATCCAGCTCTCTTCACGGGGTGTTCTGCCTGTAGCTAATTCGCTCCTCCAAGGAATGCACTAGGGAGGCTATCGGGCCTCAGCCTCTTCGGAAAGCCTGCAGTGTAACAGGCAGAGCTCTGCTCTAGTGGCAGTAAGAACGCAAGCTGGCTTTCTCCTGCAGGCGTGGGTCTTCAGGTATGAGTGCCTAGAAGGATTGCCAAGCAGTTTTGGTTTCCCCGTGCAGCTCAGTTGAGGACAGTGAGGCAGATTTGCATGGCATGTGGGCAGCCAGAGAACAGTTTTCCTGGAGACGTTGGGGTGCCGGGGAAAGCGACCTCTCCCCCGGGAGAGTGCCGTGTGTTGCCCTGCACTCGGCAAACAACACGGAGTGAGCGGGAAGGGCTTTCGGCCCGGGCAGTTGTTTCTTTGCAGGCCGGGGGAGCCTGCCGGTACTCAGCGTCCTGGACGGATATAGGGCGCCCCCGCGAAGGTCTTACGTGTCTTGAAGAGCGTACGAGGGTGAAAGTAAAGCAGAACCGCGACTAAGACCCCGTGGAAACCGCTCGAAGCTTCCGCCTCAGCGGGGCTATTAGAAGGCCTTACCTGGAGGTAAGTGCTCCCATCGAGCTTCCCTTTAGCCCTAGAGCATGACGGGATGAGCTCCTACCGGGACTCTGGAAGCACCCTGTTTATTTAGAGAAAACTGCTTCTCTTCCACGAACCCTGACTCCAGCGACGAGGGCCCCGTCACAAACGGTTTTAGGCAGGTAGCTTCAAGGCAGCATGGATGGTGCTATAAAAAGGAGAATGCAAGGCTTGTGTCCTCAGGCCCCCACCTCCAGTCAACACGCTGACTACCGCCTTGTGATTCGTAGCTCGAAAAAAGAGACTCTAGCGACACACAGGTTCCTTCCCTGAATCCAGCTCTCTTCACGGGGTGTTCTGCCTGTAGCTAATTCGCTCCTCCAAGGAATGCACTAGGGAGGCTATCGGGCCTCAGCCTCTTCGGAAAGCCTGCAGTGTAACAGGCAGAGCTCTGCTCTAGTGGCAGTAAGAACGCAAGCTGGCTTTCTCCTGCAGGCGTTGGTCTTCAGGTATGAGTGCCTAGAAGGATTGCCAAGCAGTTTTGGTTTCCCCGTGCAGCTCAGTCGAGGACAGTGAGGCAGATTTGCATGGCATGTGGGCAGCCAGAGAACAGTTTTCCTGGAGACGTTGGGGTGCCGGGGAAAGCGACCTCTCCCCCGGGAGAGTGCCGTGTGTTGCCCTGCACTCGGCAAACAACACGGAGTGAGCGGGAAGGGCTTTCGGCCCGGGCAGATGTTTCTTTGCAGGCCGGGGGAGCCTGCCGGTACTCAGCGTCCTGGACGGATATAGGGCGCCCCCGCGAAGGTCTTACGTGTCTTGAAGAGCGTACGAGGGGGAAAGTAAAGCAGAAACGCGACTAAGGCCCCGTGGAAACCGCTCGAAGCTTCCGCCTCAGCGGGGCTATGAGAAGGCCTTACCTGGAGGTAAGTCCTCCCATCGAGCTTCCCTTTAGGCCTAGAGCGTGATGGGATGAGCTCCTACCGGGACTCTGGAAGCACCCTGTTTATTTAGAGAAAACTGCTTCTCTTCCACGAGCCCTGACTCCAGCGACGAGGGCCCCGTCACAAACGCTTTTAGGCAGGTAGCTTCAAGGCAGCATGGATGGTGCTATAAAAAGGAGAATGCAAGGCTTGTGTCCTCAGGCTCCCACCTCAGTCAACACGCTGACTACCGCCTTGTGATTCGTAGCTCGACAAAAGAGACTCTAGCAACACACAGGTTCCTTCCCTGAATCCACCTTTCTTCACGGGGTGTTCTGCCTGTAGCTAACTCGCTCCTCCAAGGAAGGCACTAGGGAGGCTATCGGGCCTCATCCTCTTCGGAAAGCCTGCAGTGTAACAGGCAGAGTTCTGCTCTAGTGGCAGTAAGAACGCAAGCTGGCTTTCTCCTGCAGGCGTGGGGCTTCAGGTATGAGTGCTTAGAAGGATTGCCAAGCAGTTTTGGTTTCCCCGTGCAGCTCAGTCGAGGACAGTGAGGCAGATTTGCATGGCATGTGGGCAGCCAGAGAACAGTTTTCCTGGAGACGTTGGGGTGCCGGGGAAAGCGACCTCTCCCAAGGAGAGTGCCGTGTGTTGCCCTGCACTCGGCAAACAACACGGAGTGAGCGGGAAGGGCTTTCGGCCCGGGCAGTTGTTTCTTTGCAGGCCGGGGGAGCCTGCCGGTACTCAGCGTCCTTGTCGGGTACAGGGCGCCCCCGCGAGGGTCTTACGTGTCTTGAAGAGCGTACGAGGGTGAAAGTAAAGCAGAACCGCGACTAAGGCCCCGTGGAAACCGCTCGAAGCTTCCGCCTCAGCGGGGCTATTAGAAGGCCTTACCTGGAGGTAAGTCCTCCCATCGAGCTTCCCTTTAGCCCTAGAGCGTGACGGGATGAGCTCCTACCGGGACTCTGGAAGCACCCTGTTTATTTAGAGAAAACTGCTTCTCTTCCACGAGCCCTGACTCCAGCGACGAGGGCCCCGTCACAAACGGTTTTAGGCAGGTAGCTTCAAGGCAGCATGGATGGTGCTATAAAAAGGAGAATGCAAGGCTTGTGTCCTCAGGCCCCCACCTCCAGTCAACACGCTGACTACCGCCTTGTGATTCGTAGCTCGACAAAAGAGACTCTAGCGACACACAGGTTCCTTCCCTGAATCCAGCTCTCTTCACGGGGTGTTCTGCCTGTAGCTAATTCGCTCCTCCAAGGAATGCACTAGGGAGGCTATCGGGCCTCAGCCTCTTCGGAAAGCCTGCAGTTTAACAGGCAGAGCTCTGCTCTAGTGGCAGTAAGAACGCAAGCTGGCTTTCTCCTGCAGGCGTGGGTCTTCAGGTATGAGTGCCTAGAAGGATTGCCAAGCAGTTTTGGTTTCCCCGTGCAGCTCAGTCGAGGACAGTGAGGCAGATTTGCATGGCATGTGGGCAGCCAGAGAACAGTTTTCCTGGAGACGTTGGGGTGCCGGGGAAAGCGACCTCTCCCCCGGGAGAGTGCCGTGTGTTGCCCTGCACTCGGCAAACAACACGGAGTGAGCGGGAAGGGCTTTCGGCCCGGGCAGTTGTTTCTTTGCAGGCCGGGGGAGCCTGCCGGTACTCAGCGTCCTGGACGGATATAGGGCGCCCCCGCGAAGGTCTTACGTGTCTTGAAGAGCGTACGAGGGTGAAAGTAAAGCAGAACCGCGACTAAGACCCCGTGGAAACCGCTCGAAGCTTCCGCCTCAGCGGGGCTATGAGAAGGCCTTACCTGGAGGTAAGTCCTCCCATCGAGCTTCCCTTTAGGCCTAGAGCGTGATGGGATGAGCTCCTACCGGGACTCTGGAAGCACCCTGTTTATTTAGAGAAAACTGCTTCTCTTCCACGAGCCCTGACTCCAGCGACGAGGGCCCCGTCACAAACGCTTTTAGGCAGGTAGCTTCAAGGCAGCATGGATGGTGCTATAAAAAGGAGAATGCAAGGCTTGTGTCCTCAGGCTCCCACCTCAGTCAACACGCTGACTACCGCCTTGTGATTCGTAGCTCGACAAAAGAGACTCTAGCAACACACAGGTTCCTTCCCTGAATCCACCTTTCTTCACGGGGTGTTCTGCCTGTAGCTAACTCGCTCCTCCAAGGAATGCACTACGGAGGCTATCGGGCCTCATCCTCTTCGGAAAGCCTGCAGTGTAACAGGCAGAGTTCTGCTCTAGTGGCAGTAAGAACGCAAGCTGGCTTTCTCCTGCAGGCGTGGGGCTTCAGGTATGAGTGCTTAGAAGGATTGCCAAGCAGTTTTGGTTTCCCCGTGCAGCTCAGTCGAGGACAGTGAGGCAGATTTGCATGGCATGTGGGCAGCCAGAGAACAGTTTTCCTGGAGACGTTGGGGTGCCGGAGAAAGCGACCTCTCCCAAGGAGAGTGCCGTGTGTTGCCCTGCACTCGGCAAACAACACGGAGTGAGCGGGAAGGGCTTTCGGCCCGGGCAGTTGTTTCTTTGCAGGCCGGGGGAGCCTGCCGGTACTCAGCGTCCTTGTCGGGTACAGGGCGCCCCCGCGAGGGTCTTACGTGTCTTGAAGAGCGTACGAGGGGGAAAGTAAAGCAGAACCGCGACTAAGGCCCCGTGGAAACCGCTCGAAGCTTCCGCCTCAGCGGGGCTCTTAGAAGGCCTTACCTGGAGGTAAGTCCTCCCATCGAGCTTCCCTTTAGCCCTAGAGCGTGACGGGATGAGCTCCTACCGGGACTCTGGAAGCACCCTGTTTATTTAGAGAAAACTGCTTCTCTTCCACGAGCCCTGACTCCAGCGACGAGGGCCCCGTCACAAACGCTTTTAGGCAGGTAGCTTCAAGGCAGCATGGATGGTGCTATAAAAAGGAGAATGCAAGGCTTGTGTCCTCAGGCCCCCACCTCCAGTCAACACGCTGACTACCGCCTTGTGATTAGTAGCTCGTCAAAAGAGACTCTAGCGACACACAGGTTCCTTCCCTGAATCCACCTCTCTTCACGGTGTGTTCTGTCTGTGGCTAATTCGCTCCTCCAAGGAATGCACTAGGGAGGCTATCGGGCCTCAGCCTCTTCGGAAAGCCTGCAGTGTAACAGGCAGAGCTCTGCTCTAGTGGCAGTAAGAACGCAAGCAGGCTTTCTCCTGCAGGCGTTGGTCTTCAGGTATGAGTGCCTAGAAGGATTGCCAAGCAGTTTTGGTTTCCCCGTGCAGCTCAGTCGAGGACAGTGAGGCAGATTTGCATGGCATGTGGGCAGCCAGAGAACACTTTTCCTGGAGACGTTGGGGTGCCGGGGAAAGCGACCTCTCCCCCGGGAGAGTGCCGTGTGTTGCCCTGCACTCGGCAAACAACACGGAGTGAGCGGGAAGGGCTTTCGGCCCGGGCAGATGTTTCTTTGCAGGCCGGGGGAGCCTGCCGGTACTCAGCGTCCTGGACGGATATAGGGCGCCCCCGCGAAGGTCTTACGTGTCTTGAAGAGCGTACGAGGGTGAAAGTAAAGCAGAACCGCGACTAAGGCCCCGTGGAAACCGCTCGAAGCTTCCGCCTCAGCGGGGCTATGAGAAGGCCTTACCTGGAGGTAAGTCCTCCCATCGAGCTTCCCTTTAGGCCTAGAGCGTGACGGGATGAGCTCCTACCGGGACTCTGGAAGCACCCTGTTTATTTAGAGAAAACTGCTTCTCTTCCACGAGCCCTGACTCCAGCGACGAGGGCCCCGTCACAAACGCTTTTAGGCAGGTAGCTTCAAGGCAGCATGGATGGTGCTATAAAAAGGAGAATGCAAGGCTTGTGTCCTCAGGCTCCCACCTCCAGTCAACACGCTGACTACCGCCTTGTGATTCGTAGCTCGACAAAAGAGACTCTAGCAACACACAGGTTCCTTCCCTGAATCCACCTTTCTTCACGGGGTGTTCTGCCTGTAGCTAATTCGCTCCTCCAAGGAATGCACTAGGGAGGCTATCGGGCCTCATCCTCTTCGGAAAGCCTGCAGTGTAACAGGCAGAGTTCTGCTCTAGTGGCAGTAAAAACGCAAGCTGGCTTTCTCCTGCAGGCGTGGGGCTTCAGGTATGAGTGCCTAGAAGGATTGCCAAGCAGTTTTGGTTTCCCCGTGCAGCTCAGTCGAGGACAGTGAGGCAGATTTGCATGGCATGTGGGCAGCCAGAAAACAGTTTTCCTGGAGACGCTGGGGTGCCGGGGAAAGCGACCTCTCCCAAGGAGAGTGCCGTGTGTTGCCCTGCACTCGGCAAACAACACGGAGAGAGCGGGAAAGGCTTTCGGCCCGGGCAGTTGTTTCTTTGCAGGCCGGGGGAGCCTGCCGGTACTCAGCGTCCTTGTCGGGTACAGGGCGCCCCCGCGAGGGTCTTACTTGTCTTGAAGAGCGTACTTGGGAAAAGTAAAGCAGAACCGCGACTAAGGCCCCGTGGAAACCGCTCGAAGCTTCCGCCTCAGCGGGGCTATGAGAAGGCCTTACCTGGAGGTAAGTCCTCCCATCGAGCTTCCCTTTAGCCCTAGAGCGTGACGGGATGAGCTCCTACCGGGACTCTGGAAGCACCCTGTTTATTTAGAGAAAACTGCTTCTCTTCCACGAGCCCTGACTCCAGCGACGAGGGTCCCGTCACAAACGGTTTTAGGCAGGTAGCTTCAAGGCAGCATGGATGGTGCTATAAAAAGGAGAATGCAAGGCTTGTGTCCTCAGGCCCCCACCTCCAGTCAACACGCTGACTACCGCCTTGTGATTAGTAGCTCGTCAAAAGAGACTCTAGCAACACACAGGTTCCTTCCCTGAATCCACCTTTCTTCACGGGGTGTTCTGCCTGTAGCTAATTCGCTCCTCCAAGGAATGCACTAGGGAGGCTATCGGGCCTCAGCCTCTTCGGAAAGCCTGCAGTGTAACAGGCAGAGCTCTGCTCTAGTGGCAGTAAGAACGCAAGCTGGCTTTCTCCTGCAGGCGTGGGTCTTCAGGTATGAGTGCCTAGAAGGATTGCCAAGCAGTTTTGGTTTCCCCGTGCAGCTCAGTCGAGGACAGTGAGGCAGATTTGCATGGCATGTGGGCAGCCAGAGAACACTTTTCCTGGAGACGTTGGGGTGCCGGGGAAAGCGACCTCTCCCAAGGAGAGTGCCGTGTGTTGCCCTGCACTCGGCAAACAACACGGAGTGAGCGGGAAGGGCTTTCGGCCCGGGCAGTTGTTTCTTTGCAGGCCGGGGGAGCCTGCCGGTACTCAGCGTCCTTGTCGGGTACAGGGCGCCCCCGCGAGGGTCTTACGTGTCTTGAAGAGCGTACGAGGGTGAAAGTAAAGCAGAACCGCGACTAAGGCCCCGTGGAAACCGCTCGAAGCTTCCGCCTCAGCGGGGCTCTTAGAAGGCCTTACCTGGAGGTAAGTCCTCCCATCGAGCTTCCCTTTAGCCCTAGAGCGTGACGGGATGAGCTCCTACCGGGACTCTGGAAGCACCCTGTTTATTTAGAGAAAACTGCTTCTCTTCCACGAGCCCTGACTCCAGCGACGAGGGCCCCGTCACAAACGGTTTTAGGCAGGTAGCTTCAAGGCAGCATGGATGGTGCTATAAAAAGGAGAATGCAAGGCTTGTGTCCTCAGGCCCCCACCTCCAGTCAACACGCTGACTACCGCCTTGTGATTCGTAGCTCGACAAAAGAGACTCTAGCGACACACAGGTTCCTTCCCTGAATCCAGCTCTCTTCACGGGGTGTTCTGCCTGTAGCTAATTCGCTCCTCCAAGGAATGCACTAGGGAGGCTATCGGGCCTCAGCCTCTTCGGAAAGCCTGCAGTGTAACAGGCAGAGCTCTGCTCTAGTGGCAGTAAGAACGCAAGCTGGCTTTCTCCTGCAGGCGTGGGTCTTCAGGTATGAGTGCCTAGAAGGATTGCCAAGCAGTTTTGGTTTCCCCGTGCAGCTCAGTCGAGGACAGTGAGGCAGATTTGCATGGCATGTGGGCAGCCAGAGAACAGTTTTCCTGGAGACGTTGGGGTGCCGGGGAAAGCGACCTCTCCCCCGGGAGAGTGCCGTGTGTTGCCCTGCACTCGGCAAACAACACGGAGTGAGCGGGAAGGGCTTTCGGCCCGGGCAGTTGTTTCTTTGCAGGCCGGGGGAGCCTGCCGGTACTCAGCGTCCTGGACGGATATAGGGCGCCCCCGCGAAGGTCTTACGTGTCTTGAAGAGCGTACGAGGGTGAAAGTAAAGCAGAACCGCGACTAAGACCCCGTGGAAACCGCTCGAAGCTTCCGCCTCAGCGGGGCTATTAGAAGGCCTTACCTGGAGGTAAGTGCTCCCATCGAGCTTCCCTTTAGCCCTAGAGCATGACGGGATGAGCTCCTACCGGGACTCTGGAAGCACCCTGTTTATTTAGAGAAAACTGCTTCTCTTCCACGAACCCTGACTCCAGCGACGAGGGCCCCGTCACAAACGGTTTTAGGCAGGTAGCTTCAAGGCAGCATGGATGGTGCTATAAAAAGGAGAATGCAAGGCTTGTGTCCTCAGGCCCCCACCTCCAGTCAACACGCTGACTACCGCCTTGTGATTCGTAGCTCGAAAAAAGAGACTCTAGCGACACACAGGTTCCTTCCCTGAATCCAGCTCTCTTCACGGGGTGTTCTGCCTGTAGCTAATTCGCTCCTCCAAGGAATGCACTAGGGAGGCTATCGGGCCTCAGCCTCTTCGGAAAGCCTGCAGTGTAACAGGCAGAGCTCTGCTCTAGTGGCAGTAAGAACGCAAGCTGGCTTTCTCCTGCAGGCGTTGGTCTTCAGGTATGAGTGCCTAGAAGGATTGCCAAGCAGTTTTGGTTTCCCCGTGCAGCTCAGTCGAGGACAGTGAGGCAGATTTGCATGGCATGTGGGCAGCCAGAGAACACTTTTCCTGGAGACGTTGGGGTGCCGGGGAAAGCGACCTCTCCCCCGGGAGAGTGCCGTGTGTTGCCCTGCACTCGGCAAACAACACGGAGTGAGCGGGAAGGGCTTTCGGCCCGGGCAGATGTTTCTTTGCAGGCCGGGGGAGCCTGCCGGTACTCAGCGTCCTGGACGGATATAGGGCGCCCCCGCGAAGGTCTTACGTGTCTTGAAGAGCGTACGAGGGGGAAAGTAAAGCAGAAACGCGACTAAGGCCCCGTGGAAACCGCTCGAAGCTTCCGCCTCAGCGGGGCTATGAGAAGGCCTTACCTGGAGGTAAGTCCTCCCATCGAGCTTCCCTTTAGGCCTAGAGCGTGATGGGATGAGCTCCTACCGGGACTCTGGAAGCACCCTGTTTATTTAGAGAAAACTGCTTCTCTTCCACGAGCCCTGACTCCAGCGACGAGGGCCCCGTCACAAACGCTTTTAGGCAGGTAGCTTCAAGGCAGCATGGATGGTGCTATAAAAAGGAGAATGCAAGGCTTGTGTCCTCAGGCTCCCACCTCAGTCAACACGCTGACTACCGCCTTGTGATTCGTAGCTCGACAAAAGAGACTCTAGCAACACACAGGTTCCTTCCCTGAATCCACCTTTCTTCACGGGGTGTTCTGCCTGTAGCTAACTCGCTCCTCCAAGGAAGGCACTAGGGAGGCTATCGGGCCTCATCCTCTTCGGAAAGCCTGCAGTGTAACAGGCAGAGTTCTGCTCTAGTGGCAGTAAGAACGCAAGCTGGCTTTCTCCTGCAGGCGTGGGGCTTCAGGTATGAGTGCTTAGAAGGATTGCCAAGCAGTTTTGGTTTCCCCGTGCAGCTCAGTCGAGGACAGTGAGGCAGATTTGCATGGCATGTGGGCAGCCAGAGAACAGTTTTCCTGGAGACGTTGGGGTGCCGGGGAAAGCGACCTCTCCCAAGGAGAGTGCCGTGTGTTGCCCTGCACTCGGCAAACAACACGGAGTGAGCGGGAAGGGCTTTCGGCCCGGGCAGTTGTTTCTTTGCAGGCCGGGGGAGCCTGCCGGTACTCAGCGTCCTTGTCGGGTACAGGGCGCCCCCGCGAGGGTCTTACGTGTCTTGAAGAGCGTACGAGGGTGAAAGTAAAGCAGAACCGCGACTAAGGCCCCGTGGAAACCGCTCGAAGCTTCCGCCTCAGCGGGGCTATTAGAAGGCCTTACCTGGAGGTAAGTCCTCCCATCGAGCTTCCCTTTAGCCCTAGAGCGTGACGGGATGAGCTCCTACCGGGACTCTGGAAGCACCCTGTTTATTTAGAGAAAACTGCTTCTCTTCCACGAGCCCTGACTCCAGCGACGAGGGCCCCGTCACAAACGGTTTTAGGCAGGTAGCTTCAAGGCAGCATGGATGGTGCTATAAAAAGGAGAATGCAAGGCTTGTGTCCTCAGGCCCCCACCTCCAGTCAACACGCTGACTACCGCCTTGTGATTCGTAGCTCGACAAAAGAGACTCTAGCGACACACAGGTTCCTTCCCTGAATCCAGCTCTCTTCACGGGGTGTTCTGCCTGTAGCTAATTCGCTCCTCCAAGGAATGCACTAGGGAGGCTATCGGGCCTCAGCCTCTTCGGAAAGCCTGCAGTTTAACAGGCAGAGCTCTGCTCTAGTGGCAGTAAGAACGCAAGCTGGCTTTCTCCTGCAGGCGTGGGTCTTCAGGTATGAGTGCCTAGAAGGATTGCCAAGCAGTTTTGGTTTCCCCGTGCAGCTCAGTCGAGGACAGTGAGGCAGATTTGCATGGCATGTGGGCAGCCAGAGAACAGTTTTCCTGGAGACGTTGGGGTGCCGGGGAAAGCGACCTCTCCCCCGGGAGAGTGCCGTGTGTTGCCCTGCACTCGGCAAACAACACGGAGTGAGCGGGAAGGGCTTTCGGCCCGGGCAGTTGTTTCTTTGCAGGCCGGGGGAGCCTGCCGGTACTCAGCGTCCTGGACGGATATAGGGCGCCCCCGCGAAGGTCTTACGTGTCTTGAAGAGCGTACGAGGGTGAAAGTAAAGCAGAACCGCGACTAAGACCCCGTGGAAACCGCTCGAAGCTTCCGCCTCAGCGGGGCTATGAGAAGGCCTTACCTGGAGGTAAGTCCTCCCATCGAGCTTCCCTTTAGGCCTAGAGCGTGATGGGATGAGCTCCTACCGGGACTCTGGAAGCACCCTGTTTATTTAGAGAAAACTGCTTCTCTTCCACGAGCCCTGACTCCAGCGACGAGGGCCCCGTCACAAACGCTTTTAGGCAGGTAGCTTCAAGGCAGCATGGATGGTGCTATAAAAAGGAGAATGCAAGGCTTGTGTCCTCAGGCTCCCACCTCAGTCAACACGCTGACTACCGCCTTGTGATTCGTAGCTCGACAAAAGAGACTCTAGCAACACACAGGTTCCTTCCCTGAATCCACCTTTCTTCACGGGGTGTTCTGCCTGTAGCTAACTCGCTCCTCCAAGGAATGCACTACGGAGGCTATCGGGCCTCATCCTCTTCGGAAAGCCTGCAGTGTAACAGGCAGAGTTCTGCTCTAGTGGCAGTAAGAACGCAAGCTGGCTTTCTCCTGCAGGCGTGGGGCTTCAGGTATGAGTGCTTAGAAGGATTGCCAAGCAGTTTTGGTTTCCCCGTGCAGCTCAGTCGAGGACAGTGAGGCAGATTTGCATGGCATGTGGGCAGCCAGAGAACAGTTTTCCTGGAGACGTTGGGGTGCCGGAGAAAGCGACCTCTCCCAAGGAGAGTGCCGTGTGTTGCCCTGCACTCGGCAAACAACACGGAGTGAGCGGGAAGGGCTTTCGGCCCGGGCAGTTGTTTCTTTGCAGGCCGGGGGAGCCTGCCGGTACTCAGCGTCCTTGTCGGGTACAGGGCGCCCCCGCGAGGGTCTTACGTGTCTTGAAGAGCGTACGAGGGGGAAAGTAAAGCAGAACCGCGACTAAGGCCCCGTGGAAACCGCTCGAAGCTTCCGCCTCAGCGGGGCTCTTAGAAGGCCTTACCTGGAGGTAAGTCCTCCCATCGAGCTTCCCTTTAGCCCTAGAGCGTGACGGGATGAGCTCCTACCGGGACTCTGGAAGCACCCTGTTTATTTAGAGAAAACTGCTTCTCTTCCACGAGCCCTGACTCCAGCGACGAGGGCCCCGTCACAAACGCTTTTAGGCAGGTAGCTTCAAGGCAGCATGGATGGTGCTATAAAAAGGAGAATGCAAGGCTTGTGTCCTCAGGCCCCCACCTCCAGTCAACACGCTGACTACCGCCTTGTGATTAGTAGCTCGTCAAAAGAGACTCTAGCGACACACAGGTTCCTTCCCTGAATCCACCTCTCTTCACGGTGTGTTCTGTCTGTGGCTAATTCGCTCCTCCAAGGAATGCACTAGGGAGGCTATCGGGCCTCAGCCTCTTCGGAAAGCCTGCAGTGTAACAGGCAGAGCTCTGCTCTAGTGGCAGTAAGAACGCAAGCAGGCTTTCTCCTGCAGGCGTTGGTCTTCAGGTATGAGTGCCTAGAAGGATTGCCAAGCAGTTTTGGTTTCCCCGTGCAGCTCAGTCGAGGACAGTGAGGCAGATTTGCATGGCATGTGGGCAGCCAGAGAACACTTTTCCTGGAGACGTTGGGGTGCCGGGGAAAGCGACCTCTCCCCCGGGAGAGTGCCGTGTGTTGCCCTGCACTCGGCAAACAACACGGAGTGAGCGGGAAGGGCTTTCGGCCCGGGCAGATGTTTCTTTGCAGGCCGGGGGAGCCTGCCGGTACTCAGCGTCCTGGACGGATATAGGGCGCCCCCGCGAAGGTCTTACGTGTCTTGAAGAGCGTACGAGGGTGAAAGTAAAGCAGAACCGCGACTAAGGCCCCGTGGAAACCGCTCGAAGCTTCCGCCTCAGCGGGGCTATGAGAAGGCCTTACCTGGAGGTAAGTCCTCCCATCGAGCTTCCCTTTAGGCCTAGAGCGTGACGGGATGAGCTCCTACCGGGACTCTGGAAGCACCCTGTTTATTTAGAGAAAACTGCTTCTCTTCCACGAGCCCTGACTCCAGCGACGAGGGCCCCGTCACAAACGCTTTTAGGCAGGTAGCTTCAAGGCAGCATGGATGGTGCTATAAAAAGGAGAATGCAAGGCTTGTGTCCTCAGGCTCCCACCTCCAGTCAACACGCTGACTACCGCCTTGTGATTCGTAGCTCGACAAAAGAGACTCTAGCAACACACAGGTTCCTTCCCTGAATCCACCTTTCTTCACGGGGTGTTCTGCCTGTAGCTAATTCGCTCCTCCAAGGAATGCACTAGGGAGGCTATCGGGCCTCATCCTCTTCGGAAAGCCTGCAGTGTAACAGGCAGAGTTCTGCTCTAGTGGCAGTAAAAACGCAAGCTGGCTTTCTCCTGCAGGCGTGGGGCTTCAGGTATGAGTGCCTAGAAGGATTGCCAAGCAGTTTTGGTTTCCCCGTGCAGCTCAGTCGAGGACAGTGAGGCAGATTTGCATGGCATGTGGGCAGCCAGAAAACAGTTTTCCTGGAGACGTTGGGGTGCCGGGGAAAGCGACCTCTCCCAAGGAGAGTGCCGTGTGTTGCCCTGCACTCGGCAAACAACACGGAGAGAGCGGGAAAGGCTTTCGGCCCGGGCAGTTGTTTCTTTGCAGGCCGGGGGAGCCTGCCGGTACTCAGCGTCCTTGTCGGGTACAGGGCGCCCCCGCGAGGGTCTTACTTGTCTTGAAGAGCGTACTTGGGAAAAGTAAAGCAGAACCGCGACTAAGGCCCCGTGGAAACCGCTCGAAGCTTCCGCCTCAGCGGGGCTATGAGAAGGCCTTACCTGGAGGTAAGTCCTCCCATCGAGCTTCCCTTTAGCCCTAGAGCGTGACGGGATGAGCTCCTACCGGGACTCTGGAAGCACCCTGTTTATTTAGAGAAAACTGCTTCTCTTCCACGAGCCCTGACTCCAGCGACGAGGGTCCCGTCACAAACGGTTTTAGGCAGGTAGCTTCAAGGCAGCATGGATGGTGCTATAAAAAGGAGAATGCAAGGCTTGTGTCCTCAGGCCCCCACCTCCAGTCAACACGCTGACTACCGCCTTGTGATTAGTAGCTCGTCAAAAGAGACTCTAGCAACACACAGGTTCCTTCCCTGAATCCACCTTTCTTCACGGGGTGTTCTGCCTGTAGCTAATTCGCTCCTCCAAGGAATGCACTAGGGAGGCTATCGGGCCTCAGCCTCTTCGGAAAGCCTGCAGTGTAACAGGCAGAGCTCTGCTCTAGTGGCAGTAAGAACGCAAGCTGGCTTTCTCCTGCAGGCGTGGGTCTTCAGGTATGAGTGCCTAGAAGGATTGCCAAGCAGTTTTGGTTTCCCCGTGCAGCTCAGTCGAGGACAGTGAGGCAGATTTGCATGGCATGTGGGCAGCCAGAGAACACTTTTCCTGGAGACGTTGGGGTGCCGGGGAAAGCGACCTCTCCCAAGGAGAGTGCCGTGTGTTGCCCTGCACTCGGCAAACAACACGGAGTGAGCGGGAAGGGCTTTCGGCCCGGGCAGTTGTTTCTTTGCAGGCCGGGGGAGCCTGCCGGTACTCAGCGTCCTTGTCGGGTACAGGGCGCCCCCGCGAGGGTCTTACGTGTCTTGAAGAGCGTACGAGGGTGAAAGTAAAGCAGAACCGCGACTAAGGCCCCGTGGAAACCGCTCGAAGCTTCCGCCTCAGCGGGGCTCTTAGAAGGCCTTACCTGGAGGTAAGTCCTCCCATCGAGCTTCCCTTTAGCCCTAGAGCGTGACGGGATGAGCTCCTACCGGGACTCTGGAAGCACCCTGTTTATTTAGAGAAAACTGCTTCTCTTCCACGAGCCCTGACTCCAGCGACGAGGGCCCCGTCACAAACGGTTTTAGGCAGGTAGCTTCAAGGCAGCATGGATGGTGCTATAAAAAGGAGAATGCAAGGCTTGTGTCCTCAGGCCCCCACCTCCAGTCAACACGCTGACTACCGCCTTGTGATTCGTAGCTCGACAAAAGAGACTCTAGCGACACACAGGTTCCTTCCCTGAATCCAGCTCTCTTCACGGGGTGTTCTGCCTGTAGCTAATTCGCTCCTCCAAGGAATGCACTAGGGAGGCTATCGGGCCTCAGCCTCTTCGGAAAGCCTGCAGTGTAACAGGCAGAGCTCTGCTCTAGTGGCAGTAAGAACGCAAGCTGGCTTTCTCCTGCAGGCGTGGGTCTTCAGGTATGAGTGCCTAGAAGGATTGCCAAGCAGTTTTGGTTTCCCCGTGCAGCTCAGTCGAGGACAGTGAGGCAGATTTGCATGGCATGTGGGCAGCCAGAGAACAGTTTTCCTGGAGACGTTGGGGTGCCGGGGAAAGCGACCTCTCCCCCGGGAGAGTGCCGTGTGTTGCCCTGCACTCGGCAAACAACACGGAGTGAGCGGGAAGGGCTTTCGGCCCGGGCAGTTGTTTCTTTGCAGGCCGGGGGAGCCTGCCGGTACTCAGCGTCCTGGACGGATATAGGGCGCCCCCGCGAAGGTCTTACGTGTCTTGAAGAGCGTACGAGGGTGAAAGTAAAGCAGAACCGCGACTAAGACCCCGTGGAAACCGCTCGAAGCTTCCGCCTCAGCGGGGCTATTAGAAGGCCTTACCTGGAGGTAAGTGCTCCCATCGAGCTTCCCTTTAGCCCTAGAGCATGACGGGATGAGCTCCTACCGGGACTCTGGAAGCACCCTGTTTATTTAGAGAAAACTGCTTCTCTTCCACGAACCCTGACTCCAGCGACGAGGGCCCCGTCACAAACGGTTTTAGGCAGGTAGCTTCAAGGCAGCATGGATGGTGCTATAAAAAGGAGAATGCAAGGCTTGTGTCCTCAGGCCCCCACCTCCAGTCAACACGCTGACTACCGCCTTGTGATTCGTAGCTCGAAAAAAGAGACTCTAGCGACACACAGGTTCCTTCCCTGAATCCAGCTCTCTTCACGGGGTGTTCTGCCTGTAGCTAATTCGCTCCTCCAAGGAATGCACTAGGGAGGCTATCGGGCCTCAGCCTCTTCGGAAAGCCTGCAGTGTAACAGGCAGAGCTCTGCTCTAGTGGCAGTAAGAACGCAAGCTGGCTTTCTCCTGCAGGCGTTGGTCTTCAGGTATGAGTGCCTAGAAGGATTGCCAAGCAGTTTTGGTTTCCCCGTGCAGCTCAGTCGAGGACAGTGAGGCAGATTTGCATGGCATGTGGGCAGCCAGAGAACACTTTTCCTGGAGACGTTGGGGTGCCGGGGAAAGCGACCTCTCCCCCGGGAGAGTGCCGTGTGTTGCCCTGCACTCGGCAAACAACACGGAGTGAGCGGGAAGGGCTTTCGGCCCGGGCAGATGTTTCTTTGCAGGCCGGGGGAGCCTGCCGGTACTCAGCGTCCTGGACGGATATAGGGCGCCCCCGCGAAGGTCTTACGTGTCTTGAAGAGCGTACGAGGGGGAAAGTAAAGCAGAACCGCGACTAAGGCCCCGTGGAAACCGCTCGAAGCTTCCGCCTCAGCGGGGCTATGAGAAGGCCTTACCTGGAGGTAAGTCCTCCCATCGAGCTTCCCTTTAGGCCTAGAGCGTGATGGGATGAGCTCCTACCGGGACTCTGGAAGCACCCTGTTTATTTAGAGAAAACTGCTTCTCTTCCACGAGCCCTGACTCCAGCGACGAGGGCCCCGTCACAAACGCTTTTAGGCAGGTAGCTTCAAGGCAGCATGGATGGTGCTATAAAAAGGAGAATGCAAGGCTTGTGTCCTCAGGCTCCCACCTCAGTCAACACGCTGACTACCGCCTTGTGATTCGTAGCTCGACAAAAGAGACTCTAGCAACACACAGGTTCCTTCCCTGAATCCACCTTTCTTCACGGGGTGTTCTGCCTGTAGCTAACTCGCTCCTCCAAGGAAGGCACTAGGGAGGCTATCGGGCCTCATCCTCTTCGGAAAGCCTGCAGTGTAACAGGCAGAGTTCTGCTCTAGTGGCAGTAAGAACGCAAGCTGGCTTTCTCCTGCAGGCGTGGGGCTTCAGGTATGAGTGCTTAGAAGGATTGCCAAGCAGTTTTGGTTTCCCCGTGCAGCTCAGTCGAGGACAGTGAGGCAGATTTGCATGGCATGTGGGCAGCCAGAGAACAGTTTTCCTGGAGACGTTGGGGTGCCGGGGAAAGCGACCTCTCCCAAGGAGAGTGCCGTGTGTTGCCCTGCACTCGGCAAACAACACGGAGTGAGCGGGAAGGGCTTTCGGCCCGGGCAGTTGTTTCTTTGCAGGCCGGGGGAGCCTGCCGGTACTCAGCGTCCTTGTCGGGTACAGGGCGCCCCCGCGAGGGTCTTACGTGTCTTGAAGAGCGTACGAGGGTGAAAGTAAAGCAGAACCGCGACTAAGGCCCCGTGGAAACCGCTCGAAGCTTCCGCCTCAGCGGGGCTATTAGAAGGCCTTACCTGGAGGTAAGTCCTCCCATCGAGCTTCCCTTTAGCCCTAGAGCGTGACGGGATGAGCTCCTACCGGGACTCTGGAAGCACCCTGTTTATTTAGAGAAAACTGCTTCTCTTCCACGAGCCCTGACTCCAGCGACGAGGGCCCCGTCACAAACGGTTTTAGGCAGGTAGCTTCAAGGCAGCATGGATGGTGCTATAAAAAGGAGAATGCAAGGCTTGTGTCCTCAGGCCCCCACCTCCAGTCAACACGCTGACTACCGCCTTGTGATTCGTAGCTCGACAAAAGAGACTCTAGCGACACACAGGTTCCTTCCCTGAATCCAGCTCTCTTCACGGGGTGTTCTGCCTGTAGCTAATTCGCTCCTCCAAGGAATGCACTAGGGAGGCTATCGGGCCTCAGCCTCTTCGGAAAGCCTGCAGTTTAACAGGCAGAGCTCTGCTCTAGTGGCAGTAAGAACGCAAGCTGGCTTTCTCCTGCAGGCGTGGGTCTTCAGGTATGAGTGCCTAGAAGGATTGCCAAGCAGTTTTGGTTTCCCCGTGCAGCTCAGTCGAGGACAGTGAGGCAGATTTGCATGGCATGTGGGCAGCCAGAGAACAGTTTTCCTGGAGACGTTGGGGTGCCGGGGAAAGCGACCTCTCCCCCGGGAGAGTGCCGTGTGTTGCCCTGCACTCGGCAAACAACACGGAGTGAGCGGGAAGGGCTTTCGGCCCGGGCAGTTGTTTCTTTGCAGGCCGGGGGAGCCTGCCGGTACTCAGCGTCCTGGACGGATATAGGGCGCCCCCGCGAAGGTCTTACGTGTCTTGAAGAGCGTACGAGGGGGAAAGTAAAGCAGAACCGCGACTAAGACCCCGTGGAAACCGCTCGAAGCTTCCGCCTCAGCGGGGCTATGAGAAGGCCTTACCTGGAGGTAAGTCCTCCCATCGAGCTTCCCTTTAGGCCTAGAGCGTGATGGGATGAGCTCCTACCGGGACTCTGGAAGCACCCTGTTTATTTAGAGAAAACTGCTTCTCTTCCACGAGCCCTGACTCCAGCGACGAGGGCCCCGTCACAAACGCTTTTAGGCTGGTAGCTTCAAGGCAGCATGGATGGTGCTATAAAAAGGAGAATGCAAGGCTTGTGTCCTCAGGCTCCCACCTCAGTCAACACGCTGACTACCGCCTTGTGATTCGTAGCTCGACAAAAGAGACTCTAGCAACACACAGGTTCCTTCCCTGAATCCACCTTTCTTCACGGGGTGTTCTGCCTGTAGCTAACTCGCTCCTCCAAGGAATGCACTACGGAGGCTATCGGGCCTCATCCTCTTCGGAAAGCCTGCAGTGTAACAGGCAGAGTTCTGCTCTAGTGGCAGTAAGAACGCAAGCTGGCTTTCTCCTGCAGGCGTGGGGCTTCAGGTATGAGTGCTTAGAAGGATTGCCAAGCAGTTTTGGTTTCCCCGTGCAGCTCAGTCGAGGACAGTGAGGCAGATTTGCATGGCATGTGGGCAGCCAGAGAACAGTTTTCCTGGAGACGTTGGGGTGCCGGAGAAAGCGACCTCTCCCAAGGAGAGTGCCGTGTGTTGCCCTGCACTCGGCAAACAACACGGAGTGAGCGGGAAGGGCTTTCGGCCCGGGCAGTTGTTTCTTTGCAGGCCGGGGGAGCCTGCCGGTACTCAGCGTCCTTGTCGGGTACAGGGCGCCCCCGCGAGGGTCTTACGTGTCTTGAAGAGCGTACGAGGGGGAAAGTAAAGCAGAACCGCGACTAAGGCCCCGTGGAAACCGCTCGAAGCTTCCGCCTCAGCGGGGCTCTTAGAAGGCCTTACCTGGAGGTAAGTCCTCCCATCGAGCTTCCCTTTAGCCCTAGAGCGTGACGGGATGAGCTCCTACCGGGACTCTGGAAGCACCCTGTTTATTTAGAGAAAACTGCTTCTCTTCCACGAGCCCTGACTCCAGCGACGAGGGCCCCGTCACAAACGCTTTTAGGCAGGTAGCTTCAAGGCAGCATGGATGGTGCTATAAAAAGGAGAATGCAAGGCTTGTGTCCTCAGGCCCCCACCTCCAGTCAACACGCTGACTACCGCCTTGTGATTAGTAGCTCGTCAAAAGAGACTCTAGCGACACACAGGTTCCTTCCCTGAATCCACCTCTCTTCACGGTGTGTTCTGTCTGTGGCTAATTCGCTCCTCCAAGGAATGCACTAGGGAGGCTATCGGGCCTCAGCCTCTTCGGAAAGCCTGCAGTGTAACAGGCAGAGCTCTGCTCTAGTGGCAGTAAGAACGCAAGCAGGCTTTCTCCTGCAGGCGTTGGTCTTCAGGTATGAGTGCCTAGAAGGATTGCCAAGCAGTTTTGGTTTCCCCGTGCAGCTCAGTCGAGGACAGTGAGGCAGATTTGCATGGCATGTGGGCAGCCAGAGAACACTTTTCCTGGAGACGTTGGGGTGCCGGGGAAAGCGACCTCTCCCCCGGGAGAGTGCCGTGTGTTGCCCTGCACTCGGCAAACAACACGGAGTGAGCGGGAAGGGCTTTCGGCCCGGGCAGATGTTTCTTTGCAGGCCGGGGGAGCCTGCCGGTACTCAGCGTCCTGGACGGATATAGGGCGCCCCCGCGAAGGTCTTACGTGTCTTGAAGAGCGTACGAGGGTGAAAGTAAAGCAGAACCGCGACTAAGGCCCCGTGGAAACCGCTCGAAGCTTCCGCCTCAGCGGGGCTATGAGAAGGCCTTACCTGGAGGTAAGTCCTCCCATCGAGCTTCCCTTTAGGCCTAGAGCGTGACGGGATGAGCTCCTACCGGGACTCTGGAAGCACCCTGTTTATTTAGAGAAAACTGCTTCTCTTCCACGAGCCCTGACTCCAGCGACGAGGGCCCCGTCACAAACGCTTTTAGGCAGGTAGCTTCAAGGCAGCATGGATGGTGCTATAAAAAGGAGAATGCAAGGCTTGTGTCCTCAGGCTCCCACCTCAGTCAACACGCTGACTACCGCCTTGTGATTCGTAGCTCGACAAAAGAGACTCTAGCGACACACAGGTTCCTTCCCTGAATCCAGCTCTCTTCACGGGGTGTTCTGCCTGTAGCTAATTCGCTCCTCCAAGGAATGCACTAGGGAGGCTATCGGGCCTCATCCTCTTCGGAAAGCCTGCAGTGTAACAGGCAGAGCTCTGCTCTAGTGGCAGTAAGAACGCAAGCTGGCTTTCTCCTGCAGGCGCGGGTCTTCAGGTATGAGTGCCTAGAAGGATTGCCAAGCAGTTTTGGTTTCCCCGTGCAGCTCAGTCGAGGACAGTGAGGCAGATTTGCATGGCATGTGGGCAGCCAGAAAACAGTTTTCCTGGAGACGTTGGGGTGCCGGGGAAAGCGACCTCTCCCAAGGAGAGTGCCGTGTGTTGCCCTGCACTCGGCAAACAACACGGAGAGAGCGGGAAAGGCTTTCGGCCCGGGCAGTTGTTTCTTTGCAGGCCGGGGGAGCCTGCCGGTACTCAGCGTCCTTGTCGGGTACAGGGCGCCCCCGCGAGGGTCTTACGTGTCTTGAAGAGCGTACGAGGGGGAAAGTAAAGCAGAACCGCGACTAAGGCCCCGTGGAAACCGCTCGAAGCTTCCGCCTCAGCGGGGCTCTTAGAAGGCCTTACCTGGAGGTAAGTCCTCCCATCAAGCTTCCCTTTAGCCCTAGAGCGTGACGGGATGAGCTCCTACCGGGACTCTGGAAGCACCCTGTTTATTTAGAGAAAACTGCTTCTCTTCCACGAGCCCTGACTCCAGCGACGAGGGCCCCGTCACAAACGGTTTTAGGCAGGTAGCTTCAAGGCAGCATGGATGGTGCTATAAAAAGGAGAATGCAAGTCTTGTGTCCTCAGGCCCCCACCTCCAGTCAACACGCTGACTACCGCCTTGTGATTCGTAGCTCGTCAAAAGAGACTCTAGCGACACACAGGTTCCTTCCCTGAATCCACCTCTCTTCACGGTGTGTTCTGTCTGTGGCTAATTCGCTCCTCCAAGGAATGCACTAGGGAGGCTATCGGGCCTCAGCCTCTTCGGAAAGCCTGCAGTGTAACAGGCAGAGCTCTGCTCTAGTGGCAGTAAGAACGCAAGCTGGCTTTCTCCTGCAGGCGTGGGTCTTCAGGTATGAGTGCCTAGAAGGATTGCCAAGCAGTTTTGGTTTCCCCGTGCAGCTCAGTCGAGGACAGTGAGGCAGATTTGCATGGCATGTGGGCAGCCAGAGAACACTTTTCCTGGAGACGTTGGGGTGCCGGGGAAAGCGACCTCTCCCAAGGAGAGTGCCGTGTGTTGCCCTGCACTCGGCAAACAACACGGAGTGAGCGGGAAGGGCTTTCGGCCCGGGCAGTTGTTTCTTTGCAGGCCGGGGGAGCCTGCCGGTACTCAGCGTCCTTGTCGGGTACAGGGCGCCCCCGCGAGGGTCTTACTTGTCTTGAAGAGCGTACTTGGGAAAAGTAAAGCAGAACCGCGACTAAGGCCCCGTGGAAACCACTCGAAGCTTCCGCCTCAGCGGGGCTATGAGAAGGCCTTACCTGGAGGTAAGTCCTCCCATCGAGCTTCCCTTTAGGCCTAGAGCGTGACGGGATGAGCTCCTACCGGGACTCTGGAAGCACCCTGTTTATTTAGAGAAAACTGCTTCTCTTCCACGAGCCCTGACTCCAGCGACGAGGGCCCCGTCACAAACGCTTTTAGGCAGGTAGCTTCAAGGCAGCATGGATGGTGCTATAAAAAGGAGAATGCAAGGCTTGTGTCCTCAGGCTCCCACCTCAGTCAACACGCTGACTACCGCCTTGTGATTCGTAGCTCGACAAAAGAGACTCTAGCAACACACAGGTTCCTTCCCTGAATCCACCTTTCTTCACGGGGTGTTCTGCCTGTAGCTAATTCGCTCCTCCAAGGAGTGCACTAGGGAGGCTATCGGGCCTCATCCTCTTCGGAAAGCCTGCAGTGTAACAGGCAGAGTTCTGCTCTAGTGGCAGTAAGAACGCAAGCTGGCTTTCTCCTGCAGGCGTGGGGCTTCAGGTATGAGTGCTTAGAAGGATTGCCAAGCAGTTTTGGTTTCCCCGTGCAGCTCAGTCGAGGACAGTGAGGCAGATTTGCATGGCATGTGGGCAGCCAGAGAACAGTTTTTCTGGAGACGTTGGGGTGCCGGAGAAAGCGACCTCTCCCAAGGAGAGTGCCGTGTGTTGCCCTGCACTCGGCAAACAACACGGAGTGAGCGGGAAGGGCTTTCGGCCCGGGCAGTTGTTTCTTTGCAGGCCGGGGGAGCCTGCCGGTACTCAGCGTCCTTGTCGGGTACAGGGCGCCCCCGCGAGGGTCTTACGTGTCTTGAAGAGCGTACGAGGGGGAAAGTAAAGCAGAACCGCGACTAAGGCCCCGTGGAAACCGCTCGAAGCTTCCGCCTCAGCGGGGCTCTTAGAAGGCCTTACCTGGAGGTAAGTCCTCCCATCGAGCTTCCCTTTAGCCCTAGAGCGTGACGGGATGAGCTCCTACCGGGACTCTGGAAGCACCCTGTTTATTTAGAGAAAACTGCTTCTCTTCCACGAGCCCTGACTCCAGCGACGAGGGCCCCGTCACAAACGCTTTTAGGCAGGTAGCTTCAAGGCAGCATGAATGGTGCTATAAAAAGGAGAATGCAAGGCTTGTGTCCTCAGGCTCCCACCTCAGTCAACACGCTGACTACCGCCTTGTGATTCGTAGCTCGACAAAAGAGACTCTAGCAACACACAGGTTCCTTCCCTGAATCCACCTTTCTTCACGGGGTGTTCTGCCTGTAGCTAACTCGCTCCTCCAAGGAAGGCACTAGGGAGGCTATCGGGCCTCATCCTCTTCGGAAAGCCTGCAGTGTAACAGGCAGAGTTCTGCTCTAGTGGCAGTAAGAACGCAAGCTGGCTTTCTCCTGCAGGCGTGGGGCTTCAGGTATGAGTGCTTAGAAGGATTGCCAAGCAGTTTTGGTTTCCCCGTGCAGCTCAGTCGAGGACAGTGAGGCAGATTTGCATGGCATGTGGGCAGCCAGAGAACAGTTTTTCTGGAGACGTTGGGGTGTCGGAGAAAGCGACCTCTCCCAAGGAGAGTGCCGTGTGTTGCCCTGCACTCGGCAAACAACACGGAGTGAGCGGGAAGGGCTTTCGGCCCGGGCAGTTGTTTCTTTGCAGGCCGGGGGAGCCTGCCGGTACTCAGCGTCCTTGTCGGGTACAGGGCGCCCCCGCGAGGGTCTTACGTGTCTTGAAGAGCGTACGAGGGGGAAAGTAAAGCAGAACCGCGACTAAGGCCCCGTGGAAACCGCTCGAAGCTTCCGCCTCAGCGGGGCTCTTAGAAGGCCTTACCTGGAGGTAAGTCCTCCCATCGAGCTTCCCTTTAGCCCTAGAGCGTGACGGGATGAGCTCCTACCGGGACTCTGGAAGCACCCTGTTTATTTAGAGAAAACTGCTTCTCTTCCACGAGCCCTGACTCCAGCGACGAGGGCCCCGTAACAAACGGTTTTAGGCAGGTAGCTTCAAGGCAGCATGGATGGTGCTATAAAAAGGAGAATGCAAGGCTTGTGTCCTCAGGCCCCCACCTCCAGTCAACACGCTGACTACCGCCTTGTGATTCGTAGCTCGACAAAAGAGACTCTAGCGACACACAGGTTCCTTCCCTGAATCCAGCTCTCTTCACGGGGTGTTCTGCCTGTAGCTAATTCGCTCCTCCAAGGAATGCACTAGGGAGGCTATCGGGCCTCAGCCTCTTCGGAAAGCCTGCAGTGTAACAGGCAGAGTTCTGCTCTAGTGGCAGTAAGAACGCAAGCTGGCTTTCTCCTGCAGGCGTTGGTCTTCAGGTATGAGTGCCTAGAAGGATTGCCAAGCAGTTTTGGTTTCCCCGTGCAGCTCAGTCGAGGACAGTGAGGCAGATTTGCATGGCATGTGGGCAGCCAGAGAACAGTTTTCCTGGAGACGTTGGGGTGCCGGGGAAAGCGACCTCTCCCCCGGGAGAGTGCCGTGTGTTGCCCTGCACTCGGCAAACAACACGGAGTGAGCGGGAAGGGCTTTCGGCCCGGGCAGTTGTTTCTTTGCAGGCCGGGGGAGCCTGCCGGTACTCAGCGTCCTGGACGGATATAGGGCGCCCCCGCGAAGGTCTTACGTGTCTTGAAGAGCGTACGAGGGTGAAAGTAAAGCAGAACCGCGACTAAGACCCCGTGGAAACCGCTCGAAGCTTCCGCCTCAGCGGGGCTATTAGAAGGCCTTACCTGGAGGTAAGTCCTCCCATCGAGCTTCCCTTTAGGCCTAGAGCGTGACGGGATGAGCTCCTACCGGGACTCTGGAAGCACCCTGTTTATTTAGAGAAAACTGCTTCTCTTCCACGAGCCCTGACTCCAGCGACGAGGGCCCCGTCACAAACGGTTTTAGGCAGGTAGCTTCAAGGCAGCATGGATGGTGCTATAAAAAGGAGAATGCAAGGCTTGTTTCCTCAGGCCCCCACCTCCAGTCAACACGCTGACTACCGCCTTGTGATTCGTAGCTCGAAAAAAGAGACTCTAGCGACACACAGGTTCCTTCCCTGAATCCAGCTCTCTTCACGGGGTGTTCTGCCTGTAGCTAATTCGCTCCTCCAAGGAATGCACTAGGGAGGCTATCGGGCCTCAGCCTCTTCGGAAAGCCTGCAGTGTAACAGGCAGAGCTCTGCTCTAGTGGCAGTAAGAACGCAAGCTGGCTTTCTCCTGCAGGCGTGGGTCTTCAGGTATGAGTGCCTAGAAGGATTGCCAAGCAGTTTTGGTTTCCCCGTGCAGCTCAGTCGAGGACAGTGAGGCAGATTTGCATGGCATGTGGGCAGCCAGAGAACAGTTTTCCTGGAGACGTTGGGGTGCCGGGAAAGCGACCTCTCCCCCGGGAGAGTGCCGTGTGTTGCCCTGCACTCGGCAAACAACACGGAGTGAGCGGGAAGGGCTTTCGGCCCGGGCAGATGTTTCTTTGCAGGCCGGGGGAGCCTGCCGGTACTCAGCGTCCTGGACGGATATAGGGCGCCCCCGCGAAGGTCTTACGTGTCTTGAAGAGCGTACGAGGGTGAAAGTAAAGCAGAACCGCGACTAAGGCCCCGTGGAAACCGCTCGAAGCTTCCGCCTCAGCGGGGCTATGAGAAGGCCTTACCTGGAGGTAAGTCCTCCCATCGAGCTTCCCTTTAGGCCTAGAGCGTGACGGGATGAGCTCCTACCGGGACTCTGGAAGCACCCTGTTTATTTAGAGAAAACTGCTTCTCTTCCACGAGCCCTGACTCCAGCGACGAGGGCCCCGTCACAAACGCTTTTAGGCAGGTAGCTTCAAGGCAGCATGGATGGTGCTATAAAAAGGAGAATGCAAGGCTTGTGTCCTCAGGCTCCCACCTCAGTCAACACGCTGACTACCGCCTTGTGATTCGTAGCTCGACAAAAGAGACTCTAGCAACACACAGGTTCCTTCCCTGAATCCACCTTTCTTCACGGGGTGTTCTGCCTGTAGCTAACTCGCTCCTCCAAGGAAGGCACTAGGGAGGCTATCGGGCCTCATCCTCTTCGGAAAGCCTGCAGTGTAACAGGCAGAGTTCTGCTCTAGTGGCAGTAAGAACGCAAGCTGGCTTTCTCCTGCAGGCGTGGGGCTTCAGGTATGAGTGCTTAGAAGGATTGCCAAGCAGTTTTGGTTTCCCCGTGCAGCTCAGTCGAGGACAGTGAGGCAGATTTGCATGGCATGTGGGCAGCCAGAGAACAGTTTTTCTGGAGACGTTGGGGTGCCGGAGAAAGCGACCTCTCCCAAGGAGAGTGCCGTGTGTTGCCCTGCACTCGGCAAACAACACGGAGTGAGCGGGAAGGGCTTTCGGCCCGGGCAGTTGTTTCTTTGCAGGCCGGGGGAGCCTGCCGGTACTCAGCGTCCTTGTCGGGTACAGGGCGCCCCCGCGAGGGTCTTACGTGTCTTGAAGAGCGTACGAGGGGGAAAGTAAAGCAGAACCGCGACTAAGGCCCCGTGGAAACCGCTCGAAGCTTCCGCCTCAGCGGGGCTCTTAGAAGGCCTTACCTGGAGGTAAGTCCTCCCATCGAGCTTCCCTTTAGCCCTAGAGCGTGACGGGATGAGCTCCTACCGGGACTCTGGAAGCACCCTGTTTATTTAGAGAAAACTGCTTCTCTTCCACGAGCCCTGACTCCAGCGACGAGGGCCCCGTCACAAACGATTTTAGGCAGGTAGCTTCAAGGCAGCATGGATGGTGCTATAAAAAGGAGAATGCAAGGCTTGTGTCCTCAGGCCCCCACCTCCAGTCAACACGCTGACTACCGCCTTGTGATTAGTAGCTCGTCAAAAGAGACTCTAGCGACACACAGGTTCCTTCCCTGAATCCACCTCTCTTCACGGAGTGTTCTGTCTGTGGCTAATTCGCTCCTCCAAGGAATGCACTAGGGAGGCTATCGGGCCTCAGCCTCTTCGGAAAGCCTGCAGTGTAACAGGCAGAGCTCTGCTCTAGTGGCAGTAAGAACGCAAGCTGGCTTTCTCCTGCAGGCGTGGGTCTTCAGGTATGAGTGCCTAGAAGGATTGCCAAGCAGTTTTGGTTTCCCCGTGCAGCTCAGTCGAGGACAGTGAGGCAGATTTGCATGGCATGTGGGCAGCCAGAGAACAGTTTTCCTGGAGACGTTGGGGTGCCGGGGAAAGCGACCTCTCCCCCGGGAGAGTGCCGTGTGTTGCCCTGCACTCGGCAAACAACACGGAGTGAGCGGGAAGGGCTTTCGGCCCGGGCAGATGTTTCTTTGCAGGCCGGGGGAGCCTGCCGGTACTCAGCGTCCTGGACGGATATAGGGCGCCCCCGCGAAGGTCTTACGTGTCTTGAAGAGCGTACGAGGGTGAAAGTAAAGCAGAACCGCGACTAAGGCCCCGTGGAAACCGCTCGAAGCTTCCGCCTCAGCGGGGCTATGAGAAGGCCTTACCTGGAGGTAAGTCCTCCCATCGAGCTTCCCTTTAGGCCTAGAGCGTGACGGGATGAGCTCCTACCGGGACTCTGGAAGCACCCTGTTTATTTAGAGAAAACTGCTTCTCTTCCACGAGCCCTGACTCCAGCGACGAGGGCCCCGTCACAAACGCTTTTAGGCAGGTAGCTTCAAGGCAGCATGGATGGTGCTATAAAAAGGAGAATGCAAGGCTTGTGTCCTCAGGCTCCCACCTCAGTCAACACGCTGACTACCGCCTTGTGATTCGTAGCTCGACAAAAGAGACTCTAGCAACACACAGGTTCCTTCCCTGAATCCACCTTTCTTCACGGGGTGTTCTGCCTGTAGCTAATTCGCTCCTCCAAGGAATGCACTAGGGAGGCTATCGGGCCTCATCCTCTTCGGAAAGCCTGCAGTGTAACAGGCAGAGTTCTGCTCTAGTGGCAGTAAGAACGCAAGCTGGCTTTCTCCTGCAGGCGTGGGGCTTCAGGTATGAGTGCTTAGAAGGATTGCCAAGCAGTTTTGGTTTCCCCGTGCAGCTCAGTCGAGGACAGTGAGGCAGATTTGCATGGCATGTGGGCAGCCAGAGAACAGTTTTTCTGGAGACGTTGGGGTGCCGGAGAAAGCGACCTCTCCCAAGGAGAGTGCCGTGTGTTGCCCTGCACTCGGCAAACAACACGGAGTGAGCGGGAAGGGCTTTCGGCCCGGGCAGTTGTTTCTTTGCAGGCCGGGGGAGCCTGCCGGTACTCAGCGTCCTTGTCGGGTACAGGGCGCCCCCGCGAGGGTCTTACGTGTCTTGAAGAGCGTACGAGGGGGAAAGTAAAGCAGAACCGCGACTAAGGCCCCGTGGAAACCGCTCGAAGCTTCCGCCTCAGCGGGGCTCTTAGAAGGCCTTACCTGGAGGTAAGTCCTCCCATCGAGCTTCCCTTTAGCCCTAGAGCGTGACGGGATGAGCTCCTACCGGGACTCTGGAAGCACCCTGTTTATTTAGAGAAAACTGCTTCTCTTCCACGAGCCCTGACTCCAGCGACGAGGGCCCCGTAACAAACGGTTTTAGGCAGGTAGCTTCAAGGCAGCATGGATGGTGCTATAAAAAGGAGAATGCAAGGCTTGTGTCCTCAGGCCCCCACCTCCAGTCAACACGCTGACTACCGCCTTGTGATTAGTAGCTCGTCAAAAGAGACTCTAGCGACACACAGGTTCCTTCCCTGAATCCACTTCTCTTCACGGTGTGTTCTGTATGTGGCTAATTCGCTCCTCCAAGGAATGCACTAGGGAGGCTATCGGGCCTCAGCCTCTTCGGAAAGCCTGCAGTGTAACAGGCAGAGCTCTGCTCTAGTGGCAGTAAGAACGCAAGCTGGCTTTCTCCTGCAGGCGTTGGTCTTCAGGTATGAGTGCCTAGAAGGATTGCCAAGCAGTTTTGGTTTCCCCGTGCAGCTCAGTCGAGGACAGTGAGGCAGATTTGCATGGCATGTGGGCAGCCAGAGAACAGTTTTCCTGGAGACGTTGGGGTGCCGGGGAAACGACCTCTCCCCCGGGAGAGTGCCGTGTGTTGCACTGCACTCGGCAAACAACACGGAGTGAGCGGGAAGGGCTTTCGGGCCGGGCAGTTGTTTCTTTGCAGGCCGGGGGAGCCTGCCGGTACTCAGCGTCCTGGACGGATATAGGGCGCCCCCGCGAAGGTCTTACGTGTCTTGAAGAGCGTACGAGGGTGAAAGTAAAGCAGAACCGCGACTAAGGCCCCGTGGAAACCGCTCGAAGCTTCCGCCTCAGCGGGGCTATTAGAAGGCCTTAACTGGAGGGAGTCCTCCCATCGAGCTTCCCTTTAGCCCTAGAGCGTGACAGGATGAGCTCCTACCGGGACTCTGGAAGCACCCTTTTTATTTAGAGAAAACTGCTTCTCTTCCACGAGCCCTGACTCCAGCGACGAGGGCCCCGTCACAAACGGTTTTAGGCAGGTAGCTTCAAGGCAGCATGGATGGTGCTATAAAAAGGAGAATGCAAGGCTTGTGTCCTCAGGCCCCCACCTCCAGTCAACACGCTGACTACCGCCTTGTGATTCGTAGCTCGACAAAAGAGACTCTAGCGACACACAGGTTCCTTCCCTGAATCCAGCTCTCTTCACGGGGTGTTCTGCCTGTAGCTAATTCGCTCCTCCAAGGAATGCACTAGGGAGGCTCTCGGGCCTCAGCCTCTTCGGAAAGCCTGCAGTGTAACAGGCAGAGCTCTGCTCTAGTGGCAGTAAGAACGCAAGCTGGCTTTCTCCTGCAGGCGTGGGTCTTCAGGTATGAGTGCCTAGAAGGATTGCCAAGCAGTTTTGGTTTCCCCGTGCAGCTCAGGCGAGGACAGTGAGGCAGATTTGCATGGCATGTGGGCAGCCAGAGAACACTTTTCCTGGAGACGTTGGGGTGCCGGGGAAAGCGACCTCTCCCAAGGAGAGTGCCGTGTGTTGCCCTGCACTCGGCAAACAACACGGAGTGAGCGGGAAGGGCTTTCGGCCCGGGCAGTTGTTTCTTTGCAGGCCGGGGGAGCCTGCTGGTACTCAGCGTCCTTGTCGGGTACAGGGCGCCCCCGCGAGGGTCTTACTTGTCTTGAAGAGCGTACTTGGGAAAAGTAAAGCAGAACCGTGACTAAGGCCCCGTGGAAACCGCTCGAAGCTTCCGCCTCAGCGGGGCTCTTAGAAGGCCTTACCTGGAGGTAAGTCCTCCCATCGAGCTTCCCTTTAGCCCTAGAGCGTGACGGGATGAGCTCCTACCGGGACTCTGGAAGCACCCTGTTTATTTAGAGAAAACTGCTTCTCTTCCACGAGCCCTGACTCGAGCGACGAGGGCCCCGTCACAAACGGTTTTAGGCAGGTAGCTTCAAGGCAGCATGGATGGTGCTATAAAAAGGAGAATGCAAGGCTTGTGTCCTCAGGCCCCCACCTCCAGTCAACACGCTGACTACCGCCTTGTGATTCGTAGCTCGACAAAAGAGACTCTAGCGACACACAGGTTCCTTCCCTGAATCCAGCTCTCTTCACGGGGTGTTCTGCCTGTAGCTAATTCGCTCCTCCAAGGAATGCACTAGGGAGGCTATCGGGCCTCAGCCTCTTCGGAAAGCCTGCAGTGTAACAGGCAGAGCTCTGCTCTAGTGGCAGTAAGAACGCAAGCTGGCTTTCTCCTGCAGGCGTGGGTCTTCAGGTATGAGTGCCTAGAAGGATTGCCAAGCAGTTTTGGTTTCCCCGTGCAGCTCAGTCGAGGACAGTGAGGCAGATTTGCATGGCATGTGGGCAGCCAGAGAACACTTTTCCTGGAGACGTTGGGGTGCCGGGGAAAGCGACCTCTCCCCCGGGAGGGTGCCGTGTGTTGCCCTGCACTCGGCAAACAACACGGAGTGAGCGGGAAGGGCTTTCGGCCCGGGCAGTTGTTTCTTTGCAGGCCGGGGGAGCCTGCCGGTACTCAGCGTCCTTGTCGGGTATAGGGCGCGCCCGCGAAGGTCTAACGAGTCTTGAAGAGCGTACGAGGGTGAAAGTAAAGCAGAAACGCGACTAAGGCCCCGTGGAAACCGCTCGAAGCTTCCTCCTCAGCGGTGTTATGAGAAGGCCTTACCTGGAGGTAAGTCCTCCCATCGAGCTTCCCTTTAGCCCTAGAGCGTGACAGGATGAGCTCCTACCGGGACTCTGGAAGCACCCTGTTTATTTAGAGAAAACTGCTTCTCTTCCACGAGCCCTGACTCCAGCGACGAGGGCCCCGTCACAAACGCTTTTAGGCAGGTAGCTTCAAGGCAGCATGGATGGTGCTATAAAAAGGAGAATGCAAGGCTTGTGTCCTCAGGCTCCAACCTCCAGTCAACACGCTGACTACCGCCTTGTGATTCGTAGCTCGACAAAAGAGACTCTAGCGACACACAGGTTCCTTCCCTGAATCCACCTTTCTTCACGGGGTGTTCTGCCTGTAGCTAATTCGCTCCTCCAAGGAATGCACTAGGGAGGCTATCGGGCCTCCTTCTCTTCGGAAAGCCTGCAGTGTAACAGGCAGAGCTCTGCCCTAGTGGCAGTAAGAACGCAAGCTGGCTTTCTCCTGCAGGCGTGGGTCTTCAGGTATGAGTGCCTAGAAGGATTGCCAAGCAGTTTTGGTTTCCCCGTGCAGCTCAGTCGAGGACAGTGAGGCAGATTTGCATGGCATGTGGGCAGCCAGAGAACAGTTTTCCTGGAGACGTTGGGGTGCCGGAGAAAGCGACCTCTCCCAAGGAGAGTGCCGTGTGTTGCCCTGCACTCGGCAAACAACACGGAGTGAGCGGGAAGGGCTTTCGGCCCGGGCAGTTGTTTCTTTGCAGGCCGGGGGAGCCTGCCGGTACTCTGCGTCCTTGTCGGGTACCGGGCGCCCCCGCGAGGGTCTTACGTGTCTTGAAGAGCGTACGAGGAGGAAAGTAAACCAGAACTGCGACTAAGGCCCCGTGGAAACCGCTCGAAGCTTCCGCCTCAGCGGGGCTATGAGAAGGCCTTACCTGGAGGTAAGTCCTCCCATCGAGCTTCCCTTTAGCCCTAGAGCGTGACGGGATGAGCTCCTACCGGGACTCTGGAAGCACCCTGTTTATTTAGAGAAAACTGCTTCTCTTCCACGAGCCCTGACTCCAGCGACGAGGGCCCCGTCACAAACGCGTTTAGGCAGGTAGCTTCAAGGCAGCATGGATGGTGCTATAAAAAGGAGAATGCAAGGCTTGTGTCCTCAGGCTCCCACCTCCAGTCAACACGCTGACTACCGCCTTGTGATTCGTAGCTCGACAAAAGAGACTCTAGCAACACACAGGTTCCTTCCCTGAATCCACCTTTCTTCACGGGGTGTTCTGCCTGTAGCTAATTCGCTCCTCCAAGGAATGCACTAGGGAGGCTATCGGGCCTCAGCCTCTTCGGAAAGCCTGCAGTGTAACAGGCAGAGCTCTGCTCTAGTGGCAGTAAGAACGCAAGCTAGCTTCCTCCTGCAGGCGTTGGTCTTCAGGTATGAGTGCCTAGAAGGATTGCCAAGCAGTTTTGGTTTCCCCGTGCAGCTCAGTCGAGGACAGTGAGGCAGATTTGCATGGCATGTGGGCAGCCAGAGAACAGTTTTCCTGGAGACGTTGGGGTGCCGGGGAAAGCGACCTCTCCCCCGGGAGAGTGCCGTGTGTTGCCCTGCACTCGGCAAACAACACGGAGTGAGCGGGAAGGGCTTTCGGCCCGGGCAGTTGTTTCTTTGCAGGCCGGGGGAGCCTGCCGGTACTCAGCGTCCTGGACGGATATAGGGCGCCCCCGCGAAGGTCTTACGTGTCTTGAAGAGCGTACGAGGGTGAAAGTAAAGCAGAACCGCGACTAAGGCCCCGTGGAAACCGCTCGAAGCTTCCGCCTCAGCGGGGCTCTTAGAAGGCCTTACCTGGAGGTAAGTCCTCCCATCGAGCTTCCCTTTAGCCCTAGAGCGTGACGGGATGAGCTCCTACCGGGACTCTGGAAGCACCCTGTTTATTTAGAGAAAACTGCTTCTCTTCCACGAGCCCTGACTCCAGCGACGAGGGCCCCGTCACAAACGGTTTTAGGCAGGTAGCTTCAAGGCAGCATGGATGGTGCTATAAAAAGGAGAATGCAAGGCTTGTGTCCTCAGGCCCCCACCTCCAGTCAACACGCTGACTACCGCCTTGTGATTAGTAGCTCGTCAAAAGAGACTCTAGCGACACACAGGTTCCTTCCCTGAATCCACCTCTCTTCACGGTGTGTTCTGTCTGTGGCTAATTCGCTCCTCCAAGGAATGCACTAGGGAGGCTATCGGGCCTCAGCCTCTTCGGAAAGCCTGCAGTGTAACAGGCAGAGCTCTGCTCTAGTGGCAGTAAGAACGCAAGCTGGCTTTCTCCTGCAGGCGTGGGTCTTCAGGTATGAGTGCCTAGAAGGATTGCCAAGCAGTTTTGGTTTCCCCGTGCAGCTCAGTCGAGGACAGTGAGGCAGATTTGCATGGCATGTGGGCAGCCAGAGAACAGTTTTCCTGGAGACGTTGGGGTGCCGGGGAAAGCGACCTCTCCCCCGGGAGAGTGCCGTGTGTTGCCCTGCACTCGGCAAACAACACGGAGTGAGCGGGAAGGGCTTTCGGCCCGGGCAGATGTTTCTTTGCAGGCCGGGGGAGCCTGCCGGTACTCAGCGTCCTGGACGGATATAGGGCGCCCCCGCGAAGGTCTTACGTGTCTTGAAGAGCGTACGAGGGTGAAAGTAAAGCAGAACCGCGACTAAGGCCCCGTGGAAACCGCTCGAAGCTTCCGCCTCAGTGGGGCTATGAGAAGGCCTTACCTGGAGGTAAGTCCTCCCATCGAGCTTCCCTTTAGGCCTAGAGCGTGACGGGATGAGCTCCTACCGGGAATCTGGAAGCACCCTGTTTATTTAGAGAAAACTGCTTCTCTTCCACGAGCCCTGACTCCAGCGACGAGGGCCCCGTCACAAACGCTTTTAGGCAGGTAGCTTCAAGGCAGCATGGATGGTGCTATAAAAAGTAGAATGCAAGGCTTGTGTTCTCAGGCCCCCACCTCCAGTCAACACGCTGACTACCGCCTTGTGATTCGTAGCTCGACAAAAGAGACTCTAGCGACACACAGGTTCCTTCCCTGAATCCAGCTCTCTTCACGGGGTGTTCTGCCTGTAGCTAATTCGCTCCTCCAAGGAATGCACTAGGGAGGCTATCGGGCCTCAGCCTCTTCGGAAAGCCTGCAGTGTAACAGGCAGAGCTCTGCTCTAGTGGCAGTAAGAACGCAAGCTGGCTTTCTCCTGCAGGCGTTGGTCTTCAGGTATGAGTGCCTAGAAGGATTGCCAAGCAGTTTTGGTTTCCCCGTGCAGCTCAGTCGAGGACAGTGAGGCAGATTTGCATGGCATGTGGGCAGCCAGAGAACACTTTTCCTGGAGACGTTGGGGTGCCGGGGAAAGCGACCTCTCCCCCGGGAGAGTGCCGTGTGTTGCCCTGCACTCGGCAAACAACACGGAGTGAGCGGGAAGGGCTTTCGGCCCGGGCAGTTGTTTCTTTGCAGGCCGGGGCAGCCTGCCGGTACTCAGCGTCCTTGTCGGGTACAGGGCGCCCCCGCGAGGGTCTTACTTGACTTGAAGAGCGTACTTGGGAAAAGTAAAGCTGAACCGCGACTAAGGCCCCGTGGAAACCGCTCGAAGCTTCCGCCTCAGCGGGGCTATGAGAAGGCCTTACCTGGAGGTAAGTCCTCCCATCGAGCTTCCCTTTAGGCCTAGAGCGTGACGGGATGAGCTCCTACCGGGACTCTGGAAGCACCCTGTTTATTTAGAGAAAACTGCTTCTCTTCCACGAGCCCTGACTCCAGCGACGAGGGCCCCGTCACAAACGCTTTTAGGCAGGTAGCTTCAAGGCAGCATGGATGGTGCTATAAAAAGGAGAATGCAAGGCTTGTGTCCTCAGGCTCCCACCTCAGTCAACACGCTGACTACCGCCTTGTGATTCGTAGCTCGACAAAAGAGACTCTAGCAACACACAGGTTCCTTCCCTGAATCCACCTTTCTTCACGGGGTGTTCTGCCTGTAGCTAATTCGCTCCTCAAAGGAATGCACTAGGGAGGCTTTCGGGCCTCATCCTCTTCGGAAAGCCTGCAGTGTAACAGGCAGAGTTCTGCTCTAGTGGCAGTAAGAACGCAAGCTGGCTTTCTCCTGCAGGCGTGGGGCTTCAGGTATCAGTGCTTAGAAGGATTGCCAAGCAGTTTTGGTTTCCCCGTGCAGCTCAGTCGAGGACAGTGAGGCAGATTTGCATGGCATGTGGGCAGCCAGAGAACACTTTTCCTGGAGACGTTGGGGTGCCGGAGAAAGCGACCTCTCCCAAGGAGAGTGCCGTGTGTTGCCCTGCACTCGGCAAACAACACGGAGTGAGCGGGAAGGGCTTTCGGCCCCGGCAGTTGTTTCTTTGCAGGCCGGGGGAGCCTGCCTGTACTCAGCGTCCTGGACGGATATAGGGCGCCCCCGCGAAGGTCTTACTTGTCTTGAAGAGCGTACGAGGGTGAAAGTAAAGCAGAACCGCGACTAAGGCCCCGTGGAAACCGCTCGAAGCTTCCGCCTCAGCGGGGCTATTAGAAGGCCTTACCTGGAGGTAAGTCCTCCCATCGAGCTTCCCTTTAGCCCTAGAGCATGACGGGATGAGCTCCTACCGGGACTCTGGAAGCACCCTGTTTATTTAGAGAAAACTGCTTCTCTTCCACGAGCCCTGACTCCAGCGACGAGGGCCCCGTCACAAACGCTTTTAGGCAGGTAGCTTCAAGGCAGCATGGATGGTGCTATAAAAAGGAGAATGCAAGGCTTGTGTCCTCAGGCTCCCACCTCAGTCAACACGCTGACTACCGCCTTGTGATTCGTAGCTCGACAAAAGAGACTCTAGCAACACACAGGTTCCTTCCCTGTATCCACCTTTCTTCACGGGGTGTTCTGCCTGTAGCTAATTCGCTCCTCCAAGGAATGCACTAGGGAGGCTATCGGGCCTCATCCTCTTCGGAAAGCCTGCAGTGTAACAGGCAGAGTTCTGCTCTAGTGGCAGTAAGAACGCAAGCTGGCTTTCTCCTGCAGGCGTGGGGCTTCAGGTATGAGTGCTTAGAAGGATTGCCAAGCAGTTTTGGTTTCCCCGTGCAGCTCAGTCGAGGACAGTGAGGCAGATTTGCATGGCATGTGGGCAGCCAGAGAACAGTTTTCCTGGAGACGTTGGGGTGCCGGAGAAAGCGACCTCTCCCAAGGAGAGTGCCGTGTGTTGCCCTGCACTCGGCAAACAACACGGAGTGAGCGGGAAGGGCTTTCGGCCCCGGCAGTTGTTTCTTTGCAGGCCGGGGGAGCCTGCCTGTACTCAGCGTCCTGGACGGATACAGGGCGCCCCCGCGAAGGTCTTACTTGTCTTGAAGAGCGTACGAGGGTGAAAGTAAAGCAGAACCGCGACTAAGGCCCCGTGGAAACCGCTCGAAGCTTCCGCCTCAGCGGGGCTCTTAGAAGGCCTTACCTGGAGGTAAGTCCTCCCATCGAGCTTCCCTTTAGCCCTAGAGCGTGACGGGATGAGCTCCTACCGGGACTCTGGAAGCACCCTGTTTATTTAGAGAAAACTGCTTCTCTTCCACGAGCCCTGACTCCAGCGACGAGGGCCCCGTCACAAACGCTTTTAGGCAGGTAGCTTCAAGGCAGCATGGATGGTGCTATAAAAAGGAGAATGCAAGGCTTGTGTCCTCAGGCCCCCACCTCCAGTCAACACGCTGACTACCGCCTTGTGATTCGTAGCTCGACAAAAGAGACTCTAGCGACACACAGGTTCCTTCCCTGAATCCAGCTCTCTTCACGGGGTGTTCTGCCTGTAGCTAATTCGCTCCTCCAAGGAATGCACTAGGGAGGCTATCGGGCCTCAGCCTCTTCGGAAAGCCTGCAGTGTAACAGGCAGAGCTCTGCTCTAGTGGCAGTAAGAACGCAAGCTGGCTTTCTCCTGCAGGCGTGGGTCTTCAGGTATGAGTGCCTAGAAGGTTTGCCAAGCAGTTTTGGTTTCCCCGTGCAGCTCAGTCGAGGACAGTGAGGCAGATTTGCATGGCATGTGGGCAGCCAGAGAACAGTTTTCCTGGAGACGTTGGGGTGCCGGGGAAAGCGACCTCTCCCCCGGGAGAGTGCCGTGTGTTGCCCTGCACTCGGCAAACAACACGGAGTGAGCGGGAAGGGCTTTCGGCCCGGGCAGTTGTTTCTTTGCAGGCCGGGGGAGCCTGCCGGTACTCAGCGTCCTGGACGGATATAGGGCGCCCCCGCGAAGGTCTTACGTGTCTTGAAGAGCGTACGAGGGTGAAAGTAAAGCAGAACCGCGACTAAGGCCCCGTGGAAATCGCTCGAAGCTTCCGCCTCAGCGGGGCTCTTAGAAGGCCTTACCTGGAGGTAAGTCCTCCCATCGAGCTTCCCTTTAGCCCTAGAGCGTGACGGGATGAGCTCCTACCGGGACTCTGGAAGCACCCTGTTTATTTAGAGAAAACTGCTTCTCTTCCACGAGCCCTGACTCCAGCGACGAGGGCCCCGTCACAAACGGTTTTAGGCAGGTAGCTTCAAGGCAGCATGGATGGTGCTATAAAAAGGAGAATGCAAGGCTTGTGTCCTCAGGCCCCCACCTCCAGTCAACACGCTGACTACCGCCTTGTGATTAGTAGCTCGTCAAAAGAGACTCTAGCGACACACAGGTTCCTTCCCTGAATCCACCTCTCTTCACGGTGTGTTCTGTCTGTGGCTAATTCGCTCCTCCAAGGAATGCACTAGGGAGGCTATCGGGCCTCAGCCTCTTCGGAAAGCCTGCAGTGTAACAGGCAGAGCTCTGCTCTAGTGGCAGTAAGAACGCAAGCTGGCTTTCTCCTGCAGGCGTGGGTCTTCAGATATGAGTGCCTAGAAGGATTGCCAAGCAGTTTTGGTTTCCCCGTGCAGCTCAGTCGAGGACAGTGAGGCAGATTTGCATGGCATGTGGGCAGCCAGAGAACACTTTTCCTGGAGACGTTGGGGTGCCGGAGAAAGCGACCTCTCCCCCGGGAGAGTGCCGTGTGTTGCCCTGCACTCGGCAAACAACACGGAGTGAGCGGGAAGGGCTTTCGGCCCGGGCAGATGTTTCTTTGCAGGCCGGGGGAGCCTGCCGGTACTCAGCGTCCTTGTCGGGTACAGGGCGCCCCCGCGAGGGTCTTACTTGACTTGAAGAGCGTACTTGGGAAAAGTAAAGCAGAACCGCGACTAAGGCCCCGTGGAAACCGCTCGAAGCTTCCGCCTCAGCGGGGCTATGAGAAGGCCTTACCTGGAGGTAAGTCCTCCCATCGAGCTTCCCTTTAGGCCTAGAGCGTGACGGGATGAGCTCCTACCGGGACTCTGGAAGCACCCTGTTTATTTAGAGAAAACTGCTTCTCTTCCACGAGCCCTGACTCCAGCGACGAGGGCCCCGTCACAAACGCTTTTAGGCAGGTAGCTTCAAGGCAGCATGGATGGTGCTATAAAAAGGAGAATGCAAGGCTTGTGTCCTCAGGCTCCCACCTCAGTCAACACGCTGACTACCGCCTTGTGATTCGTAGCTCGACAAAAGAGACTCTAGCAACACACAGGTTCCTTCCCTGAATCCACCTTTCTTCACGGGGTGTTCTGCCTGTAGCTAATTCCCTCCTCCAAGGAATGCACTAGGGAGGCTATCGGGCCTCATCCTCTTCGGAAAGCCTGCAGTGTAACAGGCAGAGTTCTGCTCTAGTGGCAGTAAGAACGCAAGCTGGCTTTCTCCTGCAGGCGTGGGTCTTCAGGTATGAGTGCCTAGAAGGATTGCCAAGCAGTTTTGGTTTCCCCGTGCAGCTCAGTCGAGGACAGTGAGGCAGATTTGCATGGCATGTGGGCAGCCAGAGAACACTTTTCCTGGAGACGTTGGGGTGCCGGAGAAAGCGACCTCTCCCAAGGAGAGTGCCGTGTGTTGCCCTGCACTCGGCAAACAACACGGAGTGAGCGGGAAGGGCTTTCGGCCCCGGCAGTTGTTTCTTTGCAGGCCGGGGGAGCCTGCCTGTACTCAGCGTCCTGGACGGATACAGGGCGCCCCCGCGAAGGTCTTACTTGTCTTGAAGAGCGTACGAGGGTGAAAGTAAAGCAGAACCGCGACTAAGGCCCCGTGGAAACCGCTCGAAGCTTCCGCCTCAGCGGGGCTCTTAGAAGGCCTTACCTGGAGGTAAGTCCTCCCATCGAGCTTCCCTTTAGCCCTAGAGCGTGACGGGATGAGCTCCTACCGGGACTCTGGAAGCACCCTGTTTATTTAGAGAAAACTGCTTCTCTTCCACGAGCCCTGACTCCAGCGACGAGGGCCCCGTCACAAACGCTTTTAGGCAGGTAGCTTCAAGGCAGCATGGATGGTGCTATAAAAAGGAGAATGCAAGGCTTGTGTCCTCAGGCTCCCACCTCAGTCAACACGCTGACTACCGCCTTGTGATTCGTAGCTCGACAAAAGAGACTCTAGCAACACACAGGTTCCTTCCCTGAATCCACCTTTCTTCACGGGGTGTTCTGCCTGTAGCTAATTCGCTCCTCCAAGGAATGCACTAGGGAGGCTATCGGGCCTCATCCTCTTCGGAAAGCCTGCAGTGTAACAGGCAGAGTTCTGCTCTAGTGGCAGTAAGAACGCAAGCTGGCTTTCTCCTGCAGGCGTGGGGCTTCAGGTATGAGTGCTTAGAAGGATTGCCAAGCAGTTTTGGTTTCCCCGTGCAGCTCAGTCGAGGACAGTGAGGCAGATTTGCATGGCATGTGGGCAGCCAGAGAACAGTTTTTCTGGAGACGTTGGGGTGCCGGAGAAAGCGACCTCTCCCAAGGAGAGTGCCGTGTGTTGCCCTGCACTCGGCAAACAACACGGAGTGAGCGGGAAGGGCTTTCGGCCCGGGCAGTTGTTTCTTTGCAGGCCGGGGGAGCCTGCCGGTACTCTGCGTCCTTGTCGGGTACCGGGCGCCCCCGCGAGGGTCTAACGTGTCTTGAAGAGCGTACGAGGGTGAAAGTAAAGCAGAAACGCGACTAAGGCCCCGTGGAAACCGCTCGAAGCTTCCTCCTCAGCGGTGTTATGAGAAGGCCTTACCTGGAGGTAAGTCCTCCCATCGAGCTTCCCTTTAGCCCTAGAGCGTGACGGGATGAGCTCCTACCGGGACTCTGGAAGCACCCTGTTTATTTAGAGAAAACTGCTTCTCTTCCACGAGCCCTGACTCCAGCGACGAGGGCCCCGTCACAAACGCGTTTAGGCAGGTAGCTTCAAGGCAGCATGGATGGTGCTATAAAAAGGAGAATGCAAGGCTTGTGTCCTCAGGCTCCCACCTCCAGTCAACACGCAGACTACCGCCTTGTGATTCGTAGCTCGACAAAAGAGACTCTAGCAACACACAGGTTCCTTCCCTGAATCCACCTTTCTTCACGGGGTGTTCTGCCTGTAGCTAATTCGCTCCTCCAAGGAATGCACTAGGGAGGCTATCGGGCCTCATCCTCTTCGGAAAGCCTGCAGTGTAACAGGCAGAGTTCTGCTCTAGTGGCAGTAAGAACGCAAGCTAGCTTCCTCCTGCAGGCGTGGGGCTTCAGGTATGAGTGCTTAGAAGGATTGCCAAGCAGTTTTGGTTTCCCCGTGCAGCTCAGTCGAGGACAGTGAGGCAGATTTGCATGGCATGTGGGCAGCTAGAGAACAGTTTTCCTGGAGACGTTGGGGTGCCGGAGAAAGAGACCTCTCCCAAGGAGAGTGCCGTGTGTTGCCCTGCACTCGGCAAACAACACGGAGTGAGCGGGAAGGGCTTTCGGCCCGGGCAGTTGTTTCTTTGCAGGCCGGGGGAGCCTGCCGGTACTCAGCGTCCTTGTCGGGTACAGGGCGCCCCCGCGAGGGTCTTACGTGTCTTGAAGAGCGTACGAGGGGGAAAGTAAAGCAGAACCGCGACTAAGGCCCCGTGGAAACCGCTCGAAGCTTCCGCCTCAGCGGGGCTCTTAGAAGGCCTTAACTGGAGGTAAGTTCTCCCATCGAGCTTCCCTTTAGCCCTAGAGCGTGACGGGATGAGCTCCTACCGGGACTCTGGAAGCACCCTGTTTATTTAGAGAAAACTGCTTCTCTTCCACGAGCCCTGACTCCAGCGACGAGGGCCCCGTCACAAACGCTTTTAGGCAGGTAGCTTCAAGGCAGCATGGATGGTGCTATAAAAAGGAGAATGCAAGGCTTGTGTCCTCAGGCCCCCACCTCCAGTCAACACGCTGACTACCGCCTTGTGATTAGTAGCTCGTCAAAAGAGACTCTAGCGACACACAGGTTCCTTCCCTGAATCCACCTCTCTTCACGGTGTGTTCTGTCTGTGGCTAATTCGCTCCTCCAAGGAATGCACTAGGGAGGCTATCGGGCCTCAGCCTCTTCGGAAAGCCTGCAGTGTAACAGGCAGAGCTCTGCTCTAGTGGCAGTAAGAACGCAAGCTGGCTTTCTCCTGCAGGCGTTGGTCTTCAGGTATGAGTGCCTAGAAGGATTGCCAAGCAGTTTTGGTTTCCCCGTGCAGCTCAGTCGAGGACAGTGAGGCAGATTTGCATGGCATGTGGGCAGCCAGAGAACAGTTTTCCTGGAGACGTTGGGGTGCCGGGGAAAGCGACCTCTCCCCCGGGAGAGTGCCGTGTGTTGCCCTGCACTCGGCAAACAACACGGAGTGAGCGGGAAGGGCTTTCGGCCCGGGCAGTTGTTTCTTTGCAGGCCGGGGGAGCCTGCCGGTACTCAGCGTCCTGGACGGATATAGGGCGCCCCCGCGAAGGTCTTACGTGTCTTGAAGAGCGTACGAGGGTGAAAGTAAAGCAGAACCGCGACTAAGGCCCCGTGGAAACCGCTCGAAGCTTCCGCCTCAGCGGGGCTATTAGAAGGCCTTACCTGGAGGTAAGTCCTCCCATCGAGCTTCCCTTTAGCCCTAGAGCGTGACGGGATGAGCTCCTACCGGGACTCTGGAAGCACCCTGTTTATTTAGAGAAAACTGCTTCTCTTCCACGAGCCCTGACTCCAGCGACGAGGGCCCCGTCACAAACGGTTTTAGGCAGGTAGCTTCAAGGCAGCATGGATGGTGCTATAAAAAGGAGAATGCAAGGCTTGTGTCCTCAGGCCCCCACCTCCAGTCAACACGCTGACTACCGCCTTGTGATTAGTAGCTCGTCAAAAGAGACTCTAGCGACACACAGGTTCCTTCCCTGAATCCACCTCTCTTCACGGTGTGTTCTGTCTGTGGCTAATTCGCTCCTCCAAGGAATGCACTAGGGAGGCTATCGGGCCTCAGCCTCTTCGGAAAGCCTGCAGTGTAACAGGCAGAGCTCTGCTCTAGTGGCAGTAAGAACGCAAGCTGGCTTTCTCCTGCAGGCGTGGGTCTTCAGGTATGAGTGCCTAGAAGGATTGCCAAGCAGTTTTGGTTTCCCCGTGCAGCTCAGTCGAGGACAGTGAGGCAGATTTGCATGGCATGTGGGCAGCCAGAGAACAGTTTTCCTGGAGACGTTGGGGTGCCGGGGAAAGCGACCTCTCCCCCGGGAGAGTGCCGTGTGTTGCCCTGCACTCGGCAAACAACACGGAGTGAGCGGGAAGGGCTTTCGGCCCGGGCAGATGTTTCTTTGCAGGCCGGGGGAGCCTGCCGGTACTCAGCGTCCTTGTCGGGTACAGGGCGCCCCCGCGAGGGTCTTACTTGACTTGAAGAGCGTACTTGGGAAAAGTAAAGCAGAACCGCGACTAAGGCCCCGTGGAAACCGCTCGAAGCTTCCGCCTCAGCGGGGCTATGAGAAGGCCTTACCTGGAGGTAAGTCCTCCCATCGAGCTTCCCTTTAGGCCTAGAGCGTGACGGGATGAGCTCCTACCGGGACTCTGGAAGCACCCTGTTTATTTAGAGAAAACTGCTTCTCTTCCACGAGCCCTGACTCCAGCGACGAGGGCCCCGTCACAAACGCTTTTAGGCAGGTAGCTTCAAGGCAGCATGGATGGTGCTATAAAAAGGAGAATGCAAGGCTTGTGTCCTCAGGCTCCCACCTCAGTCAACACGCTGACTACCGCCTTGTGATTCGTAGCTCGACAAAAGAGACTCTAGCAACACACAGGTTCCTTCCCTGAATCCACCTTTCTTCACGGGGTGTTCTGCCTGTAGCTAATTCGCTCCTCCAAGGAATGCACTAGGGAGGCTATCGGGCCTCATCCTCTTCGGAAAGCCTGCAGTGTAACAGGCAGAGTTCTGCTCTAGTGGCAGTAAGAACGCAAGCTGGCTTTCTCCTGCAGGCGTGGGGCTTCAGGTATGAGTGCTTAGAAGGATTGCCAAGCAGTTTTGGTTTCCCCGTGCAGCTCAGTCGAGGACAGTGAGGCAGATTTGCATGGCATGTGGGCAGCCAGAGAACACTTTTCCTGGAGACGTTGGGGTGCCGGAGAAAGCGACCTCTCCCAAGGAGAGTGCCGTGTGTTGCCCTGCACTCGGCAAACAACACGGAGTGAGCGGGAAGGGCTTTCGGCCCCGGCAGTTGTTTCTTTGCAGGCCGGGGGAGCCTGCCTGTACTCAGCGTCCTGGACAGATACAGGGCGCCCCCGCGAAGGTCTTACTTGTCCTGAAGAGCGTACGAGGGTGAAAGTAAAGCAGAACCGCGACTAAGGCCCCGTGGAAACCGCTCGAAGCTTCCGCCTCAGCGGGGCTCTTAGAAGGCCTTACCTGGAGGTAAGTCCTCCCATCGAGCTTCCCTTTAGCCCTAGAGCGTGACGGGATGAGCTCCTACCGGGACTCTGGAAGCACCCTGTTTATTTAGAGAAAACTGCTTCTCTTCCACGAGCCCTGACTCCAGCGACGAGGGCCCCGTCACAAACGGTTTTAGGCAGGTAGCTTCAAGGCAGCATGGATGGTGCTATAAAAAGGAGAATGCAAGGCTTGTGTCCTCAGGCTCCCACCTCAGTCAACACGCTGACTACCGCCTTGTGATTCGTAGCTCGACAAAAGAGACTCTAGCAACACACAGGTTCCTTCCCTGAATCCACCTTTCTTCACGGGGTGTTCTGCCTGTAGCTAATTCGCTCCTCCAAGGAATGCACTAGGGAGGCTATCGGGCCTCATCCTCTTCGGAAAGCCTGCAGTGTAACAGGCAGAGTTCTGCTCTAGTGGCAGTAAGAACGCAAGCTGGCTTTCTCCTGCAGGCGTGGGGCTTCAGGTATGAGTGCTTAGAAGGATTGCCAAGCAGTTTTGGTTTCCCCGTGCAGCTCAGTCGAGGACAGTGAGGCAGATTTGCATGGCATGTGGGCAGCCAGAGAACAGTTTTTCTGGAGACGTTGGGGTGCCGGAGAAAGCGACCTCTCCCAAGGAGAGTGCCGTGTGTTGCCCTGCACTCGGCAAACAACACGGAGTGAGCGGGAAGGGCTTTCGGCCCGGGCAGTTGTTTCTTTGCAGGCCGGGGGAGCCTGCCGGTACTCTGCGTCCTTGTCGGGTACCGGGCGCCCCCGCGAGGGTCTAACGTGTCTTGAAGAGCGTACGAGGGTGAAAGTAAAGCAGAAACGCGACTAAGGCCCCGTGGAAACCGCTCGAAGCTTCCTCCTCAGCGGTGTTATGAGAAGGCCTTACCTGGAGGTAAGTCCTCCCATCGAGCTTCCCTTTAGCCCTAGAGCGTGACGGGATGAGCTCCTACCGGGACTCTGGAAGCACCCTGTTTATTTAGAGAAAACTGCTTCTCTTCCACGAGCCCTGACTCCAGCGACGAGGGCCCCGTCACAAACGCGTTTAGGCAGGTAGCTTCAAGGCAGCATGGATGGTGCTATAAAAAGGAGAATGCAAGGCTTGTGTCCTCAGGCTCCCACCTCCAGTCAACACGCAGACTACCGCCTTGTGATTCGTAGCTCGACAAAAGAGACTCTAGCAACACACAGGTTCCTTCCCTGAATCCACCTTTCTTCACGGGGTGTTCTGCCTGTAGCTAATTCGCTCCTCCAAGGAATGCACTAGGGAGGCTATCGGGCCTCATCCTCTTCGGAAAGCCTGCAGTGTAACAGGCAGAGTTCTGCTCTAGTGGCAGTAAGAACGCAAGCTAGCTTCCTCCTGCAGGCGTGGGGCTTCAGGTATGAGTGCTTAGAAGGATTGCCAAGCAGTTTTGGTTTCCCCGTGCAGCTCAGTCGAGGACAGTGAGGCAGATTTGCATGGCATGTGGGCAGCTAGAGAACAGTTTTCCTGGAGACGTTGGGGTGCCGGAGAAAGAGACCTCTCCCAAGGAGAGTGCCGTGTGTTGCCCTGCACTCGGCAAACAACACGGAGTGAGCGGGAAGGGCTTTCGGCCCGGGCAGTTGTTTCTTTGCAGGCCGGGGGAGCCTGCCGGTACTCAGCGTCCTTGTCGGGTACAGGGCGCCCCCGCGAGGGTCTTACGTGTCTTGAAGAGCGTACGAGGGGGAAAGTAAAGCAGAACCGCGACTAAGGCCCCGTGGAAACCGCTCGAAGCTTCCGCCTCAGCGGGGCTCTTAGAAGGCCTTACCTGGAGGTAAGTCCTCCCATCGAGCTTCCCTTTAGCCCTAGAGCGTGACGGGATGAGCTCCTACCGGGACTCTGGAAGCACCCTGTTTATTTAGAGAAAACTGCTTCTCTTCCACGAGCCCTGACTCCAGCGACGAGGGCCCCGTCACAAACGCTTTTAGGCAGGTAGCTTCAAGGCAGCATGGATGGTGCTATAAAAAGGAGAATGCAAGGCTTGTGTCCTCAGGCCCCCACCTCCAGTCAACACGCTGACTACCGCCTTGTGATTAGTAGCTCGTCAAAAGAGACTCTAGCGACACACAGGTTCCTTCCCTGAATCCACCTCTCTTCACGGTGTGTTCTGTCTGTGGCTAATTCGCTCCTCCAAGGAATGCACTAGGGAGGCTATCGGGCCTCAGCCTCTTCGGAAAGCCTGCAGTGTAACAGGCAGAGCTCTGCTCTAGTGGCAGTAAGAACGCAAGCTGGCTTTCTCCTGCAGGCGTTGGTCTTCAGGTATGAGTGCCTAGAAGGATTGCCAAGCAGTTTTGGTTTCCCCGTGCAGCTCAGTCGAGGACAGTGAGGCAGATTTGCATGGCATGTGGGCAGCCAGAGAACAGTTTTCCTGGAGACGTTGGGGTGCCGGGGAAAGCGACCTCTCCCCCGGGAGAGTGCCGTGTGTTGCCCTGCACTCGGCAAACAACACGGAGTGAGCGGGAAGGGCTTTCGGCCCGGGCAGATGTTTCTTTGCAGGCCGGGGGAGCCTGCCGGTACTCAGCGTCCTGGACGGATATAGGGCGCCCCCGCGAAGGTCTTACGTGTCTTGAAGAGCGTACGAGGGTGAAAGTAAAGCAGAACCGCGACTAAGGCCCCGTGGAAACCGCTCGAAGCTTCCGCCTCAGTGGGGCTATGAGAAGGCCTTACCTGGAGGAAAGTCCTCCCATCGAGCTTCCCTTTAGGCCTAGAGCGTGACGGGATGAGCTCCTACCGGGACTCTGGAAGCACCCTGTTTATTTAGAGAAAACTGCTTCTCTTCCACGAGCCCTGACTCCAGCGACGAGGGCCCCGTCACAAACGCTTTTAGGCAGGTAGCTTCAAGGCAGCATGGATGGTGCTATAAAAAGGAGAATGCAAGGCTTGTGTCCTCAGGCCCCCACCTCCAGTCAACACGCTGACTACCGCCTTGTGATTCGTAGCTCGACAAAAGAGACTCTAGCGACACACAGGTTCCTTCCCTGAATCCAGCTCTCTTCACGGGGTGTTCTGCCTGTAGCTAATTCGCTCCTCCAAGGAATGCACTAGGGAGGCTATCGGGCCTCAGCCTCTTCGGAAAGCCTGCAGTGTAACAGGCAGAGCTCTGCTCTAGTGGCAGTAAGAACGCAAGCTGGCTTTCTCCTGCAGGCGTTGGTCTTCAGGTATGAGTGCCTAGAAGGATTGCCAAGCAGTTTTGGTTTCCCCGTGCAGCTCAGTCGAGGACAGTGAGGCAGATTTGCATGGCATGTGGGCAGCCAGAGAACAGTTTTCCTGGAGACGTTGGGGTGCCGGGGAAAGCGACCTCTCCCCCGGGAGAGTGCCGTGTGTTGCCCTGCACTCGGCAAACAACACGGAGTGAGCGGGAAGGGCTTTCGGCCCGGGCAGTTGTTTCTTTGCAGGCCGGGGGAGCCTGCCGGTACTCAGCGTCCTTGTCGGGTACAGGGCGCCCCCGCGAGGGTCTTACTTGTCTTGAAGAGCGTACTTGGGAAAAGTAAAGCAGAACCGCGACTAAGGCCCCGTGGAAACCGCTCGAAGCTTCCGCCTCAGCGGGGCTATGAGAAGGCCTTACCTGGAGGTAAGTCCTCCCATCGAGCTTCCCTTTAGGCCTAGAGCGTGACGGGATGAGCTCCTACCGGGACTCTGGAAGCACCCTGTTTATTTAGAGAAAACTGCTTCTCTTCCACGAGCCCTGACTCCAGCGACGAGGGCCCCGTCACAAACGCTTTTAGGCAGGTAGCTTCAAGGCAGCATGGATGGTGCTATAAAAAGGAGAATGCAAGGCTTGTGTCCTCAGGCTCCCACCTCAGTCAACACGCTGACTACCGCCTTGTGATTCGTAGCTCGACAAAAGAGACTCTAGCAACACACAGGTTCCTTCCCTGAATCCACCTTTCTTCACGGGGTGTTCTGCCTGTAGCTAATTCGCTCCTCCAAGGAATGCACTAGGGAGGCTATCGGGCCTCATCCTCTTCGGAAAGCCTGCAGTGTAACAGGCAGAGTTCTGCTCTAGTGGCAGTAAGAACGCAAGCTGGCTTTCTCCTGCAGGCGTGGGGCTTCAGGTATGAGTGCTTAGAAGGATTGCCAAGCAGTTTTGGTTTCCCCGTGCAGCTCAGTCGAGGACAGTGAGGCAGATTTGCATGGCATGTGGGCAGCCAGAGAACACTTTTCCTGGAGACGTTGGGGTGCCGGAGAAAGCGACCTCTCCCAAGGAGAGTGCCGTGTGTTGCCCTGCACTCGGCAAACAACACGGAGTGAGCGGGAAGGGCTTTCGGCCCCGGCAGTTGTTTCTTTGCAGGCCGGGGGAGCCTGCCTGTACTCAGCGTCCTGGACGGATATAGGGCGCCCCCGCGAAGGTCTTACTTGTCTTGAAGAGCGTACGAGGGTGAAAGTAAAGCAGAACCGCGACTAAGGCCCCGTGGAAACCGCTCGAAGCTTCCGCCTCAGCGGGGCTATTAGAAGGCCTTACCTGGAGGTAAGTCCTCCCATCGAGCTTCCCTTTAGCCCTAGAGCGTGACGGGATGAGCTCCTACCGGGACTCTGGAAGCACCCTGTTTATTTAGAGAAAACTGCTTCTCTTCCACGAGCCCTGACTCCAGCGACGAGGGCCCCGTCACAAACGCTTTTAGGCAGGTAGCTTCAAGGCAGCATGGATGGTGCTATAAAAAGGAGAATGCAAGGCTTGTGTCCTCAGGCCCCCACCTCCAGTCAACACGCTGACTACCGCCTTGTGATTCGTAGCTCGACAAAAGAGACTCTAGCGACACACAGGTTCCTTCCCTGAATCCAGCTCTCTTCACGGGGTGTTCTGCCTGTAGCTAATTCGCTCCTCCAAGGAATGCACTAGGGAGGCTATCGGGCCTCAGCCTCTTCGGAAAGCCTGCAGTGTAACAGGCAGAGCTCTGCTCTAGTGGCAGTAAGAACGCAAGCTGGCTTTCTCCTGCAGGCGTGGGTCTTCAGGTATGAGTGCCTAGAAGGATTGCCAAGCAGTTTTGGTTTCCCCGTGCAGCTCAGTCGAGGACAGTGAGGCAGATTTGCATGGCATGTGGGCAGCCAGAGAACACTTTTCTGGAGACGTTGGGGTGCCGGAGAAAGCGACCTCTCCCAAGGAGAGTGCCGTGTGTTGCCCTGCACTCGGCAAACAACACGGAGTGAGCGGGAAGGGCTTTCGGCCCCGGCAGTTGTTTCTTTGCAGGCCGGGGGAGCCTGCCTGTACTCAGCGTCCTGGACGGATATAGGGCGCCCCCGCGAAGGTCTTACTTGTCTTGAAGAGCGTACGAGGGTGAAAGTAAAGCAGAACCGCGACTAAGGCCCCGTGGAAACCGCTCGAAGCTTCCGCCTCAGCGGGGCTATTAGAAGGCCTTACCTGGAGGTAAGTCCTCCCATCGAGCTTCCCTTTAGCCCTAGAGCATGACGGGATGAGCTCCTACCGGGACTCTGGAAGCACCCTGTTTATTTAGAGAAAACTGCTTCTCTTCCACGAGCCCTGACTCCAGCGACGAGGGCCCCGTCACAAACGGTTTTAGGCAGGTAGCTTCAAGGCAGCATGGATGGTGCTATAAAAAGGAGAATGCAAGGCTTGTGTCCTCAGGCTCCCACCTCAGTCAACACGCTGACTACCGCCTTGTGATTCGTAGCTCGACAAAAGAGACTCTAGCAACACACAGGTTCCTTCCCTGAATCCACCTTTCTTCACGGGGTGTTCTGCCTGTAGCTAATTCGCTCCTCCAAGGAATGCACTAGGGAGGCTTTCGGGCCTCATCCTCTTCGGAAAGCCTGCAGTGTAACAGGCAGAGTTCTGCTCTAGTGGCACTAAGAACGCAAGCTGGCTTTCTCCTGCAGGCGTGGGGCTTCAGGTATCAGTGCTTAGAAGGATTGCCAAGCAGTTTTGGTTTCCCCGTGCAGCTCAGTCGAGGACAGTGAGGCAGATTTGCATGGCATGTGGGCAGCCAGAGAACACTTTTCCTGGAGACGTTGGGGTGCCGGAGAAAGCGACCTCTCCCAAGGAGAGTGCCGTGTGTTGCCCTGCACTCGGCAAACAACACGGAGTGAGCGGGAAGGGCTTTCGGCCCCGGCAGTTGTTTCTTTGCAGGCCGGGGGAGCCTGCCTGTACTCAGCGTCCTGGACGGATATAGGGCGCCCCCGCGAAGGTCTTACTTGTCTTGAAGAGCGTACGAGGGGGAAAGTAAAGCAGAACCGCGACTAAGGCCCCGTGGAAACCGCTCGAAGCTTCCGCCTCAGCGGGGCTATTAGAAGGCCTTACCTGGAGGTAAGTCCTCCCATCGAGCTTCCCTTTAGGCCTAGAGCGTGACGGGATGAGCTCCTACCGGGACTCTGGAAGCACCCTGTTTATTTAGAGAAAACTGCTTCTCTTCCACGAGCCCTGACTCCAGCGACGAGGGCCCCGTCACAAACGCTTTTAGGCAGGTAGCTTCAAGGCAGCATGGATGGTGCTATAAAAAGGAGAATGCAAGGCTTGTGTCCTCAGGCTCCCACCTCAGTCAACACGCTGACTACCGCCTTGTGATTCGTAGCTCGACAAAAGAGACTCTAGCAACACACAGGTTCCTTCCCTGTATCCACCTTTCTTCACGGGGTGTTCTGCCTGTAGCTAATTCGCTCCTCCAAGGAATGCACTAGGGAGGCTATCGGGCCTCATCCTCTTCGGAAAGCCTGCAGTGTAACAGGCAGAGTTCTGCTCTAGTGGCAGTAAGAACGCAAGCTGGCTTTCTCCTGCAGGCGTGGGGCTTCAGGTATGAGTGCTTAGAAGGATTGCCAAGCAGTTTTGGTTTCCCCGTGCAGCTCAGTCGAGGACAGTGAGGCAGATTTGCATGGCATGTGGGCAGCCAGAGAACACTTTTCCTGGAGACGTTGGGGTGCCGGAGAAAGCGACCTCTCCCAAGGAGAGTGCCGTGTGTTGCCCTGCACTCGGCAAACAACACGGAGTGAGCGGGAAGGGCTTTCGGCCCCGGCAGTTGTTTCTTTGCAGGCCGGGGGAGCCTGCCTGTACTCAGCGTCCTGGACGGATACAGGGCGCCCCCGCGAAGGTCTTACTTGTCTTGAAGAGCGTACGAGGGTGAAAGTAAAGCAGAACCGCGACTAAGGCCCCGTGGAAACCGCTCGAAGCTTCCGCCTCAGCGGGGCTCTTAGAAGGCCTTACCTGGAGGTAAGTCCTCCCATCGAGCTTCCCTTTAGCCCTAGAGCGTGACGGGATGAGCTCCTACCGGGACTCTGGAAGCACCCTGTTTATTTAGAGAAAACTGCTTCTCTTCCACGAGCCCTGACTCCAGCGACGAGGGCCCCGTCACAAACGCTTTTAGGCAGGTAGCTTCAAGGCAGCATGGATGGTGCTATAAAAAGGAGAATGCAAGGCTTGTGTCCTCAGGCCCCCACCTCCAGTCAACACGCTGACTACCGCCTTGTGATTCGTAGCTCGACAAAAGAGACTCTAGCGACACACAGGTTCCTTCCCTGAATCCAGCTCTCTTCACGGGGTGTTCTGCCTGTAGCTAATTCGCTCCTCCAAGGAATGCACTAGGGAGGCTATCGGGCCTCAGCCTCTTCGGAAAGCCTGCAGTGTAACAGGCAGAGCTCTGCTCTAGTGGCAGTAAGAACGCAAGCTGGCTTTCTCCTGCAGGCGTGGGTCTTCAGGTATGAGTGCCTAGAAGGTTTGCCAAGCAGTTTTGGTTTCCCCGTGCAGCTCAGTCGAGGACAGTGAGGCAGATTTGCATGGCATGTGGGCAGCCAGAGAACAGTTTTCCTGGAGACGTTGGGGTGCCGGGGAAAGCGACCTCTCCCCCGGGAGAGTGCCGTGTGTTGCCCTGCACTCGGCAAACAACACGGAGTGAGCGGGAAGGGCTTTCGGCCCGGGCAGTTGTTTCTTTGCAGGCCGGGGGAGCCTGCCGGTACTCAGCGTCCTGGACGGATATAGGGCGCCCCCGCGAAGGTCTTACGTGTCTTGAAGAGCGTACGAGGGTGAAAGTAAAGCAGAACCGCGACTAAGGCCCCGTGGAAATCGCTCGAAGCTTCCGCCTCAGCGGGGCTCTTAGAAGGCCTTACCTGGAGGTAAGTCCTCCCATCGAGCTTCCCTTTAGCCCTAGAGCGTGACGGGATGAGCTCCTACCGGGACTCTGGAAGCACCCTGTTTATTTAGAGAAAACTGCTTCTCTTCCACGAGCCCTGACTCCAGCGACGAGGGCCCCGTCACAAACGGTTTTAGGCAGGTAGCTTCAAGGCAGCATGGATGGTGCTATAAAAAGGAGAATGCAAGGCTTGTGTCCTCAGGCCCCCACCTCCACTCAACACGCTGACTACCGCCTTGTGATTAGTAGCTCGTCAAAAGAGACTCTAGCGACACACAGGTTCCTTCCCTGAATCCACCTCTCTTCACGGTGTGTTCTGTCTGTGGCTAATTCGCTCCTCCAAGGAATGCACTAGGGAGGCTATCGGGCCTCAGCCTCTTCGGAAAGCCTGCAGTGTAACAGGCAGAGCTCTGCTCTAGTGGCAGTAAGAACGCAAGCTGGCTTTCTCCTGCAGGCGTGGGTCTTCAGGTATGAGTGCCTAGAAGGATTGCCAAGCAGTTTTGGTTTCCCCGTGCAGCTCAGTCGAGGACAGTGAGGCAGATTTGCATGGCATGTGGGCAGCCAGAGAACAGTTTTCCTGGAGACGTTGGGGTGCCGGGGAAAGCGACCTCTCCCCCGGGAGAGTGCCGTGTGTTGCCCTGCACTCGGCAAACAACACGGAGTGAGCGGGAAGGGCTTTCGGCCCGGGCAGATGTTTCTTTGCAGGCCGGGGGAGCCTGCCGGTACTCAGCGTCCTTGTCGGGTACAGGGCGCCCCCGCGAGGGTCTTACTTGACTTGAAGAGCGTACTTGGGAAAAGTAAAGCAGAACCGCGACTAAGGCCCCGTGGAAACCGCTCGAAGCTTCCGCCTCAGCGGGGCTATGAGAAGGCCTTACCTGGAGGTAAGTCCTCCCATCGAGCTTCCCTTTAGGCCTAGAGCGTGACGGGATGAGCTCCTACCGGGACTCTGGAAGCACCCTGTTTATTTAGAGAAAACTGCTTCTCTTCCACGAGCCCTGACTCCAGCGACGAGGGCCCCGTCACAAACGCTTTTAGGCAGGTAGCTTCAAGGCAGCATGGATGGTGCTATAAAAAGGAGAATGCAAGGCTTGTGTCCTCAGGCTCCCACCTCAGTCAACACGCTGACTACCGCCTTGTGATTCGTAGCTCGACAAAAGAGACTCTAGCAACACACAGGTTCCTTCCCTGAATCCACCTTTCTTCACGGGGTGTTCTGCCTGTAGCTAATTCGCTCCTCCAAGGAATGCACTAGGGAGGCTATCGGGCCTCATCCTCTTCGGAAAGCCTGCAGTGTAACAGGCAGAGTTCTGCTCTAGTGGCAGTAAGAACGCAAGCTGGCTTTCTCCTGCAGGCGTGGGGCTTCAGGTATGAGTGCTTAGAAGGATTGCCAAGCAGTTTTGGTTTCCCCGTGCAGCTCAGTCGAGGACAGTGAGGCAGATTTGCATGGCATGTGGGCAGCCAGAGAACACTTTTCCTGGAGACGTTGGGGTGCCGGAGAAAGCGACCTCTCCCAAGGAGAGTGCCGTGTGTTGCCCTGCACTCGGCAAACAACACGGAGTGAGCGGGAAGGGCTTTCGGCCCCGGCAGTTGTTTCTTTGCAGGCCGGGGGAGCCTGCCTGTACTCAGCGTCCTGGACGGATACAGGGCGCCCCCGCGAAGGTCTTACTTGTCTTGAAGAGCGTACGAGGGTGAAAGTAAAGCAGAACCGCGACTAAGGCCCCGTGGAAACCGCTCGAAGCTTCCGCCTCAGCGGGGCTCTTAGAAGGCCTTACCTGGAGGTAAGTCCTCCCATCGAGCTTCCCTTTAGCCCTAGAGCGTGACGGGATGAGCTCCTACCGGGACTCTGGAAGCACCCTGTTTATTTAGAGAAAACTGCTTCTCTTCCACGAGCCCTGACTCCAGCGACGAGGGCCCCGTCACAAACGCTTTTAGGCAGGTAGCTTCAAGGCAGCATGGATGGTGCTATAAAAAGGAGAATGCAAGGCTTGTGTCCTCAGGCTCCCACCTCAGTCAACACGCTGACTACCGCCTTGTGATTCGTAGCTCGACAAAAGAGACTCTAGCAACACACAGGTTCCTTCCCTGAATCCACCTTTCTTCACGGGGTGTTCTGCCTGTAGCTAATTCGCTCCTCCAAGGAATGCACTAGGGAGGCTATCGGGCCTCATCCTCTTCGGAAAGCCTGCAGTGTAACAGGCAGAGTTCTGCTCTAGTGGCAGTAAGAACGCAAGCTGGCTTTCTCCTGCAGGCGTGGGGCTTCAGGTATGAGTGCTTAGAAGGATTGCCAAGCAGTTTTGGTTTCCCCGTGCAGCTCAGTCGAGGACAGTGAGGCAGATTTGCATGGCATGTGGGCAGCCAGAGAACAGTTTTTCTGGAGACGTTGGGGTGCCGGAGAAAGCGACCTCTCCCAAGGAGAGTGCCGTGTGTTGCCCTGCACTCGGCAAACAACACGGAGTGAGCGGGAAGGGCTTTCGGCCCGGGCAGTTGTTTCTTTGCAGGCCGGGGGAGCCTGCCGGTACTCTGCGTCCTTGTCGGGTACCGGGCGCCCCCGCGAGGGTCTAACGTGTCTTGAAGAGCGTACGAGGGTGAAAGTAAAGCAGAAACGCGACTAAGGCCCCGTGGAAACCGCTCGAAGCTTCCTCCTCAGCGGTGTTATGAGAAGGCCTTACCTGGAGGTAAGTCCTCCCATCGAGCTTCCCTTTAGCCCTAGAGCGTGACGGGATGAGCTCCTACCGGGACTCTGGAAGCACCCTGTTTATTTAGAGAAAACTGCTTCTCTTCCACGAGCCCTGACTCCAGCGACGAGGGCCCCGTCACAAACGCGTTTAGGCAGGTAGCTTCAAGGCAGCATGGATGGTGCTATAAAAAGGAGAATGCAAGGCTTGTGTCCTCAGGCTCCCACCTCCAGTCAACACGCAGACTACCGCCTTGTGATTCGTAGCTCGACAAAAGAGACTCTAGCAACACACAGGTTCCTTCCCTGAATCCACCTTTCTTCACGGGGTGTTCTGCCTGTAGCTAATTCGCTCCTCCAAGGAATGCACTAGGGAGGCTATCGGGCCTCATCCTCTTCGGAAAGCCTGCAGTGTAACAGGCAGAGTTCTGCTCTAGTGGCAGTAAGAACGCAAGCTAGCTTCCTCCTGCAGGCGTGGGGCTTCAGGTATGAGTGCTTAGAAGGATTGCCAAGCAGTTTTGGTTTCCCCGTGCAGCTCAGTCGAGGACAGTGAGGCAGATTTGCATGGCATGTGGGCAGCTAGAGAACAGTTTTCCTGGAGACGTTGGGGTGCCGGAGAAAGAGACCTCTCCCAAGGAGAGTGCCGTGTGTTGCCCTGCACTCGGCAAACAACACGGAGTGAGCGGGAAGGGCTTTCGGCCCGGGCAGTTGTTTCTTTGCAGGCCGGGGGAGCCTGCCGGTACTCAGCGTCCTTGTCGGGTACAGGGCGCCCCCGCGAGGGTCTTACGTGTCTTGAAGAGCGTACGAGGGGGAAAGTAAAGCAGAACCGCGACTAAGGCCCCGTGGAAACCGCTCGAAGCTTCCGCCTCAGCGGGGCTCTTAGAAGGCCTTAACTGGAGGTAAGTTCTCCCATCGAGCTTCCCTTTAGCCCTAGAGCGTGACGGGATGAGCTCCTACCGGGACTCTGGAAGCACCCTGTTTATTTAGAGAAAACTGCTTCTCTTCCACGAGCCCTGACTCCAGCGACGAGGGCCCCGTCACAAACGCTTTTAGGCAGGTAGCTTCAAGGCAGCATGGATGGTGCTATAAAAAGGAGAATGCAAGGCTTGTGTCCTCAGGCCCCCACCTCCAGTCAACACGCTGACTACCGCCTTGTGATTAGTAGCTCGTCAAAAGAGACTCTAGCGACACACAGGTTCCTTCCCTGAATCCACCTCTCTTCACGGTGTGTTCTGTCTGTGGCTAATTCGCTCCTCCAAGGAATGCACTAGGGAGGCTATCGGGCCTCAGCCTCTTCGGAAAGCCTGCAGTGTAACAGGCAGAGCTCTGCTCTAGTGGCAGTAAGAACGCAAGCTGGCTTTCTCCTGCAGGCGTTGGTCTTCAGGTATGAGTGCCTAGAAGGATTGCCAAGCAGTTTTGGTTTCCCCGTGCAGCTCAGTCGAGGACAGTGAGGCAGATTTGCATGGCATGTGGGCAGCCAGAGAACAGTTTTCCTGGAGACGTTGGGGTGCCGGGGAAAGCGACCTCTCCCCCGGGAGAGTGCCGTGTGTTGCCCTGCACTCGGCAAACAACACGGAGTGAGCGGGAAGGGCTTTCGGCCCGGGCAGTTGTTTCTTTGCAGGCCGGGGGAGCCTGCCGGTACTCAGCGTCCTGGACGGATATAGGGCGCCCCCGCGAAGGTCTTACGTGTCTTGAAGAGCGTACGAGGGTGAAAGTAAAGCAGAACCGCGACTAAGGCCCCGTGGAAACCGCTCGAAGCTTCCGCCTCAGCGGGGCTTTTAGAAGGCCTTACCTGGAGGTAAGTCCTCCCATCGAGCTTCCCTTTAGCCCTAGAGCGTGACGGGATGAGCTCCTACCGGGACTCTGGAAGCACCCTGTTTATTTAGAGAAAACTGCTTCTCTTCCACGAGCCCTGACTCCAGCGACGAGGGCCCCGTCACAAACGGTTTTAGGCAGGTAGCTTCAAGGCAGCATGGATGGTGCTATAAAAAGGAGAATGCAAGGCTTGTGTCCTCAGGCCCCCACCTCCAGTCAACACGCTGACTACCGCCTTGTGATTAGTAGCTCGTCAAAAGAGACTCTAGCGACACACAGGTTCCTTCCCTGAATCCACCTCTCTTCACGGTGTGTTCTGTCTGTGGCTAATTCGCTCCTCCAAGGAATGCACTAGGGAGGCTATCGGGCCTCAGCCTCTTCGGAAAGCCTGCAGTGTAACAGGCAGAGCTCTGCTCTAGTGGCAGTAAGAACGCAAGCTGGCTTTCTCCTGCAGGCGTGGGTCTTCAGGTATGAGTGCCTAGAAGGATTGCCAAGCAGTTTTGGTTTCCCCGTGCAGCTCAGTCGAGGACAGTGAGGCAGATTTGCATGGCATGTGGGCAGCCAGAGAACAGTTTTCCTGGAGACGTTGGGGTGCCGGGGAAAGCGACCTCTCCCCCGGGAGAGTGCCGTGTGTTGCCCTGCACTCGGCAAACAACACGGAGTGAGCGGGAAGGGCTTTCGGCCCGGGCAGATGTTTCTTTGCAGGCCGGGGGAGCCTGCCGGTACTCAGCGTCCTTGTCGGGTACAGGGCGCCCCCGCGAGGGTCTTACTTGACTTGAAGAGCGTACTTGGGAAAAGTAAAGCAGAACCGCGACTAAGGCCCCGTGGAAACCGCTCGAAGCTTCCGCCTCAGCGGGGCTATGAGAAGGCCTTACCTGGAGGTAAGTCCTCCCATCGAGCTTCCCTTTAGGCCTAGAGCGTGACGGGATGAGCTCCTACCGGGACTCTGGAAGCACCCTGTTTATTTAGAGAAAACTGCTTCTCTTCCACGAGCCCTGACTCCAGCGACGAGGGCCCCGTCACAAACGCTTTTAGGCAGGTAGCTTCAAGGCAGCATGGATGGTGCTATAAAAAGGAGAATGCAAGGCTTGTGTCCTCAGGCTCCCACCTCAGTCAACACGCTGACTACCGCCTTGTGATTCGTAGCTCGACAAAAGAGACTCTAGCAACACACAGGTTCCTTCCCTGAATCCACCTTTCTTCACGGGGTGTTCTGCCTGTAGCTAATTCGCTCCTCCAAGGAATGCACTAGGGAGGCTATCGGGCCTCATCCTCTTCGGAAAGCCTGCAGTGTAACAGGCAGAGTTCTGCTCTAGTGGCAGTAAGAACGCAAGCTGGCTTTCTCCTGCAGGCGTGGGGCTTCAGGTATGAGTGCTTAGAAGGATTGCCAAGCAGTTTTGGTTTCCCCGTGCAGCTCAGTCGAGGACAGTGAGGCAGATTTGCATGGCATGTGGGCAGCCAGAGAACACTTTTCCTGGAGACGTTGGGGTGCCGGAGAAAGCGACCTCTCCCAAGGAGAGTGCCGTGTGTTGCCCTGCACTCGGCAAACAACACGGAGTGAGCGGGAAGGGCTTTCGGCCCCGGCAGTTGTTTCTTTGCAGGCCGGGGGAGCCTGCCTGTACTCAGCGTCCTGGACGGATACAGGGCGCCCCCGCGAAGGTCTTACTTGTCCTGAAGAGCGTACGAGGGTGAAAGTAAAGCAGAACCGCGACTAAGGCCCCGTGGAAACCGCTCGAAGCTTCCGCCTCAGCGGGGCTCTTAGAAGGCCTTACCTGGAGGTAAGTCCTCCCATCGAGCTTCCCTTTAGCCCTAGAGCGTGACGGGATGAGCTCCTACCGGGACTCTGGAAGCACCCTGTTTATTTAGAGAAAACTGCTTCTCTTCCACGAGCCCTGACTCCAGCGACGAGGGCCCCGTCACAAACGGTTTTAGGCAGGTAGCTTCAAGGCAGCATGGATGGTGCTATAAAAAGGAGAATGCAAGGCTTGTGTCCTCAGGCTCCCACCTCTGTCAACACGCTGACTACCGCCTTGTGATTCGTAGCTCGACAAAAGAGACTCTAGCAACACACAGGTTCCTTCCCTGAATCCACCTTTCTTCACGGGGTGTTCTGCCTGTAGCTAATTCGCTCCTCCAAGGAATGCACTAGGGAGGCTATCGGGCCTCATCCTCTTCGGAAAGCCTGCAGTGTAACAGGCAGAGTTCTGCTCTAGTGGCAGTAAGAACGCAAGCTGGCTTTCTCCTGCAGGCGTGGGGCTTCAGGTATGAGTGCTTAGAAGGATTGCCAAGCAGTTTTGGTTTCCCCGTGCAGCTCAGTCGAGGACAGTGAGGCAGATTTGCATGGCATGTGGGCAGCCAGAGAACAGTTTTTCTGGAGACGTTGGGGTGCCGGAGAAAGCGACCTCTCCCAAGGAGAGTGCCGTGTGTTGCCCTGCACTCGGCAAACAACACGGAGTGAGCGGGAAGGGCTTTCGGCCCGGGCAGTTGTTTCTTTGCAGGCCGGGGGAGCCTGCCGGTACTCTGCGTCCTTGTCGGGTACCGGGCGCCCCCGCGAGGGTCTAACGTGTCTTGAAGAGCGTACGAGGGTGAAAGTAAAGCAGAAACGCGACTAAGGCCCCGTGGAAACCGCTCGAAGCTTCCTCCTCAGCGGTGTTATGAGAAGGCCTTACCTGGAGGTAAGTCCTCCCATCGAGCTTCCCTTTAGCCCTAGAGCGTGACGGGATGAGCTCCTACCGGGACTCTGGAAGCACCCTGTTTATTTAGAGAAAACTGCTTCTCTTCCACGAGCCCTGACTCCAGCGACGAGGGCCCCGTCACAAACGCGTTTAGGCAGGTAGCTTCAAGGCAGCATGGATGGTGCTATAAAAAGGAGAATGCAAGGCTTGTGTCCTCAGGCTCCCACCTCCAGTCAACACGCAGACTACCGCCTTGTGATTCGTAGCTCGACAAAAGAGACTCTAGCAACACACAGGTTCCTTCCCTGAATCCACCTTTCTTCACGGGGTGTTCTGCCTGTAGCTAATTCGCTCCTCCAAGGAATGCACTAGGGAGGCTATCGGGCCTCATCCTCTTCGGAAAGCCTGCAGTGTAACAGGCAGAGTTCTGCTCTAGTGGCAGTAAGAACGCAAGCTAGCTTCCTCCTGCAGGCGTGGGGCTTCAGGTATGAGTGCTTAGAAGGATTGCCAAGCAGTTTTGGTTTCCCCGTGCAGCTCAGTCGAGGACAGTGAGGCAGATTTGCATGGCATGTGGGCAGCTAGAGAACAGTTTTCCTGGAGACGTTGGGGTGCCGGAGAAAGAGACCTCTCCCAAGGAGAGTGCCGTGTGTTGCCCTGCACTCGGCAAACAACACGGAGTGAGCGGGAAGGGCTTTCGGCCCGGGCAGTTGTTTCTTTGCAGGCCGGGGGAGCCTGCCGGTACTCAGCGTCCTTGTCGGGTACAGGGCGCCCCCGCGAGGGTCTTACGTGTCTTGAAGAGCGTACGAGGGGGAAAGTAAAGCAGAACCGCGACTAAGGCCCCGTGGAAACCGCTCGAAGCTTCCGCCTCAGCGGGGCTCTTAGAAGGCCTTACCTGGAGGTAAGTCCTCCCATCGAGCTTCCCTTTAGCCCTAGAGCGTGACGGGATGAGCTCCTACCGGGACTCTGGAAGCACCCTGTTTATTTAGAGAAAACTGCTTCTCTTCCACGAGCCCTGACTCCAGCGACGAGGGCCCCGTCACAAACGCTTTTAGGCAGGTAGCTTCAAGGCAGCATGGATGGTGCTATAAAAAGGAGAATGCAAGGCTTGTGTCCTCAGGCCCCCACCTCCAGTCAACACGCTGACTACCGCCTTGTGATTAGTAGCTCGTCAAAAGAGACTCTAGCGACACACAGGTTCCTTCCCTGAATCCACCTCTCTTCACGGTGTGTTCTGTCTGTGGCTAATTCGCTCCTCCAAGGAATGCACTAGGGAGGCTATCGGGCCTCAGCCTCTTCGGAAAGCCTGCAGTGTAACAGGCAGAGCTCTGCTCTAGTGGCAGTAAGAACGCAAGCTGGCTTTCTCCTGCAGGCGTTGGTCTTCAGGTATGAGTGCCTAGAAGGATTGCCAAGCAGTTTTGGTTTCCCCGTGCAGCTCAGTCGAGGACAGTGAGGCAGATTTGCATGGCATGTGGGCAGCCAGAGAACAGTTTTCCTGGAGACGTTGGGGTGCCGGGGAAAGCGACCTCTCCCCCGGGAGAGTGCCGTGTGTTGCCCTGCACTCGGCAAACAACACGGAGTGAGCGGGAAGGGCTTTCGGCCCGGGCAGATGTTTCTTTGCAGGCCGGGGGAGCCTGCCGGTACTCAGCGTCCTGGACGGATATAGGGCGCCCCCGCGAAGGTCTTACGTGTCTTGAAGAGCGTACGAGGGTGAAAGTAAAGCAGAACCGCGACTAAGGCCCCGTGGAAACCGCTCGAAGCTTCCGCCTCAGTGGGGCTATGAGAAGGCCTTACCTGGAGGAAAGTCCTCCCATCGAGCTTCCCTTTAGGCCTAGAGCGTGACGGGATGAGCTCCTACCGGGACTCTGGAAGCACCCTGTTTATTTAGAGAAAACTGCTTCTCTTCCACGAGCCCTGACTCCAGCGACGAGGGCCCCGTCACAAACGCTTTTAGGCAGGTAGCTTCAAGGCAGCATGGATGGTGCTATAAAAAGGAGAATGCAAGGCTTGTGTCCTCAGGCCCCCACCTCCAGTCAACACGCTGACTACCGCCTTGTGATTCGTAGCTCGACAAAAGAGACTCTAGCGACACACAGGTTCCTTCCCTGAATCCAGCTCTCTTCACGGGGTGTTCTGCCTGTAGCTAATTCGCTCCTCCAAGGAATGCACTAGGGAGGCTATCGGGCCTCAGCCTCTTCGGAAAGCCTGCAGTGTAACAGGCAGAGCTCTGCTCTAGTGGCAGTAAGAACGCAAGCTGGCTTTCTCCTGCAGGCGTTGGTCTTCAGGTATGAGTGCCTAGAAGGATTGCCAAGCAGTTTTGGTTTCCCCGTGCAGCTCAGTCGAGGACAGTGAGGCAGATTTGCATGGCATGTGGGCAGCCAGAGAACAGTTTTCCTGGAGACGTTGGGGTGCCGGGGAAAGCGACCTCTCCCCCGGGAGAGTGCCGTGTGTTGCCCTGCACTCGGCAAACAACACGGAGTGAGCGGGAAGGGCTTTCGGCCCGGGCAGTTGTTTCTTTGCAGGCCGGGGGAGCCTGCCGGTACTCAGCGTCCTTGTCGGGTACAGGGCGCCCCCGCGAGGGTCTTACTTGTCTTGAAGAGCGTACTTGGGAAAAGTAAAGCAGAACCGCGACTAAGGCCCCGTGGAAACCGCTCGAAGCTTCCGCCTCAGCGGGGCTATGAGAAGGCCTTACCTGGAGGTAAGTCCTCCCATCGAGCTTCCCTTTAGGCCTAGAGCGTGACGGGATGAGCTCCTACCGGGACTCTGGAAGCACCCTGTTTATTTAGAGAAAACTGCTTCTCTTCCACGAGCCCTGACTCCAGCGACGAGGGCCCCGTCACAAACGCTTTTAGGCAGGTAGCTTCAAGGCAGCATGGATGGTGCTATAAAAAGGAGAATGCAAGGCTTGTGTCCTCAGGCTCCCACCTCAGTCAACACGCTGACTACCGCCTTGTGATTCGTAGCTCGACAAAAGAGACTCTAGCAACACACAGGTTCCTTCCCTGAATCCACCTTTCTTCACGGGGTGTTCTGCCTGTAGCTAATTCGCTCCTCCAAGGAATGCACTAGGGAGGCTATCGGGCCTCATCCTCTTCGGAAAGCCTGCAGTGTAACAGGCAGAGTTCTGCTCTAGTGGCAGTAAGAACGCAAGCTGGCTTTCTCCTGCAGGCGTGGGGCTTCAGGTATGAGTGCTTAGAAGGATTGCCAAGCAGTTTTGGTTTCCCCGTGCAGCTCAGTCGAGGACAGTGAGGCAGATTTGCATGGCATGTGGGCAGCCAGAGAACACTTTTCCTGGAGACGTTGGGGTGCCGGAGAAAGCGACCTCTCCCAAGGAGAGTGCCGTGTGTTGCCCTGCACTCGGCAAACAACACGGAGTGAGCGGGAAGGGCTTTCGGCCCCGGCAGTTGTTTCTTTGCAGGCCGGGGGAGCCTGCCTGTACTCAGCGTCCTGGACGGATATAGGGCGCCCCCGCGAAGGTCTTACTTGTCTTGAAGAGCGTACGAGGGTGAAAGTAAAGCAGAACCGCGACTAAGGCCCCGTGGAAACCGCTCGAAGCTTCCGCCTCAGCGGGGCTATTAGAAGGCCTTACCTGGAGGTAAGTCCTCCCATCGAGCTTCCCTTTAGCCCTAGAGCGTGACGGGATGAGCTCCTACCGGGACTCTGGAAGCACCCTGTTTATTTAGAGAAAACTGCTTCTCTTCCACGAGCCCTGACTCCAGCGACGAGGGCCCCGTCACAAACGCTTTTAGGCAGGTAGCTTCAAGGCAGCATGGATGGTGCTATAAAAAGGAGAATGCAAGGCTTGTGTCCTCAGGCCCCCACCTCCAGTCAACACGCTGACTACCGCCTTGTGATTCGTAGCTCGACAAAAGAGACTCTAGCGACACACAGGTTCCTTCCCTGAATCCAGCTCTCTTCACGGGGTGTTCTGCCTGTAGCTAATTCGCTCCTCCAAGGAATGCACTAGGGAGGCTATCGGGCCTCAGCCTCTTCGGAAAGCCTGCAGTGTAACAGGCAGAGCTCTGCTCTAGTGGCAGTAAGAACGCAAGCTGGCTTTCTCCTGCAGGCGTGGGTCTTCAGGTATGAGTGCCTAGAAGGATTGCCAAGCAGTTTTGGTTTCCCCGTGCAGCTCAGTCGAGGACAGTGAGGCAGATTTGCATGGCATGTGGGCAGCCAGAGAACACTTTTCCTGGAGACGTTGGGGTGCCGGAGAAAGCGACCTCTCCCAAGGAGAGTGCCGTGTGTTGCCCTGCACTCGGCAAACAACACGGAGTGAGCGGGAAGGGCTTTCGGCCCCGGCAGTTGTTTCTTTGCAGGCCGGGGGAGCCTGCCTGTACTCAGCGTCCTGGACGGATATAGGGCGCCCCCGCGAAGGTCTTACTTGTCTTGAAGAGCGTACGAGGGTGAAAGTAAAGCAGAACCGCGACTAAGGCCCCGTGGAAACCGCTCGAAGCTTCCGCCTCAGCGGGGCTATTAGAAGGCCTTACCTGGAGGTAAGTCCTCCCATCGAGCTTCCCTTTAGCCCTAGAGCATGACGGGATGAGCTCCTACCGGGACTCTGGAAGCACCCTGTTTATTTAGAGAAAACTGCTTCTCTTCCACGAGCCCTGACTCCAGCGACGAGGGCCCCGTCACAAACGGTTTTAGGCAGGTAGCTTCAAGGCAGCATGGATGGTGCTATAAAAAGGAGAATGCAAGGCTTGTGTCCTCAGGCTCCCACCTCAGTCAACACGCTGACTACCGCCTTGTGATTCGTAGCTCGACAAAAGAGACTCTAGCGACACACAGGTTCCTTCCCTGAATCCACCTTTCTTCACGGGGTGTTCTGCCTGTAGCTAATTCGCTCCTCCAAGGAATGCACTAGGGAGGCTATCGGGCCTCATCCTCTTCGGAAAGCCTGCAGTGTAACAGGCAGAGTTCTGCTCTAGTGGCAGTAAGAACGCAAGCTGGCTTTCTCCTGCAGGCGTGGGGCTTCAGGTATGAGTGCTTAGAAGGATTGCCAAGCAGTTTTGGTTTCCCCGTGCAGCTCAGTCGAGGACAGTGAGGCAGATTTGCATGGCATGTGGGCAGCCAGAGAACAGTTTTTCTGGAGACGTTGGGGTGCCGGAGAAAGCGACCTCTCCCAAGGAGAGTGCCGTGTGTTGCCCTGCACTCGGCAAACAACACGGAGTGAGCGGGAAGGGCTTTCGGCCCGGGCAGTTGTTTCTTTGCAGGCCGGGGGAGCCTGCCGGTACTCAGCGTCCTTGTCGGGTACAGGGCGCCCCCGCGAGGGTCTTACGTGTCTTGAAGAGCGTACGAGGGGGAAAGTAAAGCAGAACCGCGACTAAGGCCCCGTGGAAACCGCTCGAAGCTTCCGCCTCAGCGGGGCTCTTAGAAGGCCTTACCTGGAGGTAAGTCCTCCCATCGAGCTTCCCTTTAGCCCTAGAGCGTGACGGGATGAGCTCCTACCGGGACTCTGGAAGCACCCTGTTTATTTAGAGAAAACTGCTTCTCTTCCACGAGCCCTGACTCCAGCGACGAGGGCCCCGTAACAAACGGCTTTAGGCAGGTAGCTTCAAGGCAGCATGGATGGTGCTATAAAAAGGAGAATGCAAGGCTTGTGTCCTCAGGCCCCCACCTCCAGTCAACACGCTGACTACCGCCTTGTGATTAGTAGCTCGTCAAAAGAGACTCTAGCGACACACAGGTTCCTTCCCTGAATCCACTTCTCTTCACGGTGTGTTCTGTATGTGGCTAATTCGCTCCTCCAAGGAATGCACTAGGGAGGCTATCGGGCCTCAGCCTCTTCGGAAAGCCTGCAGTGTAACAGGCAGAGCTCTGCTCTAGTGGCAGTAAGAACGCAAGCTGGCTTTCTCCTGCAGGCGTTGGTCTTCAGGTATGAGTGCCTAGAAGGATTGCCAAGCAGTTTTGGTTTCCCCGTGCAGCTCAGTCGAGGACAGTGAGGCAGATTTGCATGGCATGTGGGCAGCCAGAGAACAGTTTTCCTGGAGACGTTGGGGTGCCGGGGAAACGACCTCTCCCCCGGGAGAGTGCCGTGTGTTGCACTGCACTCGGCAAACAACACAGAGTGAGCGGGAAGGGCTTTCGGCCCGGGCAGTTGTTTCTTTGCAGGCCGGGGGAGCCTGCCGGTACTCAGCGTCCTGGACGGATATAGGGCGCCCCCGCGAAGGTCTTACGTGTCTTGAAGAGCGTACGAGGGTGAAAGTAAAGCAGAACCGCGACTAAGGCCCCGTGGAAACCGCTCGAAGCTTCCGCCTCAGCGGGGCTATTAGAAGGCCTTAACTGGAGGGAGTCCTACCATCGAGCTTCCCTTTAGCCCTAGAGCGTGACAGGATGAGCTCCTACCGGGAATCTGGAAGCACCCTTTTTATTTAGAGAAAACTGCTTCTCTTCCACGAGCCCTGACTCCAGCGACGAGGGCCCCGTCACAAACGGTTTTAGGCAGGTAGCTTCAAGGCAGCATGGATGGTGCTATAAAAAGGAGAATGCAAGGCTTGTGTCCTCAGGCCCCCACCTCCAGTCAACACGCTGACTACCGCCTTGTGATTCGTAGCTCGACAAAAGAGACTCTAGCGACACACAGGTTCCTTCCCTGAATCCAGCTCTCTTCACGGGGTGTTCTGCCTGTAGCTAATTCGCTCCTCCAAGGAATGCACTAGGGAGGCTATCGGGCCTCAGCCTCTTCGGAAAGCCTGCAGTGTAACAGGCAGAGCTCTGCTCTAGTGGCAGTAAGAACGCAAGCTGGCTTTCTCCTGCAGGCGTGGGTCTTCAGGTATGAGTGCCTAGAAGGTTTGCCAAGCAGTTTTGGTTTCCCCGTGCAGCTCAGTCGAGGACAGTGAGGCAGATTTGCATGGCATGTGGGCAGCCAGAGAACAGTTTTCCTGGAGACGTTGGGGTGCCGGGGAAAGCGACCTCTCCCCCGGGAGAGTGCCGTGTGTTGCCCTGCACTCGGCAAACAACACGGAGTGAGCGGGAAGGGCTTTCGGCCCGGGCAGTTGTTTCTTTGCAGGCCGGGGGAGCCTGCCGGTACTCAGCGTCCTGGACGGATATAGGGCGCCCCCGCGAAGCTCTTACGTGTCTTGAAGAGCGTACGAGGGTGAAAGTAAAGCGGAACCGCGACTAAGGCCCCGTGGAAACCGCTCGAAGCTTCCGCCTCAGCGGGGCTCTTAGAAGGCCTTACCTGGAGGTAAGTCCTCCCATCGAGCTTCCCTTTAGCCCTAGAGCGTGACGGGATGAGCTCCTACCGGGACTCTGGAAGCACCCTGTTTATTTAGAGAAAACTGCTTCTCTTCCACGAGCCCTGACTCCAGCGACGAGGGCCCCGTCACAAACGGTTTTAGGCAGGTAGCTTCAAGGCAGCATGGATGGTGCTATAAAAAGGAGAATGCAAGGCTTGTGTCCTCAGGCCCCCACCTCCAGTCAACACGCTGACTACCGCCTTGTGATTCGTAGCTCGTCAAAAGAGACTCTAGCGACACACAGGTTCCTTCCCTGAATCCACCTCTCTTCACGGTGTGTTCTGTCTGGGGCTAATTCGCTCCTCCAAGGAATGCACTAGGGAGGCTATCGGGCCTCAGCCTCTTCGGAAAGCCTGCAGTGTAACAGGCAGAGCTCTGCTCTAGTGGCAGTAAGAACGCAAGCTGGCTTTCTCCTGCAGGCGTGGGTCTTCAGGTATGAGTGCCTAGAAGGATTGCCAAGCAGTTTTGGTTTCCCCGTGCAGCTCAGTCGAGGACAGTGAGGCAGATTTGCATGGCATGTGGGCAGCCAGAGAACAGTTTTCCTGGAGACGTTGGGGTGCCGGGGAAACGACCTCTCCCCCGGGAGAGTGCCGTGTGTTGCACTGCACTCGGCAAACAACACGGAGTGAGCGGGAAGGGCTTTCGGCCCGGGCAGTTGTTTCTTTGCAGGCCGGGGGAGCCTGCCGGTACTCAGCGTCCTGGACGGATATAGGGCGCCCCCGCGAAGGTCTTACGTGTCTTGAAGAGCGTACGAGGGTGAAAGTAAAGCAGAACCGCGACTAAGGCCCCGTGGAAACCGCTCGAAGCTTCCGCCTCAGCGGGGCTATTAGAAGGCCTTAACTGGAGGGAGTCCTCCCATCGAGCTTCCCTTTAGCCCTAGAGCGTGACAGGATGAGCTCCTACCGGGAATCTGGAAGCACCCTTTTTATTTAGAGAAAACTGCTTCTCTTCCACGAGCCCTGACTCCAGCGACGAGGGCCCCGTCACAAACGGTTTTAGGCAGGTAGCTTCAAGGCAGCATGGATGGTGCTATAAAAAGGAGAATGCAAGGCTTGTGTCCTCAGGCCCCCACCTCCAGTCAACACGCTGACTACCGCCTTGTGATTCGTAGCTCGACAAAAGAGACTCTAGCGACACACAGGTTCCTTCCCTGAATCCAGCTCTCTTCACGGGGTGTTCTGCCTGTAGCTAATTCGCTCCTCCAAGGAATGCACTAGGGAGGCTCTCGGGCCTCAGCCTCTTCGGAAAGCCTGCAGTGTAACAGGCAGAGCTCTGCTCTAGTGGCAGTAAGAACGCAAGCTGGCTTTCTCCTGCAGGCGTGGGTCTTCAGGTATGAGTGCCTAGAAGGATTGCCAAGCAGTTTTGGTTTCCCCGTGCAGCTCAGTCGAGGACAGTGAGGCAGATTTGCATGGCATGTGGGCAGCCAGAGAACAGTTTTCCTGGAGACGTTGGGGTGCCGGGGAAAGCGACCTCTCCCCCGGGAGAGTGCCGTGTGTTGCCCTGCACTCGGCAAACAACACGGAGTGAGCGGGAAGGGCTTTCGGCCCGGGCAGTTGTTTCTTTGCAGGCCGGGGGAGCCTGCCGGTACTCAGCGTCCTGGACGGATATAGGGCGCCCCCGCGAAGCTCTTACGTGTCTTGAAGAGCGTACGAGGGTGAAAGTAAAGCAGAACCGCGACTAAGGCCCCGTGGAAACCGCTCGAAGCTTCCGCCTCAGCGGGGCTCTTAGAAGGCCTTACCTGGAGGTAAGTCCTCCCATCGAGCTTCCCTTTAGCCCTAGAGCGTGACGGGATGAGCTCCTACCGGGACTCTGGAAGCACCCTGTTTATTTAGAGAAAACTGCTTCTCTTCCACGAGCCCTGACTCCAGCGACGAGGGCCCCGTCACAAACGGTTTTAGGCAGGTAGCTTCAAGGCAGCATGGATGGTGCTATAAAAAGGAGAATGCAAGGCTTGTGTCCTCAGGCCCCCACCTCCAGTCAACACGCTGACTACCGCCTTGTGATTAGTAGCTCGTCAAAAGAGACTCTAGCGACACACAGGTTCCTTCCCTGAATCCACCTCTCTTCACGGTGTGTTCTGTCTGTGGCTAATTCGCTCCTCCAAGGAATGCACTAGGGAGGCTATCGGGCCTCAGCCTCTTCGGAAAGCCTGCAGTGTAACAGGCAGAGCTCTGCTCTAGTGGCAGTAAGAACGCAAGCTGGCTTTCTCCTGCAGGCGTTGGTCTTCAGGTATGAGTGCCTAGAAGGATTGCCAAGCAGTTTTGGTTTCCCCGTGCAGCTCAGTCGAGGACAGTGAGGCAGATTTGCATGGCATGTGGGCAGCCAGAGAACAGTTTTCCTGGAGACGTTGGGGTGCCGGGGAAAGCGACCTCTCCCCCGGGAGAGTGCCGTGTGTTGCCCTGCACTCGGCAAACAACACGGAGTGAGCGGGAAGGGCTTTCGGCCCGGGCAGTTGTTTCTTTGCAGGCCGGGGGAGCCTGCCGGTACTCAGCGTCCTGGACGGATATAGGGCGCCCCCGCGAAGGTCTTACGTGTCTTGAAGAGCGTACGAGGGTGAAAGTAAAGCAGAACCGCGACTAAGGCCCCGTGGAAACCGCTCGAAGCTTCCGCCTCAGCGGGGCTTTTAGAAGGCCTTACCTGGAGGTAAGTCCTCCCATCGAGCTTCCCTTTAGCCCTAGAGCGTGACGGGATGAGCTCCTACCGGGACTCTGGAAGCACCCTGTTTATTTAGAGAAAACTGCTTCTCTTCCACGAGCCCTGACTCCAGCGACGAGGGCCCCGTCACAAACGCTTTTAGGCAGGTAGCTTCAAGGCAGCATGGATGGTGCTATAAAAAGGAGAATGCAAGGCTTGTGTCCTCAGGCCCCCACCTCCAGTCAACACGCTGACTACCGCCTTGTGATTAGTAGCTCGTCAAAAGAGACTCTAGCGACACACAGGTTCCTTCCCTGAATCCACCTCTCTTCACGGTGTGTTCTGTCTGTGGCTAATTCGCTCCTCCAAGGAATGCACTAGGGAGGCTATCGGGCCTCAGCCTCTTCGGAAAGCCTGCAGTGTAACAGGCAGAGCTCTGCTCTAGTGGCAGTAAGAACGCAAGCTGGCTTTCTCCTGCAGGCGTGGGTCTTCAGGTATGAGTGCCTAGAAGGATTGCCAAGCAGTTTTGGTTTCCCCGTGCAGCTCAGTCGAGGACAGTGAGGCAGATTTGCATGGCATGTGGGCAGCCAGAGAACAGTTTTCCTGGAGACGTTGGGGTGCCGGGGAAAGCGACCTCTCCCCCGGGAGAGTGCCGTGTGTTGCCCTGCACTCGGCAAACAACACGGAGTGAGCGGGAAGAGCTTTCGGCCCGGGCAGATGTTTCTTTGCAGGCCGGGGGAGCCTGCCGGTACTCAGCGTCCTTGTCGGGTACAGGGCGCCCCCGCGAGGGTCTTACTTGACTTGAAGAGCGTACTTGGGAAAAGTAAAGCAGAACCGCGACTAAGGCCCCGTGGAAACCGCTCGAAGCTTCCGCCTCAGCGGGGCTATGAGAAGGCCTTACCTGGAGGTAAGTCCTCCCATCGAGCTTCCCTTTAGGCCTAGAGCGTGACGGGATGAGCTCCTACCGGGACTCTGGAAGCACCCTGTTTATTTAGAGAAAACTGCTTCTCTTCCACGAGCCCTGACTCCAGCGACGAGGGCCCCGTCACAAACGCTTTTATGCAGGTAGCTTCAAGGCAGCATGGATGGTGCTATAAAAAGGAGAATGCAAGGCTTGTGTCCTCAGGCTCCCACCTCAGTCAACACGCTGACTACCGCCTTGTGATTCGTAGCTCGACAAAAGAGACTCTAGCAACACACAGGTTCCTTCCCTGAATCCACCTTTCTTCACGGGGTGTTCTGCCTGTAGCTAATTCGCTCCTCCAAGGAATGCACTAGGGAGGCTATCGGGCCTCATCCTCTTCGGAAAGCCTGCAGTGTAACAGGCAGAGTTCTGCTCTAGTGGCAGTAAGAACGCAAGCTGGCTTTCTCCTGCAGGCGTGGGGCTTCAGGTATGAGTGCTTAGAAGGATTGCCAAGCAGTTTTGGTTTCCCCGTGCAGCTCAGTCGAGGACAGTGAGGCAGATTTGCATGGCATGTGGGCAGCCAGAGAACACTTTTCCTGGAGACGTTGGGGTGCCGGAGAAAGCGACCTCTCCCAAGGAGAGTGCCGTGTGTTGCCCTGCACTCGGCAAACAACACGGAGTGAGCGGGAAGGGCTTTCGGCCCCGGCAGTTGTTTCTTTGCAGGCCGGGGGAGCCTGCCTGTACTCAGCGTCCTGGACGGATACAGGGCGCCCCCGCGAAGGTCTTACTTGTCCTGAAGAGCGTACGAGGGTGAAAGTAAAGCAGAACCGCGACTAAGGCCCCGTGGAAACCGCTCGAAGCTTCCGCCTCAGCGGGGCTCTTAGAAGGCCTTACCTGGAGGTAAGTCCTCCCATCGAGCTTCCCTTTAGCCCTAGAGCGTGACGGGATGAGCTCCTACCGGGACTCTGGAAGCACCCTGTTTATTTAGAGAAAACTGCTTCTCTTCCACGAGCCCTGACTCCAGCGACGAGGGCCCCGTCACAAACGGTTTTAGGCAGGTAGCTTCAAGGCAGCATGGATGGTGCTATAAAAAGGAGAATGCAAGGCTTGTGTCCTCAGGCTCCCACCTCAGTCAACACGCTGACTACCGCCTTGTGATTCGTAGCTCGACAAAAGAGACTCTAGCAACACACAGGTTCCTTCCCTGAATCCACCTTTCTTCACGGGGTGTTCTGCCTGTAGCTAATTCGCTCCTCCAAGGAATGCACTAGGGAGGCTATCGGGCCTCATCCTCTTCGGAAAGCCTGCAGTGTAACAGGCAGAGTTCTGCTCTAGTGGCAGTAAGAACGCAAGCTGGCTTTCTCCTGCAGGCGTGGGGCTTCAGGTATGAGTGCTTAGAAGGATTGCCAAGCAGTTTTGGTTTCCCCGTGCAGCTCAGTCGAGGACAGTGAGGCAGATTTGCATGGCATGTGGGCAGCCAGAGAACAGTTTTTCTGGAGACGTTGGGGTGCCGGAGAAAGCGACCTCTCCCAAGGAGAGTGCCGTGTGTTGCCCTGCACTCGGCAAACAACACGGAGTGAGCGGGAAGGGCTTTCGGCCCGGGCAGTTGTTTCTTTGCAGGCCGGGGGAGCCTGCCGGTACTCTGCGTCCTTGTCGGGTACCGGGCGCCCCCGCGAGGGTCTAACGTGTCTTGAAGAGCGTACGAGGGTGAAAGTAAAGCAGAAACGCGACTAAGGCCCCGTGGAAACCGCTCGAAGCTTCCTCCTCAGCGGTGTTATGAGAAGGCCTTACCTGGAGGTAAGTCCTCCCATCGAGCTTCCCTTTAGCCCTAGAGCGTGACGGGATGAGCTCCTACCGGGACTCTGGAAGCACCCTGTTTATTTAGAGAAAACTGCTTCTCTTCCACGAGCCCTGACTCCAGCGACGAGGGCCCCGTCACAAACGCGTTTAGGCAGGTAGCTTCAAGGCAGCATGGATGGTGCTATAAAAAGGAGAATGCAAGGCTTGTGTCCTCAGGCTCCCACCTCCAGTCAACACGCAGACTACCGCCTTGTGATTCGTAGCTCGACAAAAGAGACTCTAGCAACACACAGGTTCCTTCCCTGAATCCACCTTTCTTCACGGGGTGTTCTGCCTGTAGCTAATTCGCTCCTCCAAGGAATGCACTAGGGAGGCTATCGGGCCTCATCCTCTTCGGAAAGCCTGCAGTGTAACAGGCAGAGTTCTGCTCTAGTGGCAGTAAGAACGCAAGCTAGCTTCCTCCTGCAGGCGTGGGGCTTCAGGTATGAGTGCTTAGAAGGATTGCCAAGCAGTTTTGGTTTCCCCGTGCAGCTCAGTCGAGGACAGTGAGGCAGATTTGCATGGCATGTGGGCAGCTAGAGAACAGTTTTCCTGGAGACGTTGGGGTGCCGGAGAAAGAGACCTCTCCCAAGGAGAGTGCCGTGTGTTGCCCTGCACTCGGCAAACAACACGGAGTGAGCGGGAAGGGCTTTCGGCCCGGGCAGTTGTTTCTTTGCAGGCCGGGGGAGCCTGCCGGTACTCAGCGTCCTTGTCGGGTACAGGGCGCCCCCGCGAGGGTCTTACGTGTCTTGAAGAGCGTACGAGGGGGAAAGTAAAGCAGAACCGCGACTAAGGCCCCGTGGAAACCGCTCGAAGCTTCCGCCTCAGCGGGGCTCTTAGAAGGCCTTACCTGGAGGTAAGTCCTCCCATCGAGCTTCCCTTTAGCCCTAGAGCGTGACGGGATGAGCTCCTACCGGGACTCTGGAAGCACCCTGTTTATTTAGAGAAAACTGCTTCTCTTCCACGAGCCCTGACTCCAGCGACGAGGGCCCCGTCACAAACGCTTTTAGGCAGGTAGCTTCAAGGCAGCATGGATGGTGCTATAAAAAGGAGAATGCAAGGCTTGTGTCCTCAGGCCCCCACCTCCAGTCAACACGCTGACTACCGCCTTGTGATTAGTAGCTCGTCAAAAGAGACTCTAGCGACACACAGGTTCCTTCCCTGAATCCACCTCTCTTCACGGTGTGTTCTGTCTGTGGCTAATTCGCTCCTCCAAGGAATGCACTAGGGAGGCTATCGGGCCTCAGCCTCTTCGGAAAGCCTGCAGTGTAACAGGCAGAGCTCTGCTCTAGTGGCAGTAAGAACGCAAGCTGGCTTTCTCCTGCAGGCGTTGGTCTTCAGGTATGAGTGCCTAGAAGGATTGCCAAGCAGTTTTGGTTTCCCCGTGCAGCTCAGTCGAGGACAGTGAGGCAGATTTGCATGGCATGTGGGCAGCCAGAGAACAGTTTTCCTGGAGACGTTGGGGTGCCGGGGAAAGCGACCTCTCCCCCGGGAGAGTGCCGTGTGTTGCCCTGCACTCGGCAAACAACACGGAGTGAGCGGGAAGGGCTTTCGGCCCGGGCAGATGTTTCTTTGCAGGCCGGGGGAGCCTGCCGGTACTCAGCGTCCTGGACGGATATAGGGCGCCCCCGCGAAGGTCTTACGTGTCTTGAAGAGCGTACGAGGGTGAAAGTAAAGCAGAACCGCGACTAAGGCCCCGTGGAAACCGCTCGAAGCTTCCGCCTCAGTGGGGCTATGAGAAGGCCTTACCTGGAGGAAAGTCCTCCCATCGAGCTTCCCTTTAGGCCTAGAGCGTGACGGGATGAGCTCCTACCGGGACTCTGGAAGCACCCTGTTTATTTAGAGAAAACTGCTTCTCTTCCACGAGCCCTGACTCCAGCGACGAGGGCCCCGTCACAAACGCTTTTAGGCAGGTAGCTTCAAGGCAGCATGGATGGTGCTATAAAAAGGAGAATGCAAGGCTTGTGTCCTCAGGCCCCCACCTCCAGTCAACACGCTGACTACCGCCTTGTGATTCGTAGCTCGACAAAAGAGACTCTAGCGACACACAGGTTCCTTCCCTGAATCCAGCTCTCTTCACGGGGTGTTCTGCCTGTAGCTAATTCGCTCCTCCAAGGAATGCACTAGGGAGGCTATCGGGCCTCAGCCTCTTCGGAAAGCCTGCAGTGTAACAGGCAGAGCTCTGCTCTAGTGGCAGTAAGAACGCAAGCTGGCTTTCTCCTGCAGGCGTTGGTCTTCAGGTATGAGTGCCTAGAAGGATTGCCAAGCAGTTTTGGTTTCCCCGTGCAGCTCAGTCGAGGACAGTGAGGCAGATTTGCATGGCATGTGGGCAGCCAGAGAACAGTTTTCCTGGAGACGTTGGGGTGCCGGGGAAAGCGACCTCTCCCCCGGGAGAGTGCCGTGTGTTGCCCTGCACTCGGCAAACAACACGGAGTGAGCGGGAAGGGCTTTCGGCCCGGGCAGTTGTTTCTTTGCAGGCCGGGGGAGCCTGCCGGTACTCAGCGTCCTTGTCGGGTACAGGGCGCCCCCGCGAGGGTCTTACTTGTCTTGAAGAGCGTACTTGGGAAAAGTAAAGCAGAACCGCGACTAAGGCCCCGTGGAAACCGCTCGAAGCTTCCGCCTCAGCGGGGCTATGAGAAGGCCTTACCTGGAGGTAAGTCCTCCCATCGAGCTTCCCTTTAGGCCTAGAGCGTGACGGGATGAGCTCCTACCGGGACTCTGGAAGCACCCTGTTTATTTAGAGAAAACTGCTTCTCTTCCACGAGCCCTGACTCCAGCGACGAGGGCCCCGTCACAAACGCTTTTAGGCAGGTAGCTTCAAGGCAGCATGGATGGTGCTATAAAAAGGAGAATGCAAGGCTTGTGTCCTCAGGCTCCCACCTCAGTCAACACGCTGACTACCGCCTTGTGATTCGTAGCTCGACAAAAGAGACTCTAGCAACACACAGGTTCCTTCCCTGAATCCACCTTTCTTCACGGGGTGTTCTGCCTGTAGCTAATTCGCTCCTCCAAGGAATGCACTAGGGAGGCTATCGGGCCTCATCCTCTTCGGAAAGCCTGCAGTGTAACAGGCAGAGTTCTGCTCTAGTGGCAGTAAGAACGCAAGCTGGCTTTCTCCTGCAGGCGTGGGGCTTCAGGTATGAGTGCTTAGAAGGATTGCCAAGCAGTTTTGGTTTCCCCGTGCAGCTCAGTCGAGGACAGTGAGGCAGATTTGCATGGCATGTGGGCAGCCAGAGAACACTTTTCCTGGAGACGTTGGGGTGCCGGAGAAAGCGACCTCTCCCAAGGAGAGTGCCGTGTGTTGCCCTGCACTCGGCAAACAACACGGAGTGAGCGGGAAGGGCTTTCGGCCCCGGCAGTTGTTTCTTTGCAGGCCGGGGGAGCCTGCCTGTACTCAGCGTCCTGGACGGATATAGGGCGCCCCCGCGAAGGTCTTACTTGTCTTGAAGAGCGTACGAGGGTGAAAGTAAAGCAGAACCGCGACTAAGGCCCCGTGGAAACCGCTCGAAGCTTCCGCCTCAGCGGGGCTATTAGAAGGCCTTACCTGGAGGTAAGTCCTCCCATCGAGCTTCCCTTTAGCCCTAGAGCGTGACGGGATGAGCTCCTACCGGGACTCTGGAAGCACCCTGTTTATTTAGAGAAAACTGCTTCTCTTCCACGAGCCCTGACTCCAGCGACGAGGGCCCCGTCACAAACGCTTTTAGGCAGGTAGCTTCAAGGCAGCATGGATGGTGCTATAAAAAGGAGAATGCAAGGCTTGTGTCCTCAGGCCCCCACCTCCAGTCAACACGCTGACTACCGCCTTGTGATTCGTAGCTCGACAAAAGAGACTCTAGCGACACACAGGTTCCTTCCCTGAATCCAGCTCTCTTCACGGGGTGTTCTGCCTGTAGCTAATTCGCTCCTCCAAGGAATGCACTAGGGAGGCTATCGGGCCTCAGCCTCTTCGGAAAGCCTGCAGTGTAACAGGCAGAGCTCTGCTCTAGTGGCAGTAAGAACGCAAGCTGGCTTTCTCCTGCAGGCGTGGGTCTTCAGGTATGAGTGCCTAGAAGGATTGCCAAGCAGTTTTGGTTTCCCCGTGCAGCTCAGTCGAGGACAGTGAGGCAGATTTGCATGGCATGTGGGCAGCCAGAGAACACTTTTCCTGGAGACGTTGGGGTGCCGGAGAAAGCGACCTCTCCCAAGGAGAGTGCCGTGTGTTGCCCTGCACTCGGCAAACAACACGGAGTGAGCGGGAAGGGCTTTCGGCCCCGGCAGTTGTTTCTTTGCAGGCCGGGGGAGCCTGCCTGTACTCAGCGTCCTGGACGGATATAGGGCGCCCCCGCGAAGGTCTTACTTGTCTTGAAGAGCGTACGAGGGTGAAAGTAAAGCAGAACCGCGACTAAGGCCCCGTGGAAACCGCTCGAAGCTTCCGCCTCAGCGGGGCTATTAGAAGGCCTTACCTGGAGGTAAGTCCTCCCATCGAGCTTCCCTTTAGCCCTAGAGCATGACGGGATGAGCTCCTACCGGGACTCTGGAAGCACCCTGTTTATTTAGAGAAAACTGCTTCTCTTCCACGAGCCCTGACTCCAGCGACGAGGGCCCCGTCACAAACGGTTTTAGGCAGGTAGCTTCAAGGCAGCATGGATGGTGCTATAAAAAGGAGAATGCAAGGCTTGTGTCCTCAGGCTCCCACCTCAGTCAACACGCTGACTACCGCCTTGTGATTCGTAGCTCGACAAAAGAGACTCTAGCGACACACAGGTTCCTTCCCTGAATCCACCTTTCTTCACGGGGTGTTCTGCCTGTAGCTAATTCGCTCCTCCAAGGAATGCACTAGGGAGGCTATCGGGCCTCATCCTCTTCGGAAAGCCTGCAGTGTAACAGGCAGAGTTCTGCTCTAGTGGCAGTAAGAACGCAAGCTGGCTTTCTCCTGCAGGCGTGGGGCTTCAGGTATGAGTGCTTAGAAGGATTGCCAAGCAGTTTTGGTTTCCCCGTGCAGCTCAGTCGAGGACAGTGAGGCAGATTTGCATGGCATGTGGGCAGCCAGAGAACAGTTTTTCTGGAGACGTTGGGGTGCCGGAGAAAGCGACCTCTCCCAAGGAGAGTGCCGTGTGTTGCCCTGCACTCGGCAAACAACACGGAGTGAGCGGGAAGGGCTTTCGGCCCGGGCAGTTGTTTCTTTGCAGGCCGGGGGAGCCTGCCGGTACTCAGCGTCCTTGTCGGGTACAGGGCGCCCCCGCGAGGGTCTTACGTGTCTTGAAGAGCGTACGAGGGGGAAAGTAAAGCAGAACCGCGACTAAGGCCCCGTGGAAACCGCTCGAAGCTTCCGCCTCAGCGGGGCTCTTAGAAGGCCTTACCTGGAGGTAAGTCCTCCCATCGAGCTTCCCTTTAGCCCTAGAGCGTGACGGGATGAGCTCCTACCGGGACTCTGGAAGCACCCTGTTTATTTAGAGAAAACTGCTTCTCTTCCACGAGCCCTGACTCCAGCGACGAGGGCCCCGTAACAAACGGTTTTAGGCAGGTAGCTTCAAGGCAGCATGGATGGTGCTATAAAAAGGAGAATGCAAGGCTTGTGTCCTCAGGCCCCCACCTCCAGTCAACACGCTGACTACCGCCTTGTGATTAGTAGCTCGTCAAAAGAGACTCTAGCGACACACAGGTTCCTTCCCTGAATCCACTTCTCTTCACGGTGTGTTCTGTATGTGGCTAATTCGCTCCTCCAAGGAATGCACTAGGGAGGCTATCGGGCCTCAGCCTCTTCGGAAAGCCTGCAGTGTAACAGGCAGAGCTCTGCTCTAGTGGCAGTAAGAACGCAAGCTGGCTTTCTCCTGCAGGCGTTGGTCTTCAGGTATGAGTGCCTAGAAGGATTGCCAAGCAGTTTTGGTTTCCCCGTGCAGCTCAGTCGAGGACAGTGAGGCAGATTTGCATGGCATGTGGGCAGCCAGAGAACAGTTTTCCTGGAGACGTTGGGGTGCCGGGGAAACGACCTCTCCCCCGGGAGAGTGCCGTGTGTTGCACTGCACTCGGCAAACAACACAGAGTGAGCGGGAAGGGCTTTCGGCCCGGGCAGTTGTTTCTTTGCAGGCCGGGGGAGCCTGCCGGTACTCAGCGTCCTGGACGGATATAGGGCGCCCCCGCGAAGGTCTTACGTGTCTTGAAGAGCGTACGAGGGTGAAAGTAAAGCAGAACCGCGACTAAGGCCCCGTGGAAACCGCTCGAAGCTTCCGCCTCAGCGGGGCTATTAGAAGGCCTTAACTGGAGGGAGTCCTACCATCGAGCTTCCCTTTAGCCCTAGAGCGTGACAGGATGAGCTCCTACCGGGAATCTGGAAGCACCCTTTTTATTTAGAGAAAACTGCTTCTCTTCCACGAGCCCTGACTCCAGCGACGAGGGCCCCGTCACAAACGGTTTTAGGCAGGTAGCTTCAAGGCAGCATGGATGGTGCTATAAAAAGGAGAATGCAAGGCTTGTGTCCTCAGGCCCCCACCTCCAGTCAACACGCTGACTACCGCCTTGTGATTCGTAGCTCGACAAAAGAGACTCTAGCGACACACAGGTTCCTTCCCTGAATCCAGCTCTCTTCACGGGGTGTTCTGCCTGTAGCTAATTCGCTCCTCCAAGGAATGCACTAGGGAGGCTATCGGGCCTCAGCCTCTTCGGAAAGCCTGCAGTGTAACAGGCAGAGCTCTGCTCTAGTGGCAGTAAGAACGCAAGTTGGCTTTCTCCTGCAGGCGTGGGTCTTCAGGTATGAGTGCCTAGAAGGTTTGCCAAGCAGTTTTGGTTTCCCCGTGCAGCTCAGTCGAGGACAGTGAGGCAGATTTGCATGGCATGTGGGCAGCCAGAGAACAGTTTTCCTGGAGACGTTGGGGTGCCGGGGAAAGCGACCTCTCCCCCGGGAGAGTGCCGTGTGTTGCCCTGCACTCGGCAAACAACACGGAGTGAGCGGGAAGGGCTTTCGGCCCGGGCAGTTGTTTCTTTGCAGGCCGGGGGAGCCTGCCGGTACTCAGCGTCCTGGACGGATATAGGGCGCCCCCGCGAAGCTCTTACGTGTCTTGAAGAGCGTACGAGGGTGAAAGTAAAGCGGAACCGCGACTAAGGCCCCGTGGAAACCGCTCGAAGCTTCCGCCTCAGCGGGGCTCTTAGAAGGCCTTACCTGGAGGTAAGTCCTCCCATCGAGCTTCCCTTTAGCCCTAGAGCGTGACGGGATGAGCTCCTACCGGGACTCTGGAAGCACCCTGTTTATTTAGAGAAAACTGCTTCTCTTCCACGAGCCCTGACTCCAGCGACGAGGGCCCCGTCACAAACGGTTTTAGGCAGGTAGCTTCAAGGCAGCATGGATGGTGCTATAAAAAGGAGAATGCAAGGCTTGTGTCCTCAGGCCCCCACCTCCAGTCAACACGCTGACTACCGCCTTGTGATTCGTAGCTCGTCAAAAGAGACTCTAGCGACACACAGGTTCCTTCCCTGAATCCACCTCTCTTCACGGTGTGTTCTGTCTGGGGCTAATTCGCTCCTCCAAGGAATGCACTAGGGAGGCTATCGGGCCTCAGCCTCTTCGGAAAGCCTGCAGTGTAACAGGCAGAGCTCTGCTCTAGTGGCAGTAAGAACGCAAGCTGGCTTTCTCCTGCAGGCGTGGGTCTTCAGGTATGAGTGCCTAGAAGGATTGCCAAGCAGTTTTGGTTTCCCCGTGCAGCTCAGTCGAGGACAGTGAGGCAGATTTGCATGGCATGTGGGCAGCCAGAGAACAGTTTTCCTGGAGACGTTGGGGTGCCGGGGAAACGACCTCTCCCCCGGGAGAGTGCCGTGTGTTGCACTGCACTCGGCAAACAACACGGAGTGAGCGGGAAGGGCTTTCGGCCCGGGCAGTTGTTTCTTTGCAGGCCGGGGGAGCCTGCCGGTACTCAGCGTCCTGGACGGATATAGGGCGCCCCCGCGAAGGTCTTACGTGTCTTGAAGAGCGTACGAGGGTGAAAGTAAAGCAGAACCGCGACTAAGGCCCCGTGGAAACCGCTCGAAGCTTCCGCCTCAGCGGGGCTATTAGAAGGCCTTAACTGGAGGGAGTCCTCCCATCGAGCTTCCCTTTAGCCCTAGAGCGTGACAGGATGAGCTCCTACCGGGAATCTGGAAGCACCCTTTTTATTTAGAGAAAACTGCTTCTCTTCCACGAGCCCTGACTCCAGCGACGAGGGCCCCGTCACAAACGGTTTTAGGCAGGTAGCTTCAAGGCAGCATGGATGGTGCTATAAAAAGGAGAATGCAAGGCTTGTGTCCTCAGGCCCCCACCTCCAGTCAACACGCTGACTACCGCCTTGTGATTCGTAGCTCGACAAAAGAGACTCTAGCGACACACAGGTTCCTTCCCTGAATCCAGCTCTCTTCACGGGGTGTTCTGCCTGTAGCTAATTCGCTCCTCCAAGGAATGCACTAGGGAGGCTCTCGGGCCTCAGCCTCTTCGGAAAGCCTGCAGTGTAACAGGCAGAGCTCTGCTCTAGTGGCAGTAAGAACGCAAGCTGGCTTTCTCCTGCAGGCGTGGGTCTTCAGGTATGAGTGCCTAGAAGGATTGCCAAGCAGTTTTGGTTTCCCCGTGCAGCTCAGTCGAGGACAGTGAGGCAGATTTGCATGGCATGTGGGCAGCCAGAGAACAGTTTTCCTGGAGACGTTGGGGTGCCGGGGAAAGCGACCTCTCCCCCGGGAGAGTGCCGTGTGTTGCCCTGCACTCGGCAAACAACACGGAGTGAGCGGGAAGGGCTTTCGGCCCGGGCAGTTGTTTCTTTGCAGGCCGGGGGAGCCTGCCGGTACTCAGCGTCCTGGACGGATATAGGGCGCCCCCGCGAAGCTCTTACGTGTCTTGAAGAGCGTACGAGGGTGAAAGTAAAGCAGAACCGCGACTAAGGCCCCGTGGAAACCGCTCGAAGCTTCCGCCTCAGCGGGGCTCTTAGAAGGCCTTACCTGGAGGTAAGTCCTCCCATCGAGCTTCCCTTTAGCCCTAGAGCGTGACGGGATGAGCTCCTACCGGGACTCTGGAAGCACCCTGTTTATTTAGAGAAAACTGCTTCTCTTCCACGAGCCCTGACTCCAGCGACGAGGGCCCCGTCACAAACGGTTTTAGGCAGGTAGCTTCAAGGCAGCATGGATGGTGCTATAAAAAGGAGAATGCAAGGCTTGTGTCCTCAGGCCCCCACCTCCAGTCAACACGCTGACTACCGCCTTGTGATTAGTAGCTCGTCAAAAGAGACTCTAGCGACACACAGGTTCCTTCCCTGAATCCACCTCTCTTCACGGTGTGTTCTGTCTGTGGCTAATTCGCTCCTCCAAGGAATGCACTAGGGAGGCTATCGGGCCTCAGCCTCTTCGGAAAGCCTGCAGTGTAACAGGCAGAGCTCTGCTCTAGTGGCAGTAAGAACGCAAGCTGGCTTTCTCCTGCAGGCGTTGGTCTTCAGGTATGAGTGCCTAGAAGGATTGCCAAGCAGTTTTGGTTTCCCCGTGCAGCTCAGTCGAGGACAGTGAGGCAGATTTGCATGGCATGTGGGCAGCCAGAGAACAGTTTTCCTGGAGACGTTGGGGTGCCGGGGAAAGCGACCTCTCCCCCGGGAGAGTGCCGTGTGTTGCCCTGCACTCGGCAAACAACACGGAGTGAGCGGGAAGGGCTTTCGGCCCGGGCAGTTGTTTCTTTGCAGGCCGGGGGAGCCTGCCGGTACTCAGCGTCCTGGACGGATATAGGGCGCCCCCGCGAAGGTCTTACGTGTCTTGAAGAGCGTACGAGGGTGAAAGTAAAGCAGAACCGCGACTAAGGCCCCGTGGAAACCGCTCGAAGCTTCCGCCTCAGCGGGGCTTTTAGAAGGCCTTACCTGGAGGTAAGTCCTCCCATCGAGCTTCCCTTTAGCCCTAGAGCGTGACGGGATGAGCTCCTACCGGGACTCTGGAAGCACCCTGTTTATTTAGAGAAAACTGCTTCTCTTCCACGAGCCCTGACTCCAGCGACGAGGGCCCCGTCACAAACGGTTTTAGGCAGGTAGCTTCAAGGCAGCATGGATGGTGCTATAAAAAGGAGAATGCAAGGCTTGTGTCCTCAGGCCCCCACCTCCAGTCAACACGCTGACTACCGCCTTGTGATTAGTAGCTCGTCAAAAGAGACTCTAGCGACACACAGGTTCCTTCCCTGAATCCACCTCTCTTCACGGTGTGTTCTGTCTGTGGCTAATTCGCTCCTCCAAGGAATGCACTAGGGAGGCTATCGGGCCTCAGCCTCTTCGGAAAGCCTGCAGTGTAACAGGCAGAGCTCTGCTCTAGTGGCAGTAAGAACGCAAGCTGGCTTTCTCCTGCAGGCGTGGGTCTTCAGGTATGAGTGCCTAGAAGGATTGCCAAGCAGTTTTGGTTTCCCCGTGCAGCTCAGTCGAGGACAGTGAGGCAGATTTGCATGGCATGTGGGCAGCCAGAGAACAGTTTTCCTGGAGACGTTGGGGTGCCGGGGAAAGCGACCTCTCCCCCGGGAGAGTGCCGTGTGTTGCCCTGCACTCGGCAAACAACACGGAGTGAGCGGGAAGGGCTTTCGGCCCGGGCAGATGTTTCTTTGCAGGCCGGGGGAGCCTGCCGGTACTCAGCGTCCTTGTCGGGTACAGGGCGCCCCCGCGAGGGTCTTACTTGACTTGAAGAGCGTACTTGGGAAAAGTAAAGCAGAACCGCGACTAAGGCCCCGTGGAAACCGCTCGAAGCTTCCGCCTCAGCGGGGCTATGAGAAGGCCTTACCTGGAGGTAAGTCCTCCCATCGAGCTTCCCTTTAGGCCTAGAGCGTGACGGGATGAGCTCCTACCGGGACTCTGGAAGCACCCTGTTTATTTAGAGAAAACTGCTTCTCTTCCACGAGCCCTGACTCCAGCGACGAGGGCCCCGTCACAAACGCTTTTAGGCAGGTAGCTTCAAGGCAGCATGGATGGTGCTATAAAAAGGAGAATGCAAGGCTTGTGTCCTCAGGCTCCCACCTCAGTCAACACGCTGACTACCGCCTTGTGATTCGTAGCTCGACAAAAGAGACTCTAGCAACACACAGGTTCCTTCCCTGAATCCACCTTTCTTCACGGGGTGTTCTGCCTGTAGCTAATTCGCTCCTCCAAGGAATGCACTAGGGAGGCTATCGGGCCTCATCCTCTTCGGAAAGCCTGCAGTGTAACAGGCAGAGTTCTGCTCTAGTGGCAGTAAGAACGCAAGCTGGCTTTCTCCTGCAGGCGTGGGGCTTCAGGTATGAGTGCTTAGAAGGATTGCCAAGCAGTTTTGGTTTCCCCGTGCAGCTCAGTCGAGGACAGTGAGGCAGATTTGCATGGCATGTGGGCAGCCAGAGAACACTTTTCCTGGAGACGTTGGGGTGCCGGAGAAAGCGACCTCTCCCAAGGAGAGTGCCGTGTGTTGCCCTGCACTCGGCAAACAACACGGAGTGAGCGGGAAGGGCTTTCGGCCCCGGCAGTTGTTTCTTTGCAGGCCGGGGGAGCCTGCCTGTACTCAGCGTCCTGGACGGATACAGGGCGCCCCCGCGAAGGTCTTACTTGTCTTGAAGAGCGTACGAGGGTGAAAGTAAAGCAGAACCGCGACTAAGGCCCCGTGGAAACCGCTCGAAGCTTCCGCCTCAGCGGGGCTCTTAGAAGGCCTTACCTGGAGGTAAGTCCTCCCATCGAGCTTCCCTTTAGCCCTAGAGCGTGACGGGATGAGCTCCTACCGGGACTCTGGAAGCACCCTGTTTATTTAGAGAAAACTGCTTCTCTTCCACGAGCCCTGACTCCAGCGACGAGGGCCCCGTCACAAACGCTTTTAGGCAGGTAGCTTCAAGGCAGCATGGATGGTGCTATAAAAAGGAGAATGCAAGGCTTGTGTCCTCAGGCTCCCACCTCAGTCAACACGCTGACTACCGCCTTGTGATTCGTAGCTCGACAAAAGAGACTCTAGCAACACACAGGTTCCTTCCCTGAATCCACCTTTCTTCACGGGGTGTTCTGCCTGTAGCTAATTCGCTCCTCCAAGGAATGCACTAGGGAGGCTATCGGGCCTCATCCTCTTCGGAAAGCCTGCAGTGTAACAGGCAGAGTTCTGCTCTAGTGGCAGTAAGAACGCAAGCTGGCTTTCTCCTGCAGGCGTGGGGCTTCAGGTATGAGTGCTTAGAAGGATTGCCAAGCAGTTTTGGTTTCCCCGTGCAGCTCAGTCGAGGACAGTGAGGCAGATTTGCATGGCATGTGGGCAGCCAGAGAACAGTTTTTCTGGAGACGTTGGGGTGCCGGAGAAAGCGACCTCTCCCAAGGAGAGTGCCGTGTGTTGCCCTGCACTCGGCAAACAACACGGAGTGAGCGGGAAGGGCTTTCGGCCCGGGCAGTTGTTTCTTTGCAGGCCGGGGGAGCCTGCCGGTACTCTGCGTCCTTGTCGGGTACCGGGCGCCCCCGCGAGGGTCTAACGTGTCTTGAAGAGCGTACGAGGGTGAAAGTAAAGCAGAAACGCGACTAAGGCCCCGTGGAAACCGCTCGAAGCTTCCTCCTCAGCGGTGTTATGAGAAGGCCTTACCTGGAGGTAAGTCCTCCCATCGAGCTTCCCTTTAGCCCTAGAGCGTGACGGGATGAGCTCCTACCGGGACTCTGGAAGCACCCTGTTTATTTAGAGAAAACTGCTTCTCTTCCACGAGCCCTGACTCCAGCGACGAGGGCCCCGTCACAAACGCGTTTAGGCAGGTAGCTTCAAGGCAGCATGGATGGTGCTATAAAAAGGAGAATGCAAGGCTTGTGTCCTCAGGCTCCCACCTCCAGTCAACACGCAGACTACCGCCTTGTGATTCGTAGCTCGACAAAAGAGACTCTAGCAACACACAGGTTCCTTCCCTGAATCCACCTTTCTTCACGGGGTGTTCTGCCTGTAGCTAATTCGCTCCTCCAAGGAATGCACTAGGGAGGCTATCGGGCCTCATCCTCTTCGGAAAGCCTGCAGTGTAACAGGCAGAGTTCTGCTCTAGTGGCAGTAAGAACGCAAGCTAGCTTCCTCCTGCAGGCGTGGGGCTTCAGGTATGAGTGCTTAGAAGGATTGCCAAGCAGTTTTGGTTTCCCCGTGCAGCTCAGTCGAGGACAGTGAGGCAGATTTGCATGGCATGTGGGCAGCTAGAGAACAGTTTTCCTGGAGACGTTGGGGTGCCGGAGAAAGAGACCTCTCCCAAGGAGAGTGCCGTGTGTTGCCCTGCACTCGGCAAACAACACGGAGTGAGCGGGAAGGGCTTTCGGCCCGGGCAGTTGTTTCTTTGCAGGCCGGGGGAGCCTGCCGGTACTCAGCGTCCTTGTCGGGTACAGGGCGCCCCCGCGAGGGTCTTACGTGTCTTGAAGAGCGTACGAGGGGGAAAGTAAAGCAGAACCGCGACTAAGGCCCCGTGGAAACCGCTCGAAGCTTCCGCCTCAGCGGGGCTCTTAGAAGGCCTTACCTGGAGGTAAGTCCTCCCATCGAGCTTCCCTTTAGCCCTAGAGCGTGACGGGATGAGCTCCTACCGGGACTCTGGAAGCACCCTGTTTATTTAGAGAAAACTGCTTCTCTTCCACGAGCCCTGACTCCAGCGACGAGGGCCCCGTCACAAACGCTTTTAGGCAGGTAGCTTCAAGGCAGCATGGATGGTGCTATAAAAAGGAGAATGCAAGGCTTGTGTCCTCAGGCCCCCACCTCCAGTCAACACGCTGACTACCGCCTTGTGATTAGTAGCTCGTCAAAAGAGACTCTAGCGACACACAGGTTCCTTCCCTGAATCCACCTCTCTTCACGGTGTGTTCTGTCTGTGGCTAATTCGCTCCTCCAAGGAATGCACTAGGGAGGCTATCGGGCCTCAGCCTCTTCGGAAAGCCTGCAGTGTAACAGGCAGAGCTCTGCTCTAGTGGCAGTAAGAACGCAAGCTGGCTTTCTCCTGCAGGCGTTGGTCTTCAGGTATGAGTGCCTAGAAGGATTGCCAAGCAGTTTTGGTTTCCCCGTGCAGCTCAGTCGAGGACAGTGAGGCAGATTTGCATGGCATGTGGGCAGCCAGAGAACAGTTTTCCTGGAGACGTTGGGGTGCCGGGGAAAGCGACCTCTCCCCCGGGAGAGTGCCGTGTGTTGCCCTGCACTCGGCAAACAACACGGAGTGAGCGGGAAGGGCTTTCGGCCCGGGCAGATGTTTCTTTGCAGGCCGGGGGAGCCTGCCGGTACTCAGCGTCCTGGACGGATATAGGGCGCCCCCGCGAAGGTCTTACGTGTCTTGAAGAGCGTACGAGGGTGAAAGTAAAGCAGAACCGCGACTAAGGCCCCGTGGAAACCGCTCGAAGCTTCCGCCTCAGTGGGGCTATGAGAAGGCCTTACCTGGAGGAAAGTCCTCCCATCGAGCTTCCCTTTAGGCCTAGAGCGTGACGGGATGAGCTCCTACCGGGACTCTGGAAGCACCCTGTTTATTTAGAGAAAACTGCTTCTCTTCCACGAGCCCTGACTCCAGCGACGAGGGCCCCGTCACAAACGCTTTTAGGCAGGTAGCTTCAAGGCAGCATGGATGGTGCTATAAAAAGGAGAATGCAAGGCTTGTGTCCTCAGGCCCCCACCTCCAGTCAACACGCTGACTACCGCCTTGTGATTCGTAGCTCGACAAAAGAGACTCTAGCGACACACAGGTTCCTTCCCTGAATCCAGCTCTCTTCACGGGGTGTTCTGCCTGTAGCTAATTCGCTCCTCCAAGGAATGCACTAGGGAGGCTATCGGGCCTCAGCCTCTTCGGAAAGCCTGCAGTGTAACAGGCAGAGCTCTGCTCTAGTGGCAGTAAGAACGCAAGCTGGCTTTCTCCTGCAGGCGTTGGTCTTCAGGTATGAGTGCCTAGAAGGATTGCCAAGCAGTTTTGGTTTCCCCGTGCAGCTCAGTCGAGGACAGTGAGGCAGATTTGCATGGCATGTGGGCAGCCAGAGAACAGTTTTCCTGGAGACGTTGGGGTGCCGGGGAAAGCGACCTCTCCCCCGGGAGAGTGCCGTGTGTTGCCCTGCACTCGGCAAACAACACGGAGTGAGCGGGAAGGGCTTTCGGCCCGGGCAGTTGTTTCTTTGCAGGCCGGGGGAGCCTGCCGGTACTCAGCGTCCTTGTCGGGTACAGGGCGCCCCCGCGAGGGTCTTACTTGTCTTGAAGAGCGTACTTGGGAAAAGTAAAGCAGAACCGCGACTAAGGCCCCGTGGAAACCGCTCGAAGCTTCCGCCTCAGCGGGGCTATGAGAAGGCCTTACCTGGAGGTAAGTCCTCCCATCGAGCTTCCCTTTAGGCCTAGAGCGTGACGGGATGAGCTCCTACCGGGACTCTGGAAGCACCCTGTTTATTTAGAGAAAACTGCTTCTCTTCCACGAGCCCTGACTCCAGCGACGAGGGCCCCGTCACAAACGCTTTTAGGCAGGTAGCTTCAAGGCAGCATGGATGGTGCTATAAAAAGGAGAATGCAAGGCTTGTGTCCTCAGGCTCCCACCTCAGTCAACACGCTGACTACCGCCTTGTGATTCGTAGCTCGACAAAAGAGACTCTAGCAACACACAGGTTCCTTCCCTGAATCCACCTTTCTTCACGGGGTGTTCTGCCTGTAGCTAATTCGCTCCTCCAAGGAATGCACTAGGGAGGCTATCGGGCCTCATCCTCTTCGGAAAGCCTGCAGTGTAACAGGCAGAGTTCTGCTCTAGTGGCAGTAAGAACGCAAGCTGGCTTTCTCCTGCAGGCGTGGGGCTTCAGGTATGAGTGCTTAGAAGGATTGCCAAGCAGTTTTGGTTTCCCCGTGCAGCTCAGTCGAGGACAGTGAGGCAGATTTGCATGGCATGTGGGCAGCCAGAGAACACTTTTCCTGGAGACGTTGGGGTGCCGGAGAAAGCGACCTCTCCCAAGGAGAGTGCCGTGTGTTGCCCTGCACTCGGCAAACAACACGGAGTGAGCGGGAAGGGCTTTCGGCCCCGGCAGTTGTTTCTTTGCAGGCCGGGGGAGCCTGCCTGTACTCAGCGTCCTGGACGGATATAGGGCGCCCCCGCGAAGGTCTTACTTGTCTTGAAGAGCGTACGAGGGTGAAAGTAAAGCAGAACCGCGACTAAGGCCCCGTGGAAACCGCTCGAAGCTTCCGCCTCAGCGGGGCTATTAGAAGGCCTTACCTGGAGGTAAGTCCTCCCATCGAGCTTCCCTTTAGCCCTAGAGCGTGACGGGATGAGCTCCTACCGGGACTCTGGAAGCACCCTGTTTATTTAGAGAAAACTGCTTCTCTTCCACGAGCCCTGACTCCAGCGACGAGGGCCCCGTCACAAACGCTTTTAGGCAGGTAGCTTCAAGGCAGCATGGATGGTGCTATAAAAAGGAGAATGCAAGGCTTGTGTCCTCAGGCCCCCACCTCCAGTCAACACGCTGACTACCGCCTTGTGATTCGTAGCTCGACAAAAGAGACTCTAGCGACACACAGGTTCCTTCCCTGAATCCAGCTCTCTTCACGGGGTGTTCTGCCTGTAGCTAATTCGCTCCTCCAAGGAATGCACTAGGGAGGCTATCGGGCCTCAGCCTCTTCGGAAAGCCTGCAGTGTAACAGGCAGAGCTCTGCTCTAGTGGCAGTAAGAACGCAAGCTGGCTTTCTCCTGCAGGCGTGGGTCTTCAGGTATGAGTGCCTAGAAGGTTTGCCAAGCAGTTTTGGTTTCCCCGTGCAGCTCAGTCGAGGACAGTGAGGCAGATTTGCATGGCATGTGGGCAGCCAGAGAACACTTTTCCTGGAGACGTTGGGGTGCCGGAGAAAGCGACCTCTCCCAAGGAGAGTGCCGTGTGTTGCCCTGCACTCGGCAAACAACACGGAGTGAGCGGGAAGGGCTTTCGGCCCCGGCAGTTGTTTCTTTGCAGGCCGGGGGAGCCTGCCTGTACTCAGCGTCCTGGACGGATATAGGGCGCCCCCGCGAAGGTCTTACTTGTCTTGAAGAGCGTACGAGGGTGAAAGTAAAGCAGAACCGCGACTAAGGCCCCGTGGAAACCGCTCGAAGCTTCCGCCTCAGCGGGGCTATTAGAAGGCCTTACCTGGAGGTAAGTCCTCCCATCGAGCTTCCCTTTAGCCCTAGAGCATGACGGGATGAGCTCCTACCGGGACTCTGGAAGCACCCTGTTTATTTAGAGAAAACTGCTTCTCTTCCACGAGCCCTGACTCCAGCGACGAGGGCCCCGTCACAAACGCTTTTAGGCAGGTAGCTTCAAGGCAGCATGGATGGTGCTATAAAAAGGAGAATGCAAGGCTTGTGTCCTCAGGCTCCCACCTCAGTCAACACGCTGACTACCGCCTTGTGATTCGTAGCTCGACAAAAGAGACTCTAGCAACACACAGGTTCCTTCCCTGAATCCACCTTTCTTCACGGGGTGTTCTGCCTGTAGCTAATTCGCTCCTCCAAGGAATGCACTAGGGAGGCTATCGGGCCTCATCCTCTTCGGAAAGCCTGCAGTGTAACAGGCAGAGTTCTGCTCTAGTGGCAGTAAGAACGCAAGCTGGCTTTCTCCTGCAGGCGTGGGGCTTCAGGTATGAGTGCTTAGAAGGATTGCCAAGCAGTTTTGGTTTCCCCGTGCAGCTCAGTCGAGGACAGTGAGGCAGATTTGCATGGCATGTGGGCAGCCAGAGAACAGTTTTTCTGGAGACGTTGGGGTGCCGGAGAAAGCGACCTCTCCCAAGGAGAGTGCCGTGTGTTGCCCTGCACTCGGCAAACAACACGGAGTGAGCGGGAAGGGCTTTCGGCCCGGGCAGTTGTTTCTTTGCAGGCCGGGGGAGCCTGCCGGTACTCAGCGTCCTTGTCGGGTACAGGGCGCCCCCGCGAGGGTCTTACGTGTCTTGAAGAGCGTACGAGGGGGAAAGTAAAGCAGAACCGCGACTAAGGCCCCGTGGAAACCGCTCGAAGCTTCCGCCTCAGCGGGGCTCTTAGAAGGCCTTACCTGGAGGTAAGTCCTCCCATCGAGCTTCCCTTTAGCCCTAGAGCGTGACGGGATGAGCTCCTACCGGGACTCTGGAAGCACCCTGTTTATTTAGAGAAAACTGCTTCTCTTCCACGAGCCCTGACTCCAGCGACGAGGGCCCCGTAACAAACGGTTTTAGGCAGGTAGCTTCAAGGCAGCATGGATGGTGCTATAAAAAGGAGAATGCAAGGCTTGTGTCCTCAGGCCCCCACCTCCAGTCAACACGCTGACTACCGCCTTGTGATTAGTAGCTCGTCAAAAGAGACTCTAGCGACACACAGGTTCCTTCCCTGAATCCACTTCTCTTCACGGTGTGTTCTGTATGTGGCTAATTCGCTCCTCCAAGGAATGCACTAGGGAGGCTATCGGGCCTCAGCCTCTTCGGAAAGCCTGCAGTGTAACAGGCAGAGCTCTGCTCTAGTGGCAGTAAGAACGCAAGCTGGCTTTCTCCTGCAGGCGTTGGTCTTCAGGTATGAGTGCCTAGAAGGATTGCCAAGCAGTTTTGGTTTCCCCGTGCAGCTCAGTCGAGGACAGTGAGGCAGATTTGCATGGCATGTGGGCAGCCAGAGAACAGTTTTCCTGGAGACGTTGGGGTGCCGGGGAAACGACCTCTCCCCCGGGAGAGTGCCGTGTGTTGCACTGCACTCGGCAAACAACACAGAGTGAGCGGGAAGGGCTTTCGGCCCGGGCAGTTGTTTCTTTGCAGGCCGGGGGAGCCTGCCGGTACTCAGCGTCCTGGACGGATATAGGGCGCCCCCGCGAAGGTCTTACGTGTCTTGAAGAGCGTACGAGGGTGAAAGTAAAGCAGAACCGCGACTAAGGCCCCGTGGAAACCGCTCGAAGCTTCCGCCTCAGCGGGGCTATTAGAAGGCCTTAACTGGAGGGAGTCCTACCATCGAGCTTCCCTTTAGCCCTAGAGCGTGACAGGATGAGCTCCTACCGGGAATCTGGAAGCACCCTTTTTATTTAGAGAAAACTGCTTCTCTTCCACGAGCCCTGACTCCAGCGACGAGGGCCCCGTCACAAACGGTTTTAGGCAGGTAGCTTCAAGGCAGCATGGATGGTGCTATAAAAAGGAGAATGCAAGGCTTGTGTCCTCAGGCCCCCACCTCCAGTCAACACGCTGACTACCGCCTTGTGATTCGTAGCTCGACAAAAGAGACTCTAGCGACACACAGGTTCCTTCCCTGAATCCAGCTCTCTTCACGGGGTGTTCTGCCTGTAGCTAATTCGCTCCTCCAAGGAATGCACTAGGGAGGCTATCGGGCCTCAGCCTCTTCGGAAAGCCTGCAGTGTAACAGGCAGAGCTCTGCTCTAGTGGCAGTAAGAACGCAAGCTGGCTTTCTCCTGCAGGCGTGGGTCTTCAGGTATGAGTGCCTAGAAGGTTTGCCAAGCAGTTTTGGTTTCCCCGTGCAGCTCAGTCGAGGACAGTGAGGCAGATTTGCATGGCATGTGGGCAGCCAGAGAACACTTTTCCTGGAGACGTTGGGGTGCCGGAGAAAGCGACCTCTCCCAAGGAGAGTGCCGTGTGTTGCCCTGCACTCGGCAAACAACACGGAGTGAGCGGGAAGGGCTTTCGGCCCCGGCAGTTGTTTCTTTGCAGGCCGGGGGAGCCTGCCTGTACTCAGCGTCCTGGACGGATATAGGGCGCCCCCGCGAAGGTCTTACTTGTCTTGAAGAGCGTACGAGGGTGAAAGTAAAGCAGAACCGCGACTAAGGCCCCGTGGAAACCGCTCGAAGCTTCCGCCTCAGCGGGGCTATTAGAAGGCCTTACCTGGAGGTAAGTCCTCCCATCGAGCTTCCCTTTAGCCCTAGAGCATGACGGGATGAGCTCCTACCGGGACTCTGGAAGCACCCTGTTTATTTAGAGAAAACTGCTTCTCTTCCACGAGCCCTGACTCCAGCGACGAGGGCCCCGTCACAAACGCTTTTAGGCAGGTAGCTTCAAGGCAGCATGGATGGTGCTATAAAAAGGAGAATGCAAGGCTTGTGTCCTCAGGCTCCCACCTCAGTCAACACGCTGACTACCGCCTTGTGATTCGTAGCTCGACAAAAGAGACTCTAGCAACACACAGGTTCCTTCCCTGAATCCACCTTTCTTCACGGGGTGTTCTGCCTGTAGCTAATTCGCTCCTCCAAGGAATGCACTAGGGAGGCTATCGGGCCTCATCCTCTTCGGAAAGCCTGCAGTGTAACAGGCAGAGTTCTGCTCTAGTGGCAGTAAGAACGCAAGCTGGCTTTCTCCTGCAGGCGTGGGGCTTCAGGTATGAGTGCTTAGAAGGATTGCCAAGCAGTTTTGGTTTCCCCGTGCAGCTCAGTCGAGGACAGTGAGGCAGATTTGCATGGCATGTGGGCAGCCAGAGAACAGTTTTTCTGGAGACGTTGGGGTGCCGGAGAAAGCGACCTCTCCCAAGGAGAGTGCCGTGTGTTGCCCTGCACTCGGCAAACAACACGGAGTGAGCGGGAAGGGCTTTCGGCCCGGGCAGTTGTTTCTTTGCAGGCCGGGGGAGCCTGCCGGTACTCAGCGTCCTTGTCGGGTACAGGGCGCCCCCGCGAGGGTCTTACGTGTCTTGAAGAGCGTACGAGGGGGAAAGTAAAGCAGAACCGCGACTAAGGCCCCGTGGAAACCGCTCGAAGCTTCCGCCTCAGCGGGGCTCTTAGAAGGCCTTACCTGGAGGTAAGTCCTCCCATCGAGCTTCCCTTTAGCCCTAGAGCGTGACGGGATGAGCTCCTACCGGGACTCTGGAAGCACCCTGTTTATTTAGAGAAAACTGCTTCTCTTCCACGAGCCCTGACTCCAGCGACGAGGGCCCCGTAACAAACGGTTTTAGGCAGGTAGCTTCAAGGCAGCATGGATGGTGCTATAAAAAGGAGAATGCAAGGCTTGTGTCCTCAGGCCCCCACCTCCAGTCAACACGCTGACTACCGCCTTGTGATTAGTAGCTCGTCAAAAGAGACTCTAGCGACACACAGGTTCCTTCCCTGAATCCACTTCTCTTCACGGTGTGTTCTGTATGTGGCTAATTCGCTCCTCCAAGGAATGCACTAGGGAGGCTATCGGGCCTCAGCCTCTTCGGAAAGCCTGCAGTGTAACAGGCAGAGCTCTGCTCTAGTGGCAGTAAGAACGCAAGCTGGCTTTCTCCTGCAGGCGTTGGTCTTCAGGTATGAGTGCCTAGAAGGATTGCCAAGCAGTTTTGGTTTCCCCGTGCAGCTCAGTCGAGGACAGTGAGGCAGATTTGCATGGCATGTGGGCAGCCAGAGAACAGTTTTCCTGGAGACGTTGGGGTGCCGGGGAAACGACCTCTCCCCCGGGAGAGTGCCGTGTGTTGCACTGCACTCGGCAAACAACACAGAGTGAGCGGGAAGGGCTTTCGGCCCGGGCAGTTGTTTCTTTGCAGGCCGGGGGAGCCTGCCGGTACTCAGCGTCCTGGACGGATATAGGGCGCCCCCGCGAAGGTCTTACGTGTCTTGAAGAGCGTACGAGGGTGAAAGTAAAGCAGAACCGCGACTAAGGCCCCGTGGAAACCGCTCGAAGCTTCCGCCTCAGCGGGGCTATTAGAAGGCCTTAACTGGAGGGAGTCCTACCATCGAGCTTCCCTTTAGCCCTAGAGCGTGACAGGATGAGCTCCTACCGGGAATCTGGAAGCACCCTTTTTATTTAGAGAAAACTGCTTCTCTTCCACGAGCCCTGACTCCAGCGACGAGGGCCCCGTCACAAACGGTTTTAGGCAGGTAGCTTCAAGGCAGCATGGATGGTGCTATAAAAAGGAGAATGCAAGGCTTGTGTCCTCAGGCCCCCACCTCCAGTCAACACGCTGACTACCGCCTTGTGATTCGTAGCTCGACAAAAGAGACTCTAGCGACACACAGGTTCCTTCCCTGAATCCAGCTCTCTTCACGGGGTGTTCTGCCTGTAGCTAATTCGCTCCTCCAAGGAATGCACTAGGGAGGCTATCGGGCCTCAGCCTCTTCGGAAAGCCTGCAGTGTAACAGGCAGAGCTCTGCTCTAGTGGCAGTAAGAACGCAAGCTGGCTTTCTCCTGCAGGCGTGGGTCTTCAGGTATGAGTGCCTAGAAGGTTTGCCAAGCAGTTTTGGTTTCCCCGTGCAGCTCAGTCGAGGACAGTGAGGCAGATTTGCATGGCATGTGGGCAGCCAGAGAACAGTTTTCCTGGAGACGTTGGGGTGCCGGGGAAACGACCTCTCCCCCGGGAGAGTGCCGTGTGTTGCACTGCACTCGGCAAACAACACGGAGTGAGCGGGAAGGGCTTTCGGCCCGGGCAGTTGTTTCTTTGCAGGCCGGGGGAGCCTGCCGGTACTCAGCGTCCTGGACGGATATAGGGCGCCCCCGCGAAGGTCTTACGTGTCTTGAAGAGCGTATGAGGGTGAAAGTAAAGCAGAACCGCGACTAAGGCCCCGTGGAAACCGCTCGAAGCTTCCGCCTCAGCGGGGCTATTAGAAGGCCTTAACTGGAGGGAGTCCTCCCATCGAGCTTCCCTTTAGCCCTAGAGCGTGACAGGATGAGCTCCTACCGGGAATCTGGAAGCACCCTTTTTATTTAGAGAAAACTGCTTCTCTTCCACGAGCCCTGACTCCAGCGACGAGGGCCCCGTCACAAACGGTTTTAGGCAGGTAGCTTCAAGGCAGCATGGATGGTGCTATAAAAAGGAGAATGCAAGGCTTGTGTCCTCAGGCCCCCACCTCCAGTCAACACGCTGACTACCGCCTTGTGATTCGTAGCTCGACAAAAGAGACTCTAGCGACACACAGGTTCCTTCCCTGAATCCAGCTCTCTTCACGGGGTGTTCTGCCTGTAGCTAATTCGCTCCTCCAAGGAATGCACTAGGGAGGCTATCGGGCCTCAGCCTCTTCGGAAAGCCTGCAGTGTAACAGGCAGAGCTCTGCTCTAGTGGCAGTAAGAACGCAAGCTGGCTTTCTCCTGCAGGCGTGGGTCTTCAGGTATGAGTGCCTAGAAGGTTTGCCAAGCAGTTTTGGTTTCCCCGTGCAGCTCAGTCGAGGACAGTGAGGCAGATTTGCATGGCATGTGGGCAGCCAGAGAACAGTTTTCCTGGAGACGTTGGGGTGCCGGGGAAAGCGACCTCTCCCCCGGGAGAGTGCCGTGTGTTGCCCTGCACTCGGCAAACAACACGGAGTGAGCGGGAAGGGCTTTCGGCCCGGGCAGTTGTTTCTTTGCAGGCCGGGGGAGCCTGCCGGTACTCAGCGTCCTGGACGGATATAGGGCGCCCCCGCGAAGCTCTTACGTGTCTTGAAGAGCGTACGAGGGTGAAAGTAAAGCAGAACCGCGACTAAGGCCCCGTGGAAACCGCTCGAAGCTTCCGCCTCAGCGGGGCTCTTAGAAGGCCTTACCTGGAGGTAAGTCCTCCCATCGAGCTTCCCTTTAGCCCTAGAGCGTGACGGGATGAGCTCCTACCGGGACTCTGGAAGCACCCTGTTTATTTAGAGAAAACTGCTTCTCTTCCACGAGCCCTGACTCCAGCGACGAGGGCCCCGTCACAAACGCTTTTAGGCAGGTAGCTTCAAGGCAGCATGGATGGTGCTATAAAAAGGAGAATGCAAGGCTTGTGTCCTCAGGCCCCCACCTCCAGTCAACACGCTGACTACCGCCTTGTGATTCGTAGCTCGTCAAAAGAGACTCTAGCGACACACAGGTTCCTTCCCTGAATCCACCTCTCTTCACGGTGTGTTCTGTCTGTGGCTAATTCGCTCCTCCAAGGAATGCACTAGGGAGGCTATCGGGCCTCAGCCTCTTCGGAAAGCCTGCAGTGTAACAGGCAGAGCTCTGCTCTAGTGGCAGTAAGAACGCAAGCTGGCTTTCTCCTGCAGGCGTGGGGCTTCAGGTATGAGTGCTTAGAAGGATTGCCAAGCAGTTTTGGTTTCCCCGTGCAGCTCAGTCGAGGACAGTGAGGCAGATTTGCATGGCATGTGGGCAGCCAGAGAACACTTTTCCTGGAGACGTTGGGGTGCCGGAGAAAGCGACCTCTCCCAAGGAGAGTGCCGTGTGTTGCCCTGCACTCGGCAAACAACACGGAGTGAGCGGGAAGGGCTTTCGGCCCCGGCAGTTGTTTCTTTGCAGGCCGGGGGAGCCTGCCTGTACTCAGCGTCCTGGACGGATATAGGGCGCCCCCGCGAAGGTCTTACTTGTCTTGAAGAGCGTACGAGGGTGAAAGTAAAGCAGAACCGCGACTAAGGCCCCGTGGAAACCGCTCGAAGCTTCCGCCTCAGCGGGGCTATTAGAAGGCCTTACCTGGAGGTAAGGCCTCCCATCGAGCTTCCCTTTAGCCCTAGAGCATGACGGGATGAGCTCCTACCGGGACTCTGGAAGCACCCTGTTTATTTAGAGAAAACTGCTTCTCTTCCACGAGCCCTGACTCCAGCGACGAGGGCCCCGTCACAAACGCTTTTAGGCAGGTAGCTTCAAGGCAGCATGGATGGTGCTATAAAAAGGAGAATGCAAGGCTTGTGTCCTCAGGCTCCCACCTCAGTCAACACGCTGACTACCGCCTTGTGATTCGTAGCTCGACAAAAGAGACTCTAGCAACACACAGGTTCCTTCCCTGAATCCACCTTTCTTCACGGGGTGTTCTGCCTGTAGCTAATTCGCTCCTCCAAGGAATGCACTAGGGAGGCTATCGGGCCTCATCCTCTTCGGAAAGCCTGCAGTGTAACAGGCAGAGTTCTGCTCTAGTGGCAGTAAGAACGCAAGCTGGCTTTCTCCTGCAGGCGTGGGGCTTCAGGTATGAGTGCTTAGAAGGATTGCCAAGCAGTTTTGGTTTCCCCGTGCAGCTCAGTCGAGGACAGTGAGGCAGATTTGCATGGCATGTGGGCAGCCAGAGAACAGTTTTTCTGGAGACGTTGGGGTGCCGGAGAAAGCGACCTCTCCCAAGGAGAGTGCCGTGTGTTGCCCTGCACTCGGCAAACAACACGGAGTGAGCGGGAAGGGCTTTCGGCCCGGGCAGTTGTTTCTTTGCAGGCCGGGGGAGCCTGCCGGTACTCAGCGTCCTTGTCGGGTACAGGGCGCCCCCGCGAGGGTCTTACGTGTCTTGAAGAGCGTACGAGGGGGAAAGTAAAGCAGAACCGCGACTAAGGCCCCGTGGAAACCGCTCGAAGCTTCCGCCTCAGCGGGGCTCTTAGAAGGCCTTACCTGGAGGTAAGTCCTCCCATCGAGCTTCCCTTTAGCCCTAGAGCGTGACGGGATGAGCTCCTACCGGGACTCTGGAAGCACCCTGTTTATTTAGAGAAAACTGCTTCTCTTCCACGAGCCCTGACTCCAGCGACGAGGGCCCCGTCACAAACGGTTTTAGGCAGGTAGCTTCAAGGCAGCATGGATGGTGCTATAAAAAGGAGAATGCAAGGCTTGTGTCCTCAGGCCCCCACCTCCAGTCAACACGCTGACTACCGCCTTGTGATTAGTAGCTCGTCAAAAGAGACTCTAGCGACACACAGGTTCCTTCCCTGAATCCACCTCTCTTCACGGTGTGTTCTGTCTGTGGCTAATTCGCTCCTCCAAGGAATGCACTAGGGAGGCTATCGGGCCTCAGCCTCTTCGGAAAGCCTGCAGTGTAACAGGCAGAGCTCTGCTCTAGTGGCAGTAAGAACGCAAGCTGGCTTTCTCCTGCAGGCGTTGGTCTTCAGGTATGAGTGCCTAGAAGGATTGCCAAGCAGTTTTGGTTTCCCCGTGCAGCTCAGTCGAGGACAGTCAGGCAGATTTGCATGGCATGTGGGCAGCCAGAGAACACTTTTCCTGGAGACGTTGGGGTGCCGGGGAAAGCGACCTCTCCCCTGGGAGAGTGCCGTGTGTTGCCCTGCACTCGGCAAACAACACGGAGTGAGCGGGAAGGGCTTTCGGCCCGGGCAGTTGTTTCTTTGCAGGCCGGGGGAGCCTGCCGGTACTCAGCGTCCTTGTCGGGTACAGGGCGCCCCCGCGAGGGTCTTACTTGACTTGAAGAGCGTACTTGGGAAAAGTAAAGCAGAACCGCGACTAAGGCCCCGTGGAAACCGCTCGAAGCTTCCGCCTCAGCGGGGCTATGAGAAGGCCTTACCTGGAGGTAAGTCCTCCCATCGAGCTTCCCTTTAGGCCTAGAGCGTGACGGGATGAGCTCCTACCGGGACTCTGGAAGCACCCTGTTTATTTAGAGAAAACTGCTTCTCTTCCACGAGCCCTGACTCCAGCGACGAGGGCCCCGTCACAAACGCTTTTAGGCAGGTAGCTTCAAGGCAGCATGGATGGTGCTATAAAAAGGAGAATGCAAGGCTTGTGTCCTCAGGCCCCCACCTCCAGTCAACACGCTGACTACCGCCTTGTGATTCGTAGCTCGTCAAAAGAGACTCTAGCGACACACAGGTTCCTTCCCTGAATCCACCTCTCTTCACGGTGTGTTCTGTCTGTGGCTAATTCGCTCCTCCAAGGAATGCACTAGGGAGGCTATCGGGCCTCAGCCTCTTCGGAAAGCCTGCAGTGTAACAGGCAGAGCTCTGCTCTAGTGGCAGTAAGAACGCAAGCTGGCTTTCTCCTGCAGGCGTGGGGCTTCAGGTATGAGTGCTTAGAAGGATTGCCAAGCAGTTTTGGTTTCCCCGTGCAGCTCAGTCGAGGACAGTGAGGCAGATTTGCATGGCATGTGGGCAGCCAGAGAACACTTTTCCTGGAGACGTTGGGGTGCCGGAGAAAGCGACCTCTCCCAAGGAGAGTGCCGTGTGTTGCCCTGCACTCGGCAAACAACACGGAGTGAGCGGGAAGGGCTTTCGGCCCCGGCAGTTGTTTCTTTGCAGGCCGGGGGAGCCTGCCTGTACTCAGCGTCCTGGACGGATATAGGGCGCCCCCGCGAAGGTCTTACTTGTCTTGAAGAGCGTACGAGGGTGAAAGTAAAGCAGAACCGCGACTAAGGCCCCGTGGAAACCGCTCGAAGCTTCCGCCTCAGCGGGGCTATTAGAAGGCCTTACCTGGAGGTAAGGCCTCCCATCGAGCTTCCCTTTAGCCCTAGAGCATGACGGGATGAGCTCCTACCGGGACTCTGGAAGCACCCTGTTTATTTAGAGAAAACTGCTTCTCTTCCACGAGCCCTGACTCCAGCGACGAGGGCCCCGTCACAAACGCTTTTAGGCAGGTAGCTTCAAGGCAGCATGGATGGTGCTATAAAAAGGAGAATGCAAGGCTTGTGTCCTCAGGCTCCCACCTCAGTCAACACGCTGACTACCGCCTTGTGATTCGTAGCTCGACAAAAGAGACTCTAGCAACACACAGGTTCCTTCCCTGAATCCACCTTTCTTCACGGGGTGTTCTGCCTGTAGCTAATTCGCTCCTCCAAGGAATGCACTAGGGAGGCTATCGGGCCTCATCCTCTTCGGAAAGCCTGCAGTGTAACAGGCAGAGTTCTGCTCTAGTGGCAGTAAGAACGCAAGCTGGCTTTCTCCTGCAGGCGTGGGGCTTCAGGTATGAGTGCTTAGAAGGATTGCCAAGCAGTTTTGGTTTCCCCGTGCAGCTCAGTCGAGGACAGTGAGGCAGATTTGCATGGCATGTGGGCAGCCAGAGAACAGTTTTTCTGGAGACGTTGGGGTGCCGGAGAAAGCGACCTCTCCCAAGGAGAGTGCCGTGTGTTGCCCTGCACTCGGCAAACAACACGGAGTGAGCGGGAAGGGCTTTCGGCCCGGGCAGTTGTTTCTTTGCAGGCCGGGGGAGCCTGCCGGTACTCAGCGTCCTTGTCGGGTACAGGGCGCCCCCGCGAGGGTCTTACGTGTCTTGAAGAGCGTACGAGGGGGAAAGTAAAGCAGAACCGCGACTAAGGCCCCGTGGAAACCGCTCGAAGCTTCCGCCTCAGCGGGGCTCTTAGAAGGCCTTACCTGGAGGTAAGTCCTCCCATCGAGCTTCCCTTTAGCCCTAGAGCGTGACGGGATGAGCTCCTACCGGGACTCTGGAAGCACCCTGTTTATTTAGAGAAAACTGCTTCTCTTCCACGAGCCCTGACTCCAGCGACGAGGGCCCCGTAACAAACGGTTTTAGGCAGGTAGCTTCAAGGCAGCATGGATGGTGCTATAAAAAGGAGAATGCAAGTCTTGTGTCCTCAGGCCCCCACCTCCAGTCAACACGCTGACTACCGCCTTGTGATTAGTAGCTCGTCAAAAGAGACTCTAGCGACACACAGGTTCCTTCCCTGAATCCACTCCTCTTCACGGTGTGTTCTGTATGTGGCTAATTCGCTCCTCCAAGGAATGCACTAGGGAGGCTATCGGGCCTCAGCCTCTTCGGAAAGCCTGCAGTGTAACAGGCAGAGCTCTGCTCTAGTGGCAGTAAGAACGCAAGCTGGCTTTCTCCTGCAGGCGTTGGTCTTCAGGTATGAGTGCCTAGAAGGATTGCCAAGCAGTTTTGGTTTCCCCGTGCAGCTCAGTCGAGGACAGTGAGGCAGATTTGCATGGCATGTGGGCAGCCAGAGAACAGTTTTCCTGGAGACGTTGGGGTGCCGGGGAAACGACCTCTCCCCCGGGAGAGTGCCGTGTGTTGCACTGCACTCGGCAAACAACACAGAGTGAGCGGGAAGGGCTTTCGGCCCGGGCAGTTGTTTCTTTGCAGGCCGGGGGAGCCTGCCGGTACTCAGCGTCCTGGACGGATATAGGGCGCCCCCGCGAAGGTCTTACGTGTCTTGAAGAGCGTACGAGGGTGAAAGTAAAGCAGAACCGCGACTAAGGCCCCGTGGAAACCGCTCGAAGCTTCCGCCTCAGCGGGGCTATTAGAAGGCCTTAACTGGAGGGAATCCTCCCATCGAGCTTCCCTTTAGCCCTAGAGCGTGACAGGATGAGCTCCTACCGGGAATCTGGAAGCACCCTTTTTATTTAGAGAAAACTGCTTCTGTTCCACGAGCCCTGACTCCAGCGACGAGGGCCCCGTCACAAACGGTTTTAGGCAGGTAGCTTCAAGGCAGCATGGATGGTGCTATAAAAAGGAGAATGCAAGGCTTGTGTCCTCAGGCCCCCACCTCCAGTCAACACGCTGACTACCGCCTTGTGATTCGTAGCTCGACAAAAGAGACTCTAGCGACACACAGGTTCCTTCCCTGAATCCAGCTCTCTTCACGGGGTGTTCTGCCTGTAGCTAATTCGCTCCTCCAAGGAATGCACTAGGGAGGCTATCGGGCCTCAGCCTCTTCGGAAAGCCTGCAGTGTAACAGGCAGAGCTCTGCTCTAGTGGCAGTAAGAACGCAAGCTGGCTTTCTCCTGCAGGCGTGGGTCTTCAGGTATGAGTGCCTAGAAGGTTTGCCAAGCAGTTTTGGTTTCCCCGTGCAGCTCAGTCGAGGACAGTGAGGCAGATTTGCATGGCATGTGGGCAGCCAGAGAACAGTTTTCCTGGAGACGTTGGGGTGCCGGGGAAAGCGACCTCTCCCCCGGGAGAGTGCCGTGTGTTGCCCTGCACTCGGCAAACAACACGGAGTGAGCGGGAAGGGCTTTCGGCCCGGGCAGTTGTTTCTTTGCAGGCCGGGGGAGCCTGCCGGTACTCAGCGTCCTGGACGGATATAGGGCGCCCCCGCGAAGCTCTTACGTGTCTTGAAGAGCGTACGAGGGTGAAAGTAAAGCAGAACCGCGACTAAGGCCCCGTGGAAACCGCTCGAAGCTTCCGCCTCAGCGGGGCTCTTAGAAGGCCTTACCTGGAGGTAAGTCCTCCCATCGAGCTTCCCTTTAGCCCTAGAGCGTGACGGGATGAGCTCCTACCGGGACTCTGGAAGCACCCTGTTTATTTAGAGAAAACTGCTTCTCTTCCACGAGCCCTGACTCCAGCGACGAGGGCCCCGTCACAAACGGTTTTAGGCAGGTAGCTTCAAGGCAGCATGGATGGTGCTATAAAAAGGAGAATGCAAGGCTTGTGTCCTCAGGCCCCCACCTCCAGTCAACACGCTGACTACCGCCTTGTGATTCGTAGCTCGTCAAAAGAGACTCTAGCGACACACAGGTTCCTTCCCTGAATCCACCTCTCTTCACGGTGTGTTCTGTCTGGGGCTAATTCGCTCCTCCAAGGAATGCACTAGGGAGGCTATCGGGCCTCAGCCTCTTCGGAAAGCCTGCAGTGTAACAGGCAGAGCTCTGCTCTAGTGGCAGTAAGAACGCAAGCTGGCTTTCTCCTGCAGGCGTGGGTCTTCAGGTATGAGTGCCTAGAAGGATTGCCAAGCAGTTTTGGTTTCCCCGTGCAGCTCAGTCGAGGACAGTGAGGCAGATTTGCATGGCATGTGGGCAGCCAGAGAACAGTTTTCCTGGAGACGTTGGGGTGCCGGGGAAACGACCTCTCCCCCGGGAGAGTGCCGTGTGTTGCACTGCACTCGGCAAACAACACGGAGTGAGCGGGAAGGGCTTTCGGCCCGGGCAGTTGTTTCTTTGCAGGCCGGGGGAGCCTGCCGGTACTCAGCGTCCTGGACGGATATAGGGCGCCCCCGCGAAGGTCTTACGTGTCTTGAAGAGCGTACGAGGGTGAAAGTAAAGCAGAACCGCGACTAAGGCCCCGTGGAAACCGCTCGAAGCTTCCGCCTCAGCGGGGCTATTAGAAGGCCTTAACTGGAGGGAGTCCTCCCATCGAGCTTCCCTTTAGCCCTAGAGCGTGACAGGATGAGCTCCTACCGGGAATCTGGAAGCACCCTTTTTATTTAGAGAAAACTGCTTCTCTTCCACGAGCCCTGACTCCAGCGACGAGGGCCCCGTCACAAACGGTTTTAGGCAGGTAGCTTCAAGGCAGCATGGATGGTGCTATAAAAAGGAGAATGCAAGGCTTGTGTCCTCAGGCCCCCACCTCCAGTCAACACGCTGACTACCGCCTTGTGATTCGTAGCTCGACAAAAGAGACTCTAGCGACACACAGGTTCCTTCCCTGAATCCAGCTCTCTTCACGGGGTGTTCTGCCTGTAGCTAATTCGCTCCTCCAAGGAATGCACTAGGGAGGCTATCGGGCCTCAGCCTCTTCGGAAAGCCTGCAGTGTAACAGGCAGAGCTCTGCTCTAGTGGCAGTAAGAACGCAAGCTGGCTTTCTCCTGCAGGCGTGGGTCTTCAGGTATGAGTGCCTAGAAGGTTTGCCAAGCAGTTTTGGTTTCCCCGTGCAGCTCAGTCGAGGACAGTGAGGCAGATTTGCATGGCATGTGGGCAGCCAGAGAACAGTTTTCCTGGAGACGTTGGGGTGCCGGGGAAAGCGACCTCTCCCCCGGGAGAGTGCCGTGTGTTGCCCTGCACTCGGCAAACAACACGGAGTGAGCGGGAAGGGCTTTCGGCCCGGGCAGTTGTTTCTTTGCAGGCCGGGGGAGCCTGCCGGTACTCAGCGTCCTGGACGGATATAGGGCGCCCCCGCGAAGGTCTTACGTGTCTTGAAGAGCGTACGAGGGTGAAAGTAAAGCAGAACCGCGACTAAGGCCCCGTGGAAACCGCTCGAAGCTTCCGCCTCAGCGGGGCTCTTAGAAGGCCTTACCTGGAGGTAAGTCCTCCCATCGAGCTTCCCTTTAGCCCTAGAGCGTGACGGGATGAGCTCCTACCGGGACTCTGGAAGCACCCTGTTTATTTAGAGAAAACTGCTTCTCTTCCACGAGCCCTGACTCCAGCGACGAGGGCCCCGTCACAAACGGTTTTAGGCAGGTAGCTTCAAGGCAGCATGGATGGTGCTATAAAAAGGAGAATGCAAGGCTTGTGTCCTCAGGCCCCCACCTCCAGTCAACACGCTGACTACCGCCTTGATATTAGTAGCTCGTCAAAAGAGACTCTAGCGACACACAGGTTCCTTCCCTGAATCCACCTCTCTTCACGGTGTGTTCTGTCTGTGGCTAATTCGCTCCTCCAAGGAATGCACTAGGGAGGCTATCGGGCCTCAGCCTCTTCGGAAAGCCTGCAGTGTAACAGGCAGAGCTCTGCTCTAGTGGCAGTAAGAACGCAAGCTGGCTTTCTCCTGCAGGCGTGGGTCTTCAGGTATGAGTGCCTAGAAGGATTGCCAAGCAGTTTTGGTTTCCCCGTGCAGCTCAGTCGAGGACAGTGAGGCAGATTTGCATGGCATGTGGGCAGCCAGAGAACAGTTTTCCTGGAGACGTTGGGGTGCCGGAGAAAGCGACCTCTCCCAAGGAGAGTGCCGTGTGTTGCCCTGCACTCGGCAAACAACACGGAGTGAGCGGGAAGGGCTTTCGGCCCCGGCAGTTGTTTCTTTGCAGGCCGGGGGAGCCTGCCTGTACTCAGCGTCCTGGACGGATATAGGGCGCCCCCGCGAAGGTCTTACTTGTCTTGAAGAGCGTACGAGGGTGAAAGTAAAGCAGAACCGCGACTAAGGCCCCGTGGAAACCGCTCGAAGCTTCCGCCTCAGCGGGGCTATTAGAAGGCCTTACCTGGAGGTAAGTCCTCCCATCGAGCTTCCCTTTAGCCCTAGAGCATGACGGGATGAGCTCCTACCGGGACTCTGGAAGCACCCTGTTTATTTAGAGAAAACTGCTTCTCTTCCACGAGCCCTGACTCCAGCGACGAGGGCCCCGTCACAAACGCTTTTAGGCAGGTAGCTTCAAGGCAGCATGGATGGTGCTATAAAAAGGAGAATGCAAGGCTTGTGTCCTCAGGCTCCCACCTCAGTCAACACGCTGACTACCGCCTTGTGATTCGTAGCTCGACAAAAGAGACTCTAGCAACACACAGGTTCCTTCCCTGAATCCACCTTTCTTCACGGGGTGTTCTGCCTGTAGCTAATTCGCTCCTCCAAGGAATGCACTAGGGAGGCTATCGGGCCTCATCCTCTTCGGAAAGCCTGCAGTGTAACAGGCAGAGTTCTGCTCTAGTGGCAGTAAGAACGCAAGCTGGCTTTCTCCTGCAGGCGTGGGGCTTCAGGTATGAGTGCTTAGAAGGATTGCCAAGCAGTTTTGGTTTCCCCGTGCAGCTCAGTCGAGGACAGTGAGGCAGATTTGCATGGCATGTGGGCAGCCAGAGAACAGTTTTTCTGGAGACGTTGGGGTGCCGGAGAAAGCGACCTCTCCCAAGGAGAGTGCCGTGTGTTGCCCTGCACTCGGCAAACAACACGGAGTGAGCGGGAAGGGCTTTCGGCCCGGGCAGTTGTTTTTTGCAGGCCGGGGGAGCCTGCCGGTACTCAGCGTCCTTGTCGGGTACAGGGCGCCCCCGCGAGGGTCTTACGTGTCTTGAAGAGCGTACGAGGGGGAAAGTAAAGCAGAACCGCGACTAAGGCCCCGTGGAAACCGCTCGAAGCTTCCGCCTCAGCGGGGCTCTTAGAAGGCCTTACCTGGAGGTAAGTCCTCCCATCGAGCTTCCCTTTAGCCCTAGAGCGTGACGGGATGAGCTCCTACCGGGACTCTGGAAGCACCCTGTTTATTTAGAGAAAACTGCTTCTCTTCCACGAGCCCTGACTCCAGCGACGAGGGCCCCGTAACAAACGGTTTTAGGCAGGTAGCTTCAAGGCAGCATGGATGGTGCTATAAAAAGGAGAATGCAAGTCTTGTGTCCTCAGGCCCCCACCTCCAGTCAACACGCTGACTACCGCCTTGTGATTAGTAGCTCGTCAAAAGAGACTCTAGCGACACACAGGTTCCTTCCCTGAATCCACTTCTCTTCACGGTGTGTTCTGTATGTGGCTAATTCGCTCCTCCAAGGAATGCACTAGGGAGGCTATCGGGCCTCAGCCTCTTCGGAAAGCCTGCAGTGTAACAGGCAGAGCTCTGCTCTAGTGGCAGTAAGAACGCAAGCTGGCTTTCTCCTGCAGGCGTTGGTCTTCAGGTATGAGTGCCTAGAAGGATTGCCAAGCAGTTTTGGTTTCCCCGTGCAGCTCAGTCGAGGACAGTGAGGCAGATTTGCATGGCATGTGGGCAGCCAGAGAACAGTTTTCCTGGAGACGTTGGGGTGCCGGGGAAACGACCTCTCCCCCGGGAGAGTGCCGTGTGTTGCACTGCACTCGGCAAACAACACAGAGTGAGCGGGAAGGGCTTTCGGCCCGGGCAGTTGTTTCTTTGCAGGCCGGGGGAGCCTGCCGGTACTCAGCGTCCTGGACGGATATAGGGCGCCCCCGCGAAGGTCTTACGTGTCTTGAAGAGCGTACGAGGGTGAAAGTAAAGCAGAACCGCGACTAAGGCCCCGTGGAAACCGCTCGAAGCTTCCGCCTCAGCGGGGCTATTAGAAGGCCTTAACTGGAGGGAGTCCTCCCATCGAGCTTCCCTTTAGCCCTAGAGCGTGACAGGATGAGCTCCTACCGGGAATCTGGAAGCACCCTTTTTATTTAGAGAAAACTGCTTCTCTTCCACGAGCCCTGACTCCAGCGACGAGGGCCCCGTCACAAACGGTTTTAGGCAGGTAGCTTCAAGGCAGCATGGATGGTGCTATAAAAAGGAGAATGCAAGGCTTGTGTCCTCAGGCCCCCACCTCCAGTCAACACGCTGACTACCGCCTTGTGATTCGTAGCTCGACAAAAGAGACTCTAGCGACACACAGGTTCCTTCCCTGAATCCAGCTCTCTTCACGGGGTGTTCTGCCTGTAGCTAATTCGCTCCTCCAAGGAATGCACTAGGGAGGCTATCGGGCCTCAGCCTCTTCGGAAAGCCTGCAGTGTAACAGGCAGAGTTCTGCTCTAGTGGCAGTAAGAACGCAAGCTGGCTTTCTCCTGCAGGCGTGGGTCTTCAGGTATGAGTGCCTAGAAGGTTTGCCAAGCAGTTTTGGTTTCCCCGTGCAGCTCAGTCGAGGACAGTGAGGCAGATTTGCATGGCATGTGGGCAGCCAGAGAACAGTTTTCCTGGAGACGTTGGGGTGCCGGGGAAAGCGACCTCTCCCCCGGGAGAGTGCCGTGTGTTGCCCTGCACTCGGCAAACAACACGGAGTGAGCGGGAAGGGCTTTCGGCCCGGGCAGTTGTTTCTTTGCAGGCCGGGGGAGCCTGCCGGTACTCAGCGTCCTGGACGGATATAGGGCGCCCCCGCGAAGCTCTTACGTGTCTTGAAGAGCGTACGAGGGTGAAAGTAAAGCAGAACCGCGACTAAGGCCCCGTGGAAACCGCTCGAAGCTTCCGCCTCAGCGGGGCTCTTAGAAGGCCTTACCTGGAGGTAAGTCCTCCCATCGAGCTTCCCTTTAGCCCTAGAGCGTGACGGGATGAGCTCCTACCGGGACTCTGGAAGCACCCTGTTTATTTAGAGAAAACTGCTTCTCTTCCACGAGCCCTGACTCCAGCGACGAGGGCCCCGTCACAAACGGTTTTAGGCAGGTAGCTTCAAGGCAGCATGGATGGTGCTATAAAAAGGAGAATGCAAGGCTTGTGTCCTCAGGCCCCCACCTCCAGTCAACACGCTGACTACCGCCTTGTGATTCGTAGCTCGTCAAAAGAGACTCTAGCGACACACAGGTTCCTTCCCTGAATCCACCTTTCTTCACGGTGTGTTCTGTCTGGGGCTAATTCGCTCCTCCAAGGAATGCACTAGGGAGGCTATCGGGCCTCAGCCTCTTCGGAAAGCCTGCAGTGTAACAGGCAGAGCTCTGCTCTAGTGGCAGTAAGAACGCAAGCTGGCTTTCTCCTGCAGGCGTGGGTCTTCAGGTATGAGTGCCTAGAAGGATTGCCAAGCAGTTTTGGTTTCCCCGTGCAGCTCAGTCGAGGACAGTGAGGCAGATTTGCATGGCATGTGGGCAGCCAGAGAACAGTTTTCCTGGAGACGTTGGGGTGCCGGGGAAACGACCTCTCCCCCGGGAGAGTGCCGTGTGTTGCACTGCACTCGGCAAACAACACGGAGTGAGCGGGAAGGGCTTTCGGCCCGGGCAGTTGTTTCTTTGCAGGCCGGGGGAGCCTGCCGGTACTCAGCGTCCTGGACGGATATAGGGCGCCCCCGCGAAGGTCTTACGTGTCTTGAAGAGCGTACGAGGGTGAAAGTAAAGCAGAACCGCGACTAAGGCCCCGTGGAAACCGCTCGAAGCTTCCGCCTCAGCGGGGCTATTAGAAGGCCTTAACTGGAGGGAGTCCTCCCATCGAGCTTCCCTTTAGCCCTAGAGCGTGACAGGATGAGCTCCTACCGGGAATCTGGAAGCACCCTGTTTATTTAGAGAAAACTGCTTCTCTTCCACGAGCCCTGACTCCAGCGACGAGGGCCCCGTCACAAACGGTTTTAGGCAGGTAGCTTCAAGGCAGCATGGATGGTGCTATAAAAAGGAGAATGCAAGGCTTGTGTCCTCAGGCCCCCACCTCCAGTCAACACGCTGACTACCGCCTTGTTATTCGTAGCTCGACAAAAGAGACTCTAGCGACACACAGGTTCCTTCCCTGAATCCAGCTCTCTTCACGGGGTGTTCTGCCTGTAGCTAATTCGCTCCTCCAAGGAATGCACTAGGGAGGCTATCGGGCCTCAGCCTCTTCGGAAAGCCTGCAGTGTAACAGGCAGAGCTCTGCTCTAGTGGCAGTAAGAACGCAAGCTGGCTTTCTCCTGCAGGCGTTGGTCTTCAGGTATGAGTGCCTAGAAGGATTGCCAAGCAGTTTTGGTTTCCCCGTGCAGCTCAGTCGAGGACAGTGAGGCAGATTTGCATGGCATGTGGGCAGCCAGAGAACACTTTTCCTGGAGACGTTGGGGTGCCGGGGAAAGCGACCTCTCCCCTGGGAGAGTGCCGTGTGTTGCCCTGCACTCGGCAAACAACACGGAGTGAGCGGGAAGGGCTTTCGGCCCGGGCAGTTGTTTCTTTGCAGGCCGGGGGAGCCTGCCGGTACTCAGCGTCCTTGTCGGGTACAGGGCGCCCCCGCGAGGGTCTTACTTGACTTGAAGAGCGTACTTGGGAAAAGTAAAGCAGAACCGCGACTAAGGCCCCGTGGAAACCGCTCGAAGCTTCCGCCTCAGCGGGGCTATGAGAAGGCCTTACCTGGAGGTAAGTCCTCCCATCGAGCTTCCCTTTAGGCCTAGAGCGTGACGGGATGAGCTCCTACCGGGACTCTGGAAGCACCCTGTTTATTTAGAGAAAACTGCTTCTCTTCCACGAGCCCTGACTCCAGCGACGAGGGCCCCGTCACAAACGCTTTTAGGCAGGTAGCTTCAAGGCAGCATGGATGGTGCTATAAAAAGGAGAATGCAAGGCTTGTGTCCTCAGGCCCCCACCTCCAGTCAACACGCTGACTACCGCATTGTGATTAGTAGCTCGACAAAAGAGACTCTAGCGACACACAGGTTCCTTCCCTGAATCCACCTCTCTTCACGGTGTGTTCTGTCTGTGGCTAATTCGCTCCTCCAAGGAATGCACTAGGGAGGCTATCGGGCCTCAGCCTCTTCGGAAAGCCTGCAGTGTAACAGGCAGAGCTCTGCTCTAGTGGCAGTAAGAACGCAAGCTGGCTTTCTCCTGCAGGCGTGGGGCTTCAGGTATGAGTGCTTAGAAGGATTGCCAAGCAGTTTTGGTTTCCCCGTGCAGCTCAGTCGAGGACAGTGAGGCAGATTTGCATGGCATGTGGGCAGCCAGAGAACACTTTTCCTGGAGACGTTGGGGTGCCGGAGAAAGCGACCTCTCCCAAGGAGAGTGCCGTGTGTTGCCCTGCACTCGGCAAACAACACGGAGTGAGCGGGAAGGGCTTTCGGCCCCGGCAGTTGTTTCTTTGCAGGCCGGGGGAGCCTGCCTGTACTCAGCGTCCTGGACGGATATAGGGCGCCCCCGCGAAGGTCTTACTTGTCTTGAAGAGCGTACGAGGGTGAAAGTAAAGCAGAACCGCGACTAAGGCCCCGTGGAAACCGCTCGAAGCTTCCGCCTCAGCGGGGCTATTAGAAGGCCTTACCTGGAGGTAAGTCCTCCCATCGAGCTTCCCTTTAGCCCTAGAGCATGACGGGATGAGCTCCTACCGGGACTCTGGAAGCACCCTGTTTATTTAGAGAAAACTGCTTCTCTTCCACGAGCCCTGACTCCAGCGACGAGGGCCCCGTCACAAACGCTTTTAGGCAGGTAGCTTCAAGGCAGCATGGATGGTGCTATAAAAAGGAGAATGCAAGGCTTGTGTCCTCAGGCTCCCACCTCAGTCAACACGCTGACTACCGCCTTGTGATTCGTAGCTCGACAAAAGAGACTCTAGCAACACACAGGTTCCTTCCCTGAATCCACCTTTCTTCACGGGGTGTTCTGCCTGTAGCTAATTCGCTCCTCCAAGGAATGCACTAGGGAGGCTATCGGGCCTCATCCTCTTCGGAAAGCCTGCAGTGTAACAGGCAGAGTTCTGCTCTAGTGGCAGTAAGAACGCAAGCTGGCTTTCTCCTGCAGGCGTGGGGCTTCAGGTATGAGTGCTTAGAAGGATTGCCAAGCAGTTTTGGTTTCCCCGTGCAGCTCAGTCGAGGACAGTGAGGCAGATTTGCAAGGCATGTGGGCAGCCAGAGAACAGTTTTTCTGGAGACGTTGGGGTGCCGGAGAAAGCGACCTCTCCCAAGGAGAGTGCCGTGTGTTGCCCTGCACTCGGCAAACAACACGGAGTGAGCGGGAAGGGCTTTCGGCCCGGGCAGTTGTTTCTTTGCAGGCCGGGGGAGCCTGCCGGTACTCAGCGTCCTTGTCGGGTACAGGGCGCCCCCGCGAGGGTCTTACGTGTCTTGAAGAGCGTACGAGGGGGAAAGTAAAGCAGAACCGCGACTAAGGCCCCGTGGAAACCGCTCGAAGCTTCCGCCTCAGCGGGGCTCTTAGAAGGCCTTACCTGGAGGTAAGTCCTCCCATCGAGCTTCCCTTTAGCCCTAGAGCGTGACGGGATGAGCTCCTACCGGGACTCTGGAAGCACCCTGTTTATTTAGAGAAAACTGCTTCTCTTCCACGAGCCCTGACTCCAGCGACGAGGGCCCCGTCACAAACGGTTTTAGGCAGGTAGCTTCAAGGCAGCATGGATGGTGCTATAAAAAGGAGAATGCAAGGCTTGTGTCCTCAGGCCCCCACCTCCAGTCAACACGCTGACTACCGCCTTGTGATTAGTAGCTCGTCAAAAGAGACTCTAGCGACACACAGGTTCCTTCCCTGAATCCACCTCTCTTCACGGTGTGTTCTCTCTGTGGCTAATTCGCTCCTCCAAGGAATGCACTAGGGAGGCTATCGGGCCTCAGCCTCTTCGGAAAGCCTGCAGTGTAACAGGCAGAGCTCTGCTCTAGTGGCAGTAAGAACGCAAGCTGGCTTTCTCCTGCAGGCGTGGGTCTTCAGGTATGAGTGCCTAGAAGGATTGCCAAGCAGTTTTGGTTTCCCCGTGCAGCTCAGTCGAGGACAGTGAGGCAGATTTGCATGGCATGTGGGCAGCCAGAGAACAGTTTTCCTGGAGACGTTGGGGTGCCGGGGAAAGCGACCTCTCCCCCGGGAGAGTGCCGTGTGTTGCCCTGCACTCGGCAAACAACACGGAGTGAGCGGGAAGGGCTTTCGGCCCGGGCAGATGTTTCTTTGCAGGCCGGGGGAGCCTGCCGGTACTCAGCGTCCTGGACGGATATAGGGCGCCCCCGCGAAGGTCTTACGTGTCTTGAAGAGCGTACGAGGGTGAAAGTAAAGCAGAACCGCGACTAAGGCCCCGTGGAAACCGCTCGAAGCTTCCGCCTCAGCGGGGCTATGAGAAGGCCTTACCTGGAGGTAAGTCCTCCCATCGAGCTTCCCTTTAGGCCTAGAGCGTGACGGGATGAGCTCCTACCGGGACTCTGGAAGCACCCTGTTTATTTAGAGAAAACTGCTTCTCTTCCACGAGCCCTGACTCCAGCGACGAGGGCCCCGTCACAAACGCTTTTAGGCAGGTAGCTTCAAGGCAGCATGGATGGTGCTATAAAAAGGAGAATGCAAGGCTTGTGTCCTCAGGCCCCCACCTCCAGTCAACACGCTGACTACCGCCTTGTGATTCGTAGCTCGACAAAAGAGACTCTAGCGACACACAGGTTCCTTCCCTGAATCCAGCTCTCTTCACGGGGTGTTCTGCCTGTAGCTAATTCGCTCCTCCAAGGAATGCACTAGGGAGGCTATCGGGCCTCAGCCTCTTCGGAAAGCCTGCAGTGTAACAGGCAGAGCTCTGCTCTAGTGGCAGTAAGAACGCAAGCTGGCTTTCTCCTGCAGGCGTTGGTCTTCAGGTATGAGTGCCTAGAAGGATTGCCAAGCAGTTTTGGTTTCCCCGTGCAGCTCAGTCGAGGACAGTGAGGCAGATTTGCATGGCATGTGGGCAGCCAGAGAACACTTTTCCTGGAGACGTTGGGGTGCCGGGGAAAGCGACCTCTCCCCTGGGAGAGTGCCGTGTGTTGCCCTGCACTCGGCAAACAACACGGAGTGAGCGGGAAGGGCTTTCGGCCCGGGCAGTTGTTTCTTTGCAGGCCGGGGGAGCCTGCCGGTACTCAGCGTCCTTGTCGGGTACAGGGCGCCCCCGCGAGGGTCTTACTTGACTTGAAGAGCGTACTTGGGAAAAGTAAAGCAGAACCGCGACTAAGGCCCCGTGGAAACCGCTCGAAGCTTCCGCCTCAGCGGGGCTATGAGAAGGCCTTACCTGGAGGTAAGTCCTCCCATCGAGCTTCCCTTTAGGCCTAGAGCGTGACGGGATGAGCTCCTACCGGGACTCTGGAAGCACCCTGTTTATTTAGAGAAAACTGCTTCTCTTCCACGAGCCCTGACTCCAGCGACGAGGGCCCCGTCACAAACGCTTTTAGGCAGGTAGCTTCAAGGCAGCATGGATGGTGCTATAAAAAGGAGAATGCAAGGCTTGTGTCCTCAGGCCCCCACCTTCAGTCAACACGCTGACTACCGCCTTGTGATTCGTAGCTCGACAAAAGAGACTCTAGCGACACACAGGTTCCTTCCCTGAATCCACCTCTCTTCACGGTGTGTTCTGTCTGTGGCTAATTCGCTCCTCCAAGGAATGCACTAGGGAGGCTATCGGGCCTCAGCCTCTTCGGAAAGCCTGCAGTGTAACAGGCAGAGCTCTGCTCTAGTGGCAGTAAGAACGCAAGCTGGCTTTCTCCTGCAGGCGTGGGGCTTCAGGTATGAGTGCTTAGAAGGATTGCCAAGCAGTTTTGGTTTCCCCGTGCAGCTCAGTCGAGGACAGTGAGGCAGATTTGCATGGCATGTGGGCAGCCAGAGAACACTTTTCCTGGAGACGTTGGGGTGCCGGAGAAAGCGACCTCTCCCAAGGAGAGTGCCGTGTGTTGCCCTGCACTCGGCAAACAACACGGAGTGAGCGGGAAGGGCTTTCGGCCCCGGCAGTTGTTTCTTTGCAGGCCGGGGGAGCCTGCCTGTACTCAGCGTCCTGGACGGATATAGGGCGCCCCCGCGAAGGTCTTACTTGTCTTGAAGAGCGTACGAGGGTGAAAGTAAAGCAGAACCGCGACTAAGGCCCCGTGGAAACCGCTCGAAGCTTCCGCCTCAGCGGGGCTATTAGAAGGCCTTACCTGGAGGTAAGTCCTCCCATCGAGCTTCCCTTTAGCCCTAGAGCATGACGGGATGAGCTCCTACCGGGACTCTGGAAGCACCCTGTTTATTTAGAGAAAACTGCTTCTCTTCCACGAGCCCTGACTCCAGCGACGAGGGCCCCGTCACAAACGCTTTTAGGCAGGTAGCTTCAAGGCAGCATGGATGGTGCTATAAAAAGGAGAATGCAAGGCTTGTGTCCTCAGGCTCCCACCTCAGTCAACACGCTGACTACCGCCTTGTGATTCGTAGGTCGACAAAAGAGACTCTAGCAACACACAGGTTCCTTCCCTGAATCCACCTTTCTTCACGGGGTGTTCTGCCTGTAGCTAATTCGCTCCTCCAAGGAATGCACTAGGGAGGCTATCGGGCCTCATCCTCTTCGGAAAGCCTGCAGTGTAACAGGCAGAGTTCTGCTCTAGTGGCAGTAAGAACGCAAGCTGGCTTTCTCCTGCAGGCGTGGGGCTTCAGGTATGAGTGCTTAGAAGGATTGCCAAGCAGTTTTGGTTTCCCCGTGCAGCTCAGTCGAGGACAGTGAGGCAGATTTGCATGGCATGTTGGCAGCCAGAGAACAGTTTTTCTGGAGACGTTGGGGTGCCGGAGAAAGCGACCTCTCCCAAGGAGAGTGCCGTGTGTTGCCCTGCACTCGGCAAACAACACGGAGTGAGCGGGAAGGGCTTTCGGCCCGGGCAGTTGTTTCTTTGCAGGCCGGGGGAGCCTGCAGGTACTCAGCGTCCTTGTCGGGTACAGGGCGCCCCCGCGAGGGTCTTACGTGTCTTGAAGAGCGTACGAGGGGGAAAGTAAAGCAGAACCGCGACTAAGGCCCCGTGGAAACCGCTCGAAGCTTCTGCCTCAGCGGGGCTCTTAGAAGGCCTTACCTGGAGGTAAGTCCTCCCATCGAGCTTCCCTTTAGCCCTAGAGCGTGACGGGATGAGCTCCTACCGGGACTCTGGAAGCACCCTGTTTATTTAGAGAAAACTGCTTCTCTTCCACGAGCCCTGACTCCAGCGACGAGGGCCCCGTCACAAACGGTTTTAGGCAGGTAGCTTCAAGGCAGCATGGATGGTGCTATAAAAAGGAGAATGCAAGTCTTGTGTCCTCAGGCCCCCACCTCCAGTCAACACGCTGACTACCGCCTTGTGATTAGTAGCTCGTCAAAAGAGACTCTAGCGACACACAGGTTCCTTCCCTGAATCCACTTCTCTTCACGGTGTGTTCTGTATGTGGCTAATTCGCTCCTCCAAGGAATGCACTAGGGAGGCTATCGGGCCTCAGCCTCTTCGGAAAGCCTGCAGTGTAACAGGCAGAGCTCTGCTCTAGTGGCAGTAAGAACGCAAGCTGGCTTTCTCCTGCAGGCGTTGGTCTTCAGGTATGAGTGCCTAGAAGGATTGCCAAGCAGTTTTGGTTTCCCCGTGCAGCTCAGTCGAGGACAGTGAGGCAGATTTGCATGGCATGTGGGCAGCCAGAGAACAGTTTTCCTGGAGACGTTGGGGTGCCGGGGAAACGACCTCTCCCCCGGGAGAGTGCCGTGTGTTGCACTGCACTCGGCAAACAACACGGAGTGAGCGGGAAGGGCTTTCGGCCCGGGCAGTTGTTTCTTTGCAGGCCGGGGGAGCCTGCCGGTACTCAGCGTCCTGGACGGATATAGGGCGCCCCCGCGAAGGTCTTACGTGTCTTGAAGAGCGTACGAGGGTGAAAGTAAAGCAGAACCGCGACTAAGGCCCCGTGGAAACCGCTCGAAGCTTCCGCCTCAGCGGGGCTATTAGAAGGCCTTAACTGGAGGGAGTCCTCCCATCGAGCTTCCCTTTAGCCCTAGAGCGTGACAGGATGAGCTCCTACCGGGAATCTGGAAGCACCCTTTTTATTTAGAGAAAACTGCTTCTCTTCCACGAGCCCTGACTCCAGCGACGAGGGCCCCGTCACAAACGGTTTTAGGCAGGTAGCTTCAAGGCAGCATGGATGGTGCTATAAAAAGGAGAATGCAAGGCTTGTGTCCTCAGGCCCCCACCTCCAGTCAACACGCTGACTACCGCCTTGTGATTCGTAGCTCGACAAAAGAGACTCTAGCGACACACAGGTTCCTTCCCTGAATCCAGCTCTCTTCACGGGGTGTTCTGCCTGTAGCTAATTCGCTCCTCCAAGGAATGCACTAGGGAGGCTATCGGGCCTCAGCCTCTTCGGAAAGCCTGCAGTGTAACAGGCAGAGCTCTGCTCTAGTGGCAGTAAGAACGCAAGCTGGCTTTCTCCTGCAGGCGTGGGTCTTCAGGTATGAGTGCCTAGAAGGATTGCCAAGCAGTTTTGGTTTCCCCGTGCAGCTCAGTCGAGGACAGTGAGGCAGATTTGCATGGCATGTGGGCAGCCAGAGAACACTTTTCCTGGAGACGTTGGGGTGCCGGGGAAAGCGACCTCTCCCAAGGAGAGTGCCGTGTGTTGCCCTGCACTCGGCAAACAACACGGAGTGAGCGGGAAGGGCTTTCGGCCCGGGCAGTTGTTTCTTTGCAGGCCGGGGGAGCCTGCTGGTACTCAGCGTCCTTGTCGGGTACAGGGCGCCCCCGCGAGGGTCTTACTTGTCTTGAAGAGCGTACTTGGGAAAAGTAAAGCAGAACCGTGACTAAGGCCCCGTGGAAACCGCTCGAAGCTTCCGCCTCAGCGGGGCTCTTAGAAGGCCTTACCTGGAGGTAAGTCCTCCCATCGAGCTTCCCTTTAGCCCTAGAGCGTGACGGGATGAGCTCCTACCGGGACTCTGGAAGCACCCTGTTTATTTAGAGAAAACTGCTTCTCTTCCACGAGCCCTGACTCGAGCGACGAGGGCCCCGTCACAAACGGTTTTAGGCAGGTAGCTTCAAGGCAGCATGGATGGTGCTATAAAAAGGAGAATGCAAGGCTTGTGTCCTCAGGCCCCCACCTCCAGTCAACACGCTGACTACCGCCTTGTGATTCGTAGCTCGACAAAAGAGACTCTAGCGACACACAGGTTCCTTCCCTGAATCCAGCTCTCTTCACGGGGTGTTCTGCCTGTAGCTAATTCGCTCCTCCAAGTAATGCACTAGGGAGGCTATCGGGCCTCAGCCTCTTCGGAAAGCCTGCAGTGTAACAGGCAGAGCTCTGCTCTAGTGGCAGTAAGAACGCAAGCTGGCTTTCTCCTGCAGGCGTGGGTCTTCAGGTATGAGTGCCTAGAAGGATTGCCAAGCAGTTTTGGTTTCCCCGTGCAGCTCAGTCGAGGACAGTGAGGCAGATTTGCATGGCATGTGGGCAGCCAGAGAACACTTTTCCTGGAGACGTTGGGGTGCCGGGGAAAGCGACCTCTCCCCCGGGAGAGTGCCGTGTGTTGCCCTGCACTCGGCAAACAACACGGAGTGAGCGGGAAGGGCTTTCGGCCCGGGCAGTTGTTTCTTTGCAGGCCGGGGGAGCCTGCCGGTACTCAGCGTCCTTGTCGGGTATAGGGCGCGCCCGCGAAGGTCTAACGTGTCTTGAAGAGCGTACGAGGGTGAAAGTAAAGCAGAAACGCGACTAAGGCCCCGTGGAAACCGCTCGAAGCTTCCTCCTCAGCGGTGTTATGAGAAGGCCTTACCTGGAGGTAAGTCCTCCCATCGAGCTTCCCTTTAGCCCTAGAGCGTGACGGGATGAGCTCCTACCGGGACTCTGGAAGCACCCTGTTTATTTAGAGAAAACTGCTTCTCTTCCACGAGCCCTGACTCCAGCGACGAGGGCCCCGTCACAAACGCTTTTAGGCAGGTAGCTTCAAGGCAGCATGGATGGTGCTATAAAAAGGAGAATGCAAGGCTTGTGTCCTCAGGCTCCAACCTCCAGTCAACACGCTGACTACCGCCTTGTGATTCGTAGCTCGACAAAAGAGACTCTAGCGACACACAGGTTCCTTCCCTGAATCCACCTTTCTTCACGGGGTGTTCTGCCTGTAGCTAATTCGCTCCTCCAAGGAATGCACTAGGGAGGCTATCGGGCCTCCGCCTCTTCGGAAAGCCTGCAGTGTAACAGGCAGAGCTCTGCCCTAGTGGCAGTAAGAACGCAAGCTGGCTTTCTCCTGCAGGCGTGGGTCTTCAGGTATGAGTGCCTAGAAGGATTGCCAAGCAGTTTTGGTTTCCCCGTGCAGCTCAGTCGAGGACAGTGAGGCAGATTTGCATGGCATGTGGGCAGCCAGAGAACACTTTTCCTGGAGACGTTGGGGTGCCGGGGAAAGCGACCTCTCCCAAGGAGAGTGCCGTGTGTTGCCCTGCACTCGGCAAACAACACGGAGTGAGCGGGAAGGGCTTTCGGCCCCGGCAGTTGTTTCTTTGCAGGCCGGGGGAGCCTGCCTGTACTCAGCGTCCTGGACGGATATAGGGCGCCCCCGCGAAGGTCTTACGTGTCTTGAAGAGCGTACGAGGGTGAAAGTAAAGCAGAACCGCGACTAAGGCCCCGTGGAAACCGCTCGAAGCTTCCGCCTCAGCGGGGCTATGAGAAGGCCTTACCTGGAGGTAAGTCCTCCCATCGAGCTTCCCTTTAGCCCTAGAGCGTGACGGGATGAGCTCCTACCGGGACTCTGGAAGCACCCTGTTTATTTAGAGAAAACTGCTTCTCTTCCACGAGCCCTGACTCCAGCGACGAGGGCCCCGTCACAAACGGTTTTAGGCAGGTAGCTTCAAGGCAGCATGGATGGTGCTATAAAAAGGAGAATGCAAGGCTTGTGTCCTCAGGCCCCCACCTCCAGTCAACACGCTGACTACCGCCTTGTGATTCGTAGCTCGACAAAAGAGACTCTAGCTACACACAGGTTCCTTCCCTGAATCCAGCTCTCTTCACGGGGTGTTCTGCCTGTAGCTAATTCGCTCCTCCAAGGAATGCACTAGGGAGGCTATCGGGCCTCAGCCTCTTCGGAAAGCCTGCAGTGTAACAGGCAGAGTTCTGCTCTAGTGGCAGTAAGAACGCAAGCTAGCTTCCTCCTGCAGGCGTGGGGCTTCAGGTATGAGTGCTTAGAAGGATTGCCAAGCAGTTTTGGTTTCCCCGTGCAGCTCAGTCGAGGACAGTGAGGCAGATTTGCATGGCATGTGGGCAGCTAGAGAACAGTTTTCCTGGAGACGTTGGGGTGCCGGAGAAAGAGACCTCTCCCAAGGAGAGTGCCGTGTGTTGCCCTGCACTCGGCAAACAACACGGAGTGAGCGGGAAGGGCTTTCGGCCCGGGCAGTTGTTTTTTGCAGGCCGGGGGAGCCTGCCGGTACTCAGCGTCCTTGTTGGGTACAGGGCGCCCCCGCGAGGGTCTTACGTGTCTTGAAGAGCGTACGAGGGGGAAAGTAAAGCAGAACCGCGACTAAGGCCCCGTGGAAACCGCTCGAAGCTTCCGCCTCAGCGGGGCTCTTAGAAGGCCTTACCTGGAGGTAAGTCCTCCCATCGAGCTTCCCTTTAGGCCTAGAGCGTGACGGGATGAGCTCCTACCGGGACTCTGGAAGCACCCTGTTTATTTAGAGAAAACTGCTTCTCTTCCACGAGCCCTGACTCCAGCGACGAGGGCCCCGTCACAAACGCTTTTAGGCAGGTAGCTTCAAGGCAGCATGGATGGTGCTATAAAAAGGAGAATGCAAGGCTTGTGTCCTCAGGCTCCCACCTCAGTCAACACGCTGACTACCGCCTTGTGATTCGTAGCTCGACAAAAGAGACTCTAGCAACACACAGGTTCCTTCCCTGAATCCACCTTTCTTCACGGGGTGTTCTGCCTGTAGCTAATTCGCTCCTCCAAGGAATGCACTAGGGAGGCTATCGGGCCTCATCCTCTTCGGAAAGCCTGCAGTGTAACAGGCAGAGTTCTGCTCTAGTGGCAGTAAGAACGCAAGCTGGCTTTCTCCTGCAGGCGTGGGGCTTCAGGTATGAGTGCTTAGAAGGATTGCCAAGCAGTTTTGGTTTCCCCGTGCAGCTCAGTCGAGGACAGTGAGGCAGATTTGCATGGCATGTGGGCAGCCAGAGAACACTTTTCCTGGAGACGTTGGGGTGCCGGAGAAAGCGACCTCTCCCAAGGAGAGTGCCGTGTGTTGCCCTGCACTCGGCAAACAACACGGAGTGAGCGGGAAGGGCTTTCGGCCCCGGCAGTTGTTTCTTTGCAGGCCGGGGGAGCCTGCCTGTACTCAGCGTCCTGGACGGATATAGGGCGCCCCCGCGAAGGTCTTACTTGTCTTGAAGAGCGTACGAGGGTGAAAGTAAAGCAGAACCGCGACTAAGGCCCCGTGGAAACCGCTCGAAGCTTCCGCCTCAGCGGGGCTATTAGAAGGCCTTACCTGGAGGTAAGTCCTCCCATCGAGCTTCCCTTTAGCCCTAGAGCATGACGGGATGAGCTCCTACCGGGACTCTGGAAGCACCCTGTTTATTTAGAGAAAACTGCTTCTCTTCCACGAGCCCTGACTCCAGCGACGAGGGCCCCGTCACAAACGGTTTTAGGCAGGTAGCTTCAAGGCAGCATGGATGGTGCTATAAAAAGGAGAATGCAAGGCTTGTGTCCTCAGGCCCCCACCTCCAGTCAACACGCTGACTACCGTCTTGTGATTCGTAGCTCGACAAAAGAGACTCTAGCGACACACAGGTTCCTTCCCTGAATCCAGCTCTCTTCACGGGGTGTTCTGCCTGTAGCTAATTCGCTCCTCCAAGGAATGCACTAGGGAGGCTATCGGGCCTCAGCCTCTTCGGAAAGCCTGCAGTGTAACAGGCAGAGCTCTGCTCTAGTGGCAGTAAGAACGCAAGCTGGCTTTCTCCTGCAGGCGTGGGTCTTCAGGTATGAGTGCCTAGAAGGTTTGCCAAGCAGTTTTGGTTTCCCCGTGCAGCTCAGTCGAGGACAGTGAGGCAGATTTGCATGGCATGTGGGCAGCCAGAGAACAGTTTTCCTGGAGACGTTGGGGTGCCGGGGAAAGCGACCTCTCCCCCGGGAGAGTGCCGTGTGTTGCCCTGCACTCGGCAAACAACACGGAGTGAGCGGGAAGGGCTTTCGGCCCGGGCAGATGTTTCTTTGCAGGCCGGGGGAGCCTGCCGGTACTCAGCGTCCTGGACGGATATAGGGCGCCCCCGCGAAGGTCTTACTTGTCTTGAAGAGCGTACGAGTGTGAAAGTAAAGCAGAACCGCGACTAAGGCCCCGTGGAAACCGCTCGAAGCTTCCGCCTCAGCGGGGCTCTTAGAAGGCCTTACCTGGAGGTAAGTCCTCCCATCGAGCTTCCCTTTAGCCCTAGAGCGTGACGGGATGAGCACCTACCGGGACTCTGGAAGCACCCTGTTTATTTAGAGAAAACTGCTTCTCTTCCACGAGCCCTGACTCCAGCGACGAGGGCCCCGTCACAAACGGTTTTAGGCAGGTAGCTTCAAGGCAGCATGGATGGTGCTATAAAAAGGAGAATGCAAGGCTTGTGTCCTCAGGCCCCCACCTCCAGTCAACACGCTGACTACCGCCTTGTGATTCGTAGCTCGTCAAAAGAGACTCTAGCGACACACAGGTTCCTTCCCTGAATCCACCTCTCTTCACGGTGTGTTCTGTCTGTGGCTAATTCGCTCCTCCAAGGAATGCACTAGGGAGGCTATCGGGCCTCAGCCTCTTCGGAAAGCCTGCAGTGTAACAGGCAGAGCTCTGCTCTAGTGGCAGTAAGAACGCAAGCTGGCTTTCTCCTGCAGGCGTGGGTCTTCAGGTATGAGTGCCTAGAAGGATTGCCAAGCAGTTTTGGTTTCCCCGTGCAGCTCAGTCGAGGACAGTGAGGCAGATTTGCATGGCATGTGGGCAGCCAGAGAACAGTTTTCCTGGAGACGTTGGGGTGCCGGGGAAAGCGACCTCTCCCCCGGGAGAGTGCCGTGTGTTGCCCTGCACTCGGCAAACAACACGGAGTGAGCGGGAAGGGCTTTCGGCCCGGGCAGATGTTTCTTTGCAGGCCGGGGGAGCCTGCCGGTACTCAGCATCCTGGACGGATATAGGGCGCCCCCGCGAAGGTCTTACGTGTCTTGAAGAGCGTACGAGGGTGAAAGTAAAGCAGAACCGCGACTAAGGCCCCGTGGAAACCGCTCGAAGCTTCCGCCTCAGTGGGGCTATGAGAAGGCCTTACCTGGAGGTAAGTCCTCCCATCGAGCTTCCCTTTAGGCCTAGAGCGTGACGGGATGAGCTCCTACCGGGACTCTGGAAGCACCCTGTTTATTTAGAGAAAACTGCTTCTCTTCCACGAGCCCTGACTCCAGCGACGAGGGCCCCGTCACAAACGCTTTTAGGCAGGTAGCTTCAAGGCAGCATGGATGGTGCTATAAAAAGGAGAATGCAAGGCTTGTGTCCTCAGGCCCCCACCTCCAGTCAACACGCTGACTACCGCCTTGTGATTCGTAGCTCGACAAAAGAGACTCTAGCGACACACAGGTTCCTTCCCTGAATCCAGCTCTCTTCACGGGGTGTTCTGCCTGTAGCTAATTCGCTCCTCCAAGGAATGCACTAGGGAGGCTATCGGGCCTCAGCCTCTTCGGAAAGCCTGCAGTGTAACAGGCAGAGCTCTGCTCTAGTGGCAGTAAGAACGCAAGCTGGCTTTCTCCTGCAGGCGTTGGTCTTCAGGTATGAGTGCCTAGAAGGATTGCCAAGCAGTTTTGGTTTCCCCGTGCAGCTCAGTCGAGGACAGTGAGGCAGATTTGCATGGCATGTGGGCAGCCAGAGAACACTTTTCCTGGAGACGTTGGGGTGCCGGGGAAAGCGACCTCTCCCCCGGGAGAGTGCCGTGTGTTGCCCTGCACTCGGCAAACAACACGGAGTGAGCGGGAAGGGCTTTCGGCCCGGGCAGTTGTTTCTTTGCAGGCCGGGGGAGCCTGCCGGTACTCAGCGTCCTTGTCGGGTACAGGGCGCCCCCGCGAGGGTCTTACTTGTCTTGAAGAGCGTACTTGTGAAAAGTAAAGCAGAACCGCGACTAAGGCCCCGTGGAAACCGCTCGAAGCTTCCGCCTCAGCGGGGCTATGAGAAGGCCTTACCTGGAGGTAAGTCCTCCCATCGAGCTTCCCTTTAGGCCTAGAGCGTGACGGGATGAGCTCCTACCGGGACTCTGGAAGCACCCTGTTTATTTAGAGAAAACTGCTTCTCTTCCACGAGCCCTGACTCCAGCGACGAGGGCCCCGTCACAAACGGTTTTAGGCAGGTAGCTTCAAGGCAGCATGGATGGTGCTATAAAAAGGAGAATGCAAGGCTTGTGTCCTCAGGCTCCCACCTCAGTCAACACGCTGACTACCGCCTTGTGATTCGTAGCTCGACAAAAGAGACTCTAGCAACACACAGGTTCCTTCCCTGAATCCACCTTTCTTCACGGGGTGTTCTGCCTGTAGCTAATTCGCTCCTCCAAGGAATGCACTAGGGAGGCTATCGGGCCTCATCCTCTTCGGAAAGCCTGCAGTGTAACAGGCAGAGTTCTGCTCTAGTGGCAGTAAGAACGCAAGCTGGCTTTCTCCTGCAGGCGTGGGGCTTCAGGTATGAGTGCTTAGAAGGATTGCCAAGCAGTTTTGGTTTCCCCGTGCAGCTCAGTCGAGGACAGTGAGGCAGATTTGCATGGCATGTGGGCAGCCAGAGAACAGTTTTTCTGGAGACGTTGGGGTGCCGGAGAAAGCGACCTCTCCCAAGGAGAGTGCCGTGTGTTGCCCTGCACTCGGCAAACAACACGGAGTGAGCGGGAAGGGCTTTCGGCCCGGGCAGTTGTTTCTTTGCAGGCCGGGGGAGCCTGCCGGTACTCAGCGTCCTTGTCGGGTACAGGGCGCCCCCGCGAGGGTCTTACGTGTCTTGAAGAGCGTACGAGGGGGAAAGTAAAGCAGAACCGCGACTAAGGCCCCGTGGAAACCGCTCGAAGCTTCCGCCTCAGCGGGGCTCTTAGAAGGCCTTACCTGGAGGTAAGTCCTCCCATCGAGCTTCCCTTTAGCCCTAGAGCGTGACGGGATGAGCTCCTACCGGGACTCTGGAAGCACCCTGTTTATTTAGAGAAAACTGCTTCTCTTCCACGAGCCCTGACTCCAGCGACGAGGGCCCCGTAACAAACGGTTTTAGGCAGGTAGCTTCAAGGCAGCATGGATGGTGCTATAAAAAGGAGAATGCAAGTCTTGTGTCCTCAGGCCCCCACCTCCAGTCAACACGCTGACTACCGCCTTGTGATTAGTAGCTCGTCAAAAGAGACTCTAGCGACACACAGGTTCCTTCCCTGAATCCACTTCTCTTCACGGTGTGTTCTGTATGTGGCTAATTCGCTCCTCCAAGGAATGCACTAGGGAGGCTATCGGGCCTCAGCCTCTTCGGAAAGCCTGCAGTGTAACAGGCAGAGCTCTGCTCTAGTGGCAGTAAGAACGCAAGCTGGCTTTCTCCTGCAGGCGTTGGTCTTCAGGTATGAGTGCCTAGAAGGATTGCCAAGCAGTTTTGGTTTCCCCGTGCAGCTCAGTCGAGGACAGTGAGGCAGATTTGCATGGCATGTGGGCAGCCAGAGAACAGTTTTCCTGGAGACGTTGGGGTGCCGGGGAAACGACCTCTCCCCCGGGAGAGTGCCGTGTGTTGCACTGCACTCGGCAAACAACACGGAGTGAGCGGGAAGGGCTTTCGGCCCGGGCAGTTGTTTCTTTGCAGGCCGGGGGAGCCTGCCGGTACTCAGCGTCCTGTACGGATATAGGGCGACCCGCGAAGGTCTTACGTGTCTTGAAGAGCGTACGAGGGTGAAAGTAAAGCAGAACCGCGACTAAGGCCCCGTGGAAACCGCTCGAAGCTTCCGCCTCAGCGGGGCTATTAGAAGGCCTTAACTGGAGGGAGTCCTCCCATCGAGCTTCCCTTTAGCCCTAGAGCGTGACAGGATGAGCTCCTACCGGGACTCTGGAAGCACCCTTTTTATTTAGAGAAAACGGCTTCTCTTCCACGAGCCCTGACTCCAGCGACGAGGGCCCCGTCACAAACGGTTTTAGGCAGGTAGCTTCAAGGCAGCATGGATGGTGCTATAAAAAGGAGAATGCAAGGCTTGTGTCCTCAGGCCCCCACCTCCAGTCAACACGCTGACTACCGCCTTGTGATTCGTAGCTCGACAAAAGAGACTCTAGCGACACACAGGTTCCTTCCCTGAATCCAGCTCTCTTCACGGGGTGTTCTGCCTGTAGCTAATTCGCTCCTCCAAGGAATGCACTAGGGAGGCTATCGGGCCTCAGCCTCTTCGGAAAGCCTGCAGTGTAACAGGCAGAGCTCTGCTCTAGTGGCAGTAAGAACGCAAGCTGGCTTTCTCCTGCAGGCGTGGGTCTTCAGGTATGAGTGCCTAGAAGGATTGCCAAGCAGTTTTGGTTTCCCCGTGCAGCTCAGTCGAGGACAGTGAGGCAGATTTGCATGGCATGTGGGCAGCCAGAGAACACTTTTCCTGGAGACGTTGGGGTGCCGGGGAAAGCGACCTCTCCCAAGGAGAGTGCCGTGTGTTGCCCTGCACTCGGCAAACAACACGGAGTGAGCGGGAAGGGCTTTCGGCCCGGGCAGTTGTTTCTTTGCAGGCCGGGGGAGCCTGCTGGTACTCAGCGTCCTTGTCGGGTACAGGGCGCCCCCGCGAGGGTCTTACTTTTCTTGAAGAGCGTACTTGGGAAAAGTAAAGCAGAACCGTGACTAAGGCCCCGTGGAAACCGCTCGAAGCTTCCGCCTCAGCGGGGCTCTTAGAAGGCCTTACCTGGAGGTAAGTCCTCCCATCGAGCTTCCCTTTAGCCCTAGAGCGTGACGGGATGAGCTCCTACCGGGACTCTGGAAGCACCCTGTTTATTTAGAGAAAACTGCTTCTCTTCCACGAGCCCTGACTCCAGCGACGAGGGCCCCGTCACAAACGGTTTTAGGCAGGTAGCTTCAAGGCAGCATGGATGGTGCTATAAAAAGGAGAATGCAAGGCTTGTGTCCTCAGGCCCCCACCTCCAGTCAACACGCTGACTACCGCCTTGTGATTAGTAGCTCGTCAAAAGAGACTCTAGCGACACACAGGTTCCTTCCCTGAATCCACCTCTCTTCACGGTGTGTTCTGTCTGTGGCTAATTCGCTCCTCCAAGGAATGCACTAGGGAGGCTATCGGGCCTCAGCCTCTTCGGAAAGCCTGCAGTGTAACAGGCAGAGCTCTGCTCTAGTGGCAGTAAGAACGCAAGCTGGCTTTCTCCTGCAGGCGTGGGTCTTCAGGTATGAGTGCCTAGAAGGATTGCCAAGCAGTTTTGGTTTCCCCGTGCAGCTCAGTCGAGGACAGTGAGGCAGATTTGCATGGCATGTGGGCAGCCAGAGAACACTTTTCCTGGAGACGTTGGGGTGCCGGGGAAAGCGACCTCTCCCCCGGGAGAGTGCCGTGTGTTGCCCTGCACTCGGCAAACAACACGGAGTGAGCGGGAAGGGCTTTCGGCCCGGGCAGTTGTTTCTTTGCAGGCCGGGGGAGCCTGCCGGTACTCAGCGTCCTTGTCGGGTACAGGGCGCCCCCGCGAGGGTCTTACTTGTCTTGAAGAGCGTACTTGGGAAAAGTAAAGCAGAACCGCGACTAAGGCCCCGTGGAAACCGCTCGAAGCTTCCGCCTCAGCGGGGCTATGAGAAGGCCTTACCTGGAGGTAAGTCCTCCCATCGAGCTTCCCTTTAGGCCTAGAGCGTGACGGGATGAGCTCCTACCGGGACTCTGGAAGCACCCTGTTTATTTAGAGAAAACTGCTTCTCTTCCACGAGCCCTGACTCCAGCGACGAGGGCCCCGTCACAAACGCTTTTAGGCAGGTAGCTTCAAGGCAGCATGGATGGTGCTATAAAAAGGAGAATGCAAGGCTTGTGTCCTCAGGCTCCCACCTCAGTCAACACGCTGACTACCGCCTTGTGATTCGTAGCTCGACAAAAGAGACTCTAGCAACACACAGGTTCCTTCCCTGAATCCACCTTTCTTCACGGGGTGTTCTGCCTGTAGCTAATTCGCTCCTCCAAGGAATGCACTAGGGAGGCTATCGGGCCTCATCCTCTTCGGAAAGCCTGCAGTGTAACAGGCAGAGTTCTGCTCTAGTGGCAGTAAGAACGCAAGCTGGCTTTCTCCTGCAGGCGTGGGGCTTCAGGTATGAGTGCTTAGAAGGATTGCCAAGCAGTTTTGGTTTCCCCGTGCAGCTCAGTCGAGGACAGTGAGGCAGATTTGCATGGCATGTGGGCAGCCAGAGAACACTTTTCCTGGAGACGTTGGGGTGCCGGAGAAAGCGACCTCTCCCAAGGAGAGTGCCGTGTGTTGCCCTGCACTCGGCAAACAACACGGAGTGAGCGGGAAGGGCTTTCGGCCCCGGCAGTTGTTTCTTTGCAGGCCGGGGGAGCCTGCCGGTACTCAGCGTCCTGGACGGATATAGGGCGCCCCCGCGAAGGTCTTACGTGTCTTGAAGAGCGTACGAGGGTGAAAGTAAAGCAGAACCGCGACTAAGGCCCCGTGGAAACCGCTCGAAGCTTCCGCCTCAGTGGGGCTATGAGAAGGCCTTACCTGGAGGTAAGTCCTCCCATCGAGCTTCCCTTTAGCCCTAGAGCATGACGGGATGAGCTCCTACCGGGACTCTGGAAGCACCCTGTTTATTTAGAGAAAACTGCTTCTCTTCCACGAGCCCTGACTCCAGCGACGAGGGCCCCGTCACAAACGGTTTTAGGCAGGTAGCTTCAAGGCAGCATGGATGGTGCTATAAAAAGGAGAATGCAAGGCTTGTGTCCTCAGGCTCCCACCTCAGTCAACACGCTGACTACCGCCTTGTGATTCGTAGCTCGACAAAAGAGACTCTAGCAACACACAGGTTCCTTCCCTGAATCCACCTTTCTTCACGGGGTGTTCTGCCTGTAGCTAATTCGCTCCTCCAAGGAATGCACTAGGGAGGCTATCGGGCCTCATCCTCTTCGGAAAGCCTGCAGTGTAACAGGCAGAGTTCTGCTCTAGTGGCAGTAAGAACGCAAGCTGGCTTTCTCCTGCAGGCGTGGGGCTTCAGGTATGAGTGCTTAGAAGGATTGCCAAGCAGTTTTGGTTTCCCCGTGCAGCTCAGTCGAGGACAGTGAGGCAGATTTGCATGGCATGTGGGCAGCCAGAGAACAGTTTTTCTGGAGACGTTGGGGTGCCGGAGAAAGCGACCTCTCCCAAGGAGAGTGCCGTGTGTTGCCCTGCACTCGGCAAACAACACGGAGTGAGCGGGAAGGGCTTTCGGCCCGGGCAGTTGTTTCTTTGCAGGCCGGGGGAGCCTGCCGGTACTCAGCGTCCTTGTCGGGTACAGGGCGCCCCCGCGAGGGTCTTACTTGTCTTGAAGAGCGTACTTGGGAAAAGTAAAGCAGAACCGCGACTAAGGCCCCGTGGAAACCGCTCGAAGCTTCCGCCTCAGCGGGGCTCTTAGAAGGCCTTACCTGGAGGTAAGTCCTCCCATCGAGCTTCCCTTTAGCCCTAGAGCGTGACGGGATGAGCTCCTACCGGGACTCTGGAAGCACCCTGTTTATTTAGAGAAAACTGCTTCTCTTCCACGAGCCCTGACTCCAGCGACGAGGGCCCCGTAACAAACGGTTTTAGGCAGGTAGCTTCAAGGCAGCATGGATGGTGCTATAAAAAGGAGAATGCAAGTCTTGTGTCCTCAGGCCCCCACCTCCAGTCAACACGCTGACTACCGCCTTGTGATTAGTAGCTCGTCAAAAGAGACTCTAGCGACACACAGGTTCCTTCCCTGAATCCACTTCTCTTCACGGTGTGTTCTGTATGTGGCTAATTCGCTCCTCCAAGGAATGCACTAGGGAGGCTATCGGGCCTCAGCCTCTTCGGAAAGCCTGCAGTGTAACAGGCAGAGCTCTGCTCTAGTGGCAGTAAGAACGCAAGCTGGCTTTCTCCTGCAGGCGTTGGTCTTCAGGTATGAGTGCCTAGAAGGATTGCCAAGCAGTTTTGGTTTCCCCGTGCAGCTCAGTCGAGGACAGTGAGGCAGATTTGCATGGCATGTGGGCAGCCAGAGAACAGTTTTCCTGGAGACGTTGGGGTGCCGGGGAAACGACCTCTCCCCCGGGAGAGTGCCGTGTGTTGCACTGCACTCGGCAAACAACACGGAGTGAGCGGGAACGGCTTTCGGCCCGGGCAGTTGTTTCTTTGCAGGCCGGGGGAGCCTGCCGGTACTCAGCGTCCTGGACGGATATAGGGCGCCCCCGCGAAGGTCTTACGTGTCTTGAAGAGCGTACGAGGGTGAAAGTAAAGCAGAACCGCGACTAAGGCCCCGTGGAAACCGCTCGAAGCTTCCGCCTCAGCGGGGCTATTAGAAGGCCTTAACTGGAGGGAGTCCTCCCATCGAGCTTCCCTTTAGCCCTAGAGCGTGACAGGATGAGCTCCTACCGGGACTCTGGAAGCACCCTTTTTATTTAGAGAAAACTGCTTCTCTTCCACGAGCCCTGACTCCAGCGACGAGGGCCCCGTCACAAACGGTTTTAGGCAGGTAGCTTCAAGGCAGCATGGATGGTGCTATAAAAAGGAGAATGCAAGGCTTGTGTCCTCAGGCCCCCACCTCCAGTCAACACGCTGACTACCGCCTTGTGATTCGTAGCTCGACAAAAGAGACTCTAGCGACACACAGGTTCCTTCCCTGAATCCAGCTCTCTTCACGGGGTGTTCTGCCTGTAGCTAATTCGCTCCTCCAAGGAATGCACTAGGGAGGCTATCGGGCCTCAGCCTCTTCGGAAAGCCTGCAGTGTAACAGGCAGAGCTCTGCTCTAGTGGCAGTAAGAACGCAAGCTGGCTTTCTCCTGCAGGCGTGGGTCTTCAGGTATGAGTGCCTAGAAGGATTGCCAAGCAGTTTTGGTTTCCCCGTGCAGCTCAGTCGAGGACAGTGAGGCAGATTTGCATGGCATGTGGGCAGCCAGAGAACACTTTTCCTGGAGACGTTGGGGTGCCGGGGAAAGCGACCTCTCCCAAGGAGAGTGCCGTGTGTTGCCCTGCACTCGGCAAACAACACGGAGTGAGCGGGAAGGGCTTTCGGCCCGGGCAGTTGTTTCTTTGCAGGCCGGGGGAGCCTGCTGGTACTCAGCGTCCTTGTCGGGTACAGGGCGCCCCCGCGAGGGTCTTACTTGTCTTGAAGAGCGTACTTGGGAAAAGTAAAGCAGAACCGTGACTAAGGCCCCGTGGAAACCGCTCGAAGCTTCCGCCTCAGCGGGGCTCTTAGAAGGCCTTACCTGGAGGTAAGTCCTCCCATCGAGCTTCCCTTTAGCCCTAGAGCGTGACGGGATGAGCTCCTACCGGGACTCTGGAAGCACCCTGTTTATTTAGAGAAAACTGCTTCTCTTCCACGAGCCCTGACTCCAGCGACGAGGGCCCCGTCACAAACGGTTTTAGGCAGGTAGCTTCAAGGCAGCATGGATGGTGCTATAAAAAGGAGAATGCAAGGCTTGTGTCCTCAGGCCCCCACCTCCAGTCAACACGCTGACTACCGCCTTGTGATTAGTAGCTCGTCAAAAGAGACTCTAGCGACAAACAGGTTCCTTCCCTGAATCCACCTCTCTTCAAGGTGTGTTCTGTCTGTGTCTAATTCGCTCCTCCAAGGAATGCACTAGGGAGGCTATCGGGCCTCAGCCTCTTCGGAAAGCCTGCAGTGTAACAGGCAGAGCTCTGCTCTAGTGGCAGTAAGAACGCAAGCTGGCTTTCTCCTGCAGGCGTGGGTCTTCAGGTATGAGTGCCTAGAAGGATTGCCAAGCAGTTTTGGTTTCCCCGTGCAGCTCAGTCGAGGACAGTGAGGCAGATTTGCATGGCATGTGGGCAGCCAGAGAACAGTTTTCCTGGAGACGTTGGGGTGCCGGGGAAAGCGACCTCTCCCCCGGGAGAGTGCCGTGTGTTGCCCTGCACTCGGCAAACAACACGGAGTGAGCGGGAAGGGCTTTCGGCCCGGGCAGATGTTTCTTTGCAGGCCGGGGGAGCCTGCCGGTACTCAGCGTCCTGGACGGATATAGGGCGCCCCCGCGAAGGTCTTACGTGTCTTGAAGAGCGTACGAGGGTGAAAGTAAAGCAGAACCGCGACTAAGGCCCCGTGGAAACCGCTCGAAGCTTCCGCCTCAGTGGGGCTATGAGAAGGCCTTACCTGGAGGTAAGTCCTCCCATCGAGCTTCCCTTTAGGCCTAGAGCGTGACGGGATGAGCTCCTACCGGGACTCTGGAAGCACCCTGTTTATTTAGAGAAAACTGCTTCTCTTCCACGAGCCCTGACTCCAGCGACGAGGGCCCCGTCACAAACGCTTTTAGGCAGGTAGCTTCAAGGCAGCATGGATGGTGCTATAAAAAGGAGAATGCAAGCCTTGTGTCCTCAGGCCCCCACCTCCAGTCAACACGCTGACTACCGCCTTGTGATTCGTAGCTCGACAAAAGAGACTCTAGCGACACACAGGTTCCTTCCCTGGATCTAGCTCTCTTCACGGGGTGTTCTGCCTGTAGCTAATTCGCTCCTCCAAGGAATGCACTAGGGAGGCTATCGGGCCTCAACCTCTTCGGAAAGCCTGCAGTGTAACAGGCAGAGCTCTGCTCTAGTGGCAGTAAGAACGCAAGCTGGCTTTCTCCTGCAGGCGTTGGTCTTCAGGTATGAGTGCCTAGAAGGATTGCCAAGCAGTTTTGGTTTCCCCGTGCAGCTCAGTCGAGGACAGTGAGGCAGATTTGCATGGCATGTGGGCAGCCAGAGAACACTTTTCCTGGAGACGTTGGGGTGCCGGGGAAAGCGACCTCTCCCCCGGGAGAGTGCCGTGTGTTGCCCTGCACTCGGCAAACAACACGGAGTGAGCGGGAAGGGCTTTCGGCCCGGGCAGTTGTTTCTTTGCAGGCCGGGGGAGCCTGCCGGTACTCAGCGTCCTTGTTGGGTACAGGGCGCCCCCGCGAGGGTCTTACTTGTCTTGAAGAGCGTACTTGGGAAAAGTAAAGCAGAACCGCGACTAAGGCCCCGTGGAAACCGCTCGAAGCTTCCGCCTCAGCGGGGCTATGAGAAGGCCTTACCTGGAGGTAAGTCCTCCCATCGAGCTTCCCTTTAGGCCTAGAGCGTGACGGGATGAGCTCCTACCGGGACTCTGGAAGCACCCTGTTTATTTAGAGAAAACTGCTTCTCTTCCACGAGCCCTGACTCCAGCGACGAGGGCCCCGTCACAACCCTTTTAGGCAGGTAGCTTCAAGGCAGCATGGATGGTGCTATAAAAAGGAGAATGCAAGGCTTGTGTCCTCAGGCTCCCACCTCAGTCAACACGCTGACTACCGCCTTGTGATTCGTAGCTCGACAAAAGAGACTCTAGCAACACACAGGTTCCTTCCCTGAATCAACCTTTCTTCACGGGGTGTTCTGCCTGTAGCTAATTCGCTCCTCCAAGGAATGCACTAGGGAGGCTATCGGGCCTCATCCTCTTCGGAAAGCCTGCAGTGTAACAGGCAGAGTTCTGCTCTAGTGGCAGTAAGAACGCAAGCTGGCTTTCTCCTGCAGGCGTGGGGCTTCAGGTATGAGTGCTTAGAAGGATTGCCAAGCAGTTTTGGTTTCCCCGTGCAGCTCAGTCGAGGACAGTGAGGCAGATTTGCATGGCATGTGGGCAGCCAGAGAACACTTTTCCTGGAGACGTTGGGGTGCCGGAGAAAGCGACCTCTCCCAAGGAGAGTGCCGTGTGTTGCCCTGCACTCGGCAAACAACACGGAGTGAGCGGGAAGGGCTTTCGGCCCCGGCAGTTGTTTCTTTGCAGGCCGGGGGAGCCTGCCTGTACTCAGCGTCCTGGACGGATATAGGGCGCCCCCGCGAAGGTCTTACTTGTCTTGAAGAGCGTACGAGGGTGAAAGTAAAGCAGAACCGCGACTAAGGCCCCGTGGAAACCGCTCGAAGCTTCCGCCTCAGCGGGGCTATTAGAAGGCCTTACCTGGAGGTAAGTCCTCCCATCGAGCTTCCCTTTAGCCCTAGAGCATGACGGGATGAGCTCCTACCGGGACTCTGGAAGCACCCTGTTTATTTAGAGAAAACTGCTTCTCTTCCACGAGCCCTGACTCCAGCGACGAGGGCCCCGTCACAAACGCTTTTAGGCAGGTAGCTTCAAGGCAGCATGGATGGTGCTATAAAAAGGAGAATGCAAGGCTTGTGTCCTCAGGCTCCCACCTCAGTCAACACGCTGACTACCGCCTTGTGATTCGTAGCTCGACAAAAGAGACTCTAGCAACACACAGGTTCCTTCCCTGAATCCACCTTTCTTCACGGGGTGTTCTGCCTGTAGCTAATTCGCTCCTCCAAGGAATGCACTAGGGAGGCTATCGGGCCTCATCCTCTTCGGAAAGCCTGCAGTGTAACAGGCAGAGTTCTGCTCTAGTGGCAGTAAGAACGCAAGCTGGCTTTCTCCTGCAGGCGTGGGGCTTCAGGTATGAGTGCTTAGAAGGATTGCCAAGCAGTTTTGGTTTCCCCGTGCAGCTCAGTCGAGGACAGTGAGGCAGATTTGCATGGCATGTGGGCAGCCAGAGAACAGTTTTTCTGGAGACGTTGGGGTGCCGGAGAAAGCGACCTCTCCCAAGGAGAGTGCCGTGTGTTGCCCTGCACTCGGCAAACAACACGGAGTGAGCGGGAAGGGCTTTCGGCCCGGGCAGTTGTTTCTTTGCAGGCCGGGGGAGCCTGCCGGTACTCAGCGTCCTTGTCGGGTACAGGGCGCCCCCGCGAGGGTCTTACGTGTCTTGAAGAGCGTACGAGGGGGAAAGTAAAGCAGAACCGCGACTAAGGCCCCGTGGAAACCGCTCGAAGCTTCCGCCTCAGCGGGGCTCTTAGAAGGCCTTACCTGGAGGTAAGTCCTCCCATCGAGCTTCCCTTTAGCCCTAGAGCGTGACGGGATGAGCTCCTACCGGGACTCTGGAAGCACCCTGTTTATTTAGAGAAAACTGCTTCTCTTCCACGAGCCCTGACTCCAGCGACGAGGGCCCCGTAACAAACGGTTTTAGGCAGGTAGCTTCAAGGCAGCATGGATGGTGCTATAAAAAGGAGAATGCAAGGCTTGTGTCCTCAGGCCCCCACCTCCAGTCAACACGCTGACTACCGCCTTGTGATTAGTAGCTCGTCAAAAGAGACTCTAGCGACACACAGGTTCCTTCCCTGAATCCACTTCTCCTCACGGTGTGTTCTGTATGTGGCTAATTCGCTCCTCCAAGGAATGCACTAGGGAGGCTATCGGGCCTCAGCCTCTTCGGAAAGCCTGCAGTGTAACAGGCAGAGCTCTGCTCTAGTGGCAGTAAGAACGCAAGCTGGCTTTCTCCTGCAGGCGTTGGTCTTCAGGTATGAGTGCCTAGAAGGATTGCCAAGCAGTTTTGGTTTCCCCGTGCAGCTCAGTCGAGGACAGTGAGGCAGATTTGCATGGCATGTGGGCAGCCAGAGAACAGTTTTCCTGGAGACGTTGGGGTGACGGGGAAACGACCTCTCCCCCGGGAGAGTGCCGTGTGTTGCACTGCACTCGGCAAACAACACGGAGTGAGCGGGAAGGGCTTTCGGCCCGGGCAGTTGTTTCTTTGCAGGCCGGGGGAGCCTGCCGGTACTCAGCGTCCTGGACGGATATAGGGCGCCCCCGCGAAGGTCTTACGTGTCTTGAAGAGCGTACGAGGGTGAAAGTAAAGCAGAACCGCGACTAAGGCCCCGTGGAAACCGCTCGAAGCTTCCGCCTCAGCGGGGCTATTAGAAGGCCTTAACTGGAGGGAGTCCTCCCATCGAGCTTCCCTTTAGCCCTAGAGCGTGACAGGATGAGCTCCTACCGGGACTCTGGAAGCACCCTTTTTATTTAGAGAAAACTGCTTCTGTTCCACGAGCCCTGACTCCAGCGACGAGGGCCCCGTCACAAACGGTTTTAGGCAGGTAGCTTCAAGGCAGCATGGATGGTGCTATAAAAAGGAGAATGCAAGGCTTGTGTCCTCAGGCCCCCACCTCCAGTCAACACGCTGACTACCGCCTTGTGATTCGTAGCTCGACAAAAGAGACTCTAGCGACACACAGGTTCCTTCCCTGAATCCAGCTCTCTTCACGGGGTGTTCTGCCTGTAGCTAATTCGCTCCTCCAAGGAATGCACTAGGGAGGCTATCGGGCCTCAGCCTCTTCGGAAAGCCTGCAGTGTAACAGGCAGAGCTCTGCTCTAGTGGCAGTAAGAACGCAAGCTGGCTTTCTCCTGCAGGCGTGGGTCTTCAGGTATGAGTGCCTAGAAGGATTGCCAAGCAGTTTTGGTTTCCCCGTGCAGCTCAGTCGAGGACAGTGAGGCAGATTTGCATGGCATGTGGGCAGCCAGAGAACACTTTTCCTGGAGACGTTGGGGTGCCGGGGAAAGCGACCTCTCCCAAGGAGAGTGCCGTGTGTTGCCCTGCACTCGGCAAACAACACGGAGTGAGCGGGAAGGGCTTTCGGCCCGGGCAGTTGTTTCTTTGCAGGCCGGGGGAGCCTGCCGGTACTCAGCGTCCTTGTCGGGTACAGGGCGCCCCCGCGAGGGTCTTACTTGTCTTGAAGAGCGTACTTGGGAAAAGTAAAGCAGAACCGTGACTAAGGCCCCGTGGAAACCGCTCGAAGCTTCCGCCTCAGCGGGGCTCTTAGAAGGCCTTACCTGGAGGTAAGTCCTCCCATCGAGCTTCCCTTTAGCCCTAGAGCGTGACGGGATGAGCTCCTACCGGGACTCTGGAAGCACCCTGTTTATTTAGAGAAAACTGCTTCTCTTCCACGAGCCCTGACTCGAGCGACGAGGGCCCCGTCACAAACGGTTTTAGGCAGGTAGCTTCAAGGCAGCATGGATGGTGCTATAAAAAGGAGAATGCAAGGCTTGTGTCCTCAGGCCCCCACCTCCAGTCAACACGCTGACTACCGCCTTGTGATTCGTAGCTCGACAAAAGAGACTCTAGCGACACACAGGTTCCTTCCCTGAATCCAGCTCTCTTCACGGGGTGTTCTGCCTGTAGCTAATTCGCTCCTCCAAGGAATGCACTAGGGAGGCTATCGGGCCTCAGCCTCTTCGGAAAGCCTGCAGTGTAACAGGCAGAGCTCTGCTCTAGTGGCAGTAAGAACGCAAGCTGGCTTTCTCCTGCAGGCGTGGGTCTTCAGGTATGAGTGCCTAGAAGGATTGCCAAGCAGTTTTGGTTTCCCCGTGCAGCTCAGTCGAGGACAGTGAGGCAGATTTGCATGGCATGTGGGCAGCCAGAGAACACTTTTCCTGGAGACGTTGGGGTGCCGGGGAAAGCGACCTCTCCCCCGGGAGAGTGCCGTGTGTTGCCCTGCACTCGGCAAACAACACGGAGTGAGCGGGAAGGGCTTTCGGCCCGGGCAGTTGTTTCTTTGCAGGCCGGGGGAGCCTGCCGGTACTCAGCGTCCTTGTCGGGTATAGGGCGCGCCCGCGAAGGTCTAACGTGTCTTGAAGAGCGTACGAGGGTGAAAGTAAAGCAGAAACGCGACTAAGGCCCCGTGGAAACCGCTCGAAGCTTCCTCCTCAGCGGTGTTATGAGAAGGCCTTACCTGGAGGTAATTCCTCCCATCGAGCTTCCCTTTAGCCCTAGAGCTTGACGGGATGAGCTCCTACCGGGACTCTGGAAGCACCCTGTTTATTTAGAGAAAACTGCTTCTCTTCCACGAGCCCTGACTCCAGCGACGAGGGCCCCGTCACAAACGCTTTTAGGCAGGTAGCTTCAAGGCAGCATGGATGGTGCTATAAAAAGGAGAATGCAAGGCTTGTGTCCTCAGGCTCCAACCTCCAGTCAACACGCTGACTACCGCCTTGTGATTCGTAGCTCGACAAAAGAGACTCTAGCGACACACAGGTTCCTTCCCTGAATCCACCTTTCTTCACGGGGTGTTCTGCCTGTAGCTAATTCGCTCCTCCAAGGAATGCACTAGGGAGGCTATCGGGCCTCCGCCTCTTCGGAAAGCCTGCAGTGTAACAGGCAGAGCTCTGCCCTAGTGGCAGTAAGAACGCAAGCTGGCTTTCTCCTGCAGGCGTGGGTCTTCAGGTATGAGTGCCTAGAAGGATTGCCAAGCAGTTTTGGTTTCCCCGTGCAGCTCAGTCGAGGACAGTGAGGCAGATTTGCATGGCATGTGGGCAGCCAGAGAACACTTTTCCTGGAGACGTTGGGGTGCCGGGGAAAGCGACCTCTCCCAAGGAGAGTGCCGTGTGTTGCCCTGCACTCGGCAAACAACACGGAGTGAGCGGGAAGGGCTTTCGGCCCCGGCAGTTGTTTCTTTGCAGGCCGGGGGAGCCTGCCTGTACTCAGCGTCCTGGACGGATATAGGGCGCCCCCGCGAAGGTCTTACGTGTCTTGAAGAGCGTACGAGGGTGAAAGTAAAGCAGAACCGCGACTAAGGCCCCGTGGAAACCGCTCGAAGCTTCCGCCTCAGCGGGGCTATGAGAAGGCCTTACCTGGAGGTAAGTCCTCCCATCGAGCTTCCCTTTAGCCCTAGAGCGTGACGGGATGAGCTCCTACCGGGACTCTGGAAGCACCCTGTTTATTTAGAGAAAACTGCTTCTCTTCCACGAGCCCTGACTCCAGCGACGAGGGCCCCGTCACAAACGGTTTTAGGCAGGTAGCTTCAAGGCAGCATGGATGGTGCTATAAAAAGGAGAATGCAAGGCTTGTGTCCTCAGGCCCCCACCTCCAGTCAACACGCTGACTACCGCCTTGTGATTCGTAGCTCGACAAAAGAGACTCTAGCGACACACAGGTTCCTTCCCTGAATCCAGCTCTCTTCACGGGGTGTTCTGCCTGTAGCTAATTCGCTCCTCCAAGGAATGCACTAGGGAGGCTATCGGGCCTCAGCCTCTTCGGAAAGCCTGCAGTGTAACAGGCAGAGTTCTGCTCTAGTGGCAGTAAGAACGCAAGCTGGCTTTCTCCTGCAGGCGTGGGGCTTCAGGTATGAGTGCTTAGAAGGATTGCCAAGCAGTTTTGGTTTCCCCGTGCAGCTCAGTCGAGGACAGTGAGGCAGATTTGCATGGCATGTGGGCAGCCAGAGAACAGTTTTCCTGGAGACGTTGGGGTGCCGGAGAAAGCGACCTCTCCCAAGGAGAGTGCCGTGTGTTGCCCTGCACTCGGCAAACAACACGGAGTGAGCGGGAAGGGCTTTCGGCCCGGGCAGTTGTTTCTTTGCAGGCCGGGGGAGCCTGCCGGTACTCTGCGTCCTTGTCGGGTACCGGGCGCCCCCGCGAGGGTCTTACGTGTCTTGAAGAGCGTACGAGGGGGAAAGTAAAGCAGAACCGCGACTAAGGCCCCGTGGAAACCGCTCGAAGCTTCCGCCTCAGCGGGGCTCTTAGAAGGCCTTACCTGGAGGTAAGTCCTCCCATCGAGCTTCCCTTTAGCCCTAGAGCGTGACGGGATGAGCTCCTACCGGGACTCTGGAAGCACCCTGTTTATTTAGAGAAAACTGCTTCTCTTCCACGAGCCCTGACTCCAGCGACGAGGGCCCCGTCACAAACGCGTTTAGGCAGGTAGCTTCAAGGCAGCATGGATGGTGCTATAAAAAGGAGAATGCAAGGCTTGTGTCCTCAGGCTCCAACCTCCAGTCAACACGCTGACTACCGCCTTGTGATTCGTAGCTCGACAAAAGAGACTCTAGCAACACACAGGTTCCTTCCCTGAATCCACCTTTCTTCACGGGGTGTTCTGCCTGTAGCTAATTCGCTCCTCCAAGGAATGCACTAGGGAGGCTATCGGGCCTCAGCCTCTTCGGAATGCCTGCAGTGTAACAGGCAGAGCTCTGCTCTAGTGGCAGTAAGAACGCAAGCTGGCTTTCTCCTGCAGGCGTGGGTCTTCAGGTATGAGTGCCTAGAAGGTTTGCCAAGCAGTTTTGGTTTCCCCGTGCAGCTCAGTCGAGGACAGTGAGGCAGATTTGCATGGCCTGTGGGCAGCCAGAGAACAGTTTTCCTGGAGACGTTGGGGTGCCGGGGAAAGCGACCTCTCCCAAGGAGAGTGCCGTGTGTTGCCCTGCACTCGGCAAACAACACGGAGTGAGCGGGAAGGGCTTTCGGCCCGGGCAGATGTTTCTTTGCAGGCCGGGGGAGCCTGCCGGTACTCAGCGTCCTTGTCGGGTACAGGGCGCCCCCGCGAGGGTCTTACATGTCTTGAAGAGCGTACGAGGGGGAAAGTAAAGCAGAACCGCGACTAAGGCCCCGTGGAAACCGCTCGAAGCTTCCGCCTCAGCGGGGCTCTTAGAAGGCCTTACCTGGAGGTAAGTCCTCCCATCGAGCTTCCCTTTAGGCCTAGAGCGTGACGGGATGAGCTCCTACCGGGACTCTGGAAGCACCCTGTTTATTTAGAGAAAACTGCTTCTCTTCCACGAGCCCTGACTCCAGCGACGAGGGCCCCGTCACAAACGCTTTTAGGCAGGTAGCTTCAAGGCAGCATGGATGGTGCTATAAAAAGGAGAATGCAAGTCTTGTGTCCTCAGGCCCCCACCTCCAGTCAACACGCTGACTACCGCCTTGTGATTAGTAGCTCGTCAAAAGAGACTCTAGCGACACACAGGTTCCTTCCCTGAATCCACCTCTCTTCACGGTGTGTTCTGTCTGTGGCTAATTCGCTACTCCAAGGAATGCACTAGGGAGGCTATCGGGCCTCAGCCTCTTCGGAAAGCCTGCAGTGTAACAGGCAGAGCTCTGCTCTAGTGGCAGTAAGAACGCAAGCTGGCTTTCTCCTGCAGGCGTTGGTCTTCAGGTATGAGTGCCTAGAAGGATTGCCAAGCAGTTTTGGTTTCCCCGTGCAGCTCAGTCGAGGACAGTGAGGCAGATTTGCATGGCATGTGGGCAGCCAGAGAACACTTTTCCTGGAGACGTTGGGGTGCCGGGGAAAGCGACCTCTCCCAAGGAGAGTGCCGTGTGTTGCCCTGCACTCGGCAAACAACACGGAGTGAGCGGGAAGGGCTTTCGGCCCCGGCAGTTGTTTCTTTGCAGGCCGGGGGAGCCTGCCTGTACTCAGCGTCCTGGACGGATATAGGGCGCCCCCGCGAAGGTCTTACTTGTCTTGAAGAGCGTACGAGGGTGAAAGTAAAGCAGAACCGCGACTAAGGCCCCGTGGAAACCGCTCGAAGCTTCCGCCTCAGCGGGGCTCTTAGAAGGCCTTACCTGGAGGTAAGTCCTCCCATCGACCTTCCCTTTAGCCCTAGAGCGTGACGGGATGAGCTCCTACCGGGACTCTGGAAGCACCCTGTTTATTTAGAGAAAACTGCTTCTCTTCCACGAGCCCTGACTCCAGCGACGAGGGCCCCGTCACAAACGGTTTTAGGCAGGTAGCTTCAAGGCAGCATGGATGGTGCTATAAAAAGGAGAATGCAAGGCTTGTGTCCTCAGGCCCCCACCTCCAGTCAACACGCTGACTACCGCCTTGTGATTCGTAGCTCGACAAAAGAGACTCTAGCGACACACAGGTTCCTTCCCTGAATCCAGCTCTCTTCACGGGGTGTTCTGCCTGTAGCTAATTCGCTCCTCCAAGGAATGCACTAGGGAGGCTATCGGGCCTCAGCCTCTTCGGAAAGCCTGCAGTGTAACAGGCAGAGCTCTGCTCTAGTGGCAGTAAGAACGCAAGCTGGCTTTCTCCTGCAGGCGTGGGTCTTCAGGTATGAGTGCCTAGAAGGTTTGCCAAGCAGTTTTGGTTTCCCCGTGCAGCTCAGTCGAGGACAGTGAGGCAGATTTGCATGGCATGTGGGCAGCCAGAGAACAGTTTTCCTGGAGACGTTGGGGTGCCGGGGAAAGCGACCTCTCCCCCGGGAGAGTGCCGTGTGTTGCCCTGCACTCGGCAAACAACACGGAGTGAGCGGGAAGGGCTTTCGGCCCGGGCAGATGTTTCTTTGCAGGCCGGGGGAGCCTGCCGGTACTCAGCGTCCTGGACGGATATAGGGCGCCCCCGCGAAGGTCTTACGTGTCTTGAAGAGCGTACGAGGGTGAAAGTAAAGCAGAACCGCGACTAAGGCCCCGTGGAAACCGCTCGAAGCTTCCGCCTCAGCGGGGCTATGAGAAGGCCTTACCTGGAGGTAAGTCCTCCCATCGAGCTTCCCTTTAGCCCTAGAGCGTGACGGGATGAGCTCCTACCGGGACTCTGGAAGCACCCTGTTTATTTAGAGAAAACTGCTTCTCTTCCACGAGCCCTGACTCCAGCGACGAGGGCCCCGTCACAAACGCTTTTAGGCAGGTAGCTTCAAGGCAGCATGGATGGTGCTATAAAAAGGAGAATGCAAGGCTTGTGTCCTCAGGCCCCCACCTCCAGTCAACACGCTGACTACCGCCTTGTGATTCGTAGCTCGACAAAAGAGACTCTAGCGACACACAGGTTCCTTCCCTGAATCCAGCTCTCTTCACGGGGTGTTCTGCCTGTAGCTAATTCGCTCCTCCAAGGAATGCACTAGGGAGGCTATCGGGCCTCATCCTCTTCGGAAAGCCTGCAGTGTAACAGGCAGAGTTCTGCTCTAGTGGCAGTAAGAACGCAAGCTGGCTTTCTCCTGCAGGCGTGGGGCTTCAGGTATGAGTGCTTAGAAGGATTGCCAAGCAGTTTTGGTTTCCCCGTGCAGCTCAGTCGAGGACAGTGAGGCAGATTTGCATGGCATGTGGGCAGCCAGAGAACAGTTTTCCTGGAGACGTTGGGGTGCCGGAGAAAGCGACCTCTCCCAAGGAGAGTGCCGTGTGTTGCCCTGCACTCGGCAAACAACACGGAGTGAGCGGGAAGGGCTTTCGGCCCGGGCAGTTGTTTCTTTGCAGGCCGGGGGAGCCTGCCGGTACTCAGCGTCCTTGTCGGGTACAGGGCGCCCCCGCGAGGGTCTTACGTGTCTTGAAGAGCGTACGAGGGGGAAAGTAAAGCAGAACCGCGACTAAGGCCCCGTGGAAACCGCTCGAAGCTTCCGCCTCAGCGGGGCTCTTAGAAGGCCTTACCTGGAGGTAAGTCCTCCCATCGAGCTTCCCTTTAGCCCTAGAGCGTGACGGGATGAGCTCCTACCGGGACTCTGGAAGCACCCTGTTTATTTAGAGAAAACTGCTTCTCTTCCACGAGCCCTGACTCCAGCGACGAGGGCCCCGTCACAAACGCTTTTAGGCAGGTAGCTTCAAGGCAGCATGGATGGTGCTATAAAAAGGAGAATGCAAGTCTTTTGTCCTCAGGCCCCCACCTCCAGTCAACACGCTGACTACCGCCTTGTGATTAGTAGCTCGTCAAAAGAGACTCTAGCGACACACAGGTTCCTTCCCTGAATCCACCTCTCTTCACGGTGTGTTCTGTCTGTGGCTAATTCGCTCCTCCAAGGAATGCACTAGGGAGGCTATCGGGCCTCAGCCTCTTCGGAAAGCCTGCAGTGTAACAGGCAGAGCTCTGCTCTAGTGGCAGTAAGAACGCAAGCAGGCTTTCTCCTGCAGGCGTTGGTCTTCAGGTATGAGTGCCTAGAAGGATTGCCAAGCAGTTTTGGTTTCCCCGTGCAGCTCAGTCGAGGACAGTGAGGCAGATTTGCATGGCATGTGGGCAGCCAGAGAACACTTTTCCTGGAGACGTTGGGGTGCCGGGGAAAGCGACCTCTCCCCCGGGAGAGTGCCGTGTGTTGCCCTGCACTCGGCAAACAACACGGAGTGAGCGGGAAGGGCTTTCGGCCCGGGCAGATGTTTCTTTGCAGGGCGGGGGAGCCTGCCGGTACTCAGCGTCCTTGTCGGGTACAGGGCGCCCCCGCGAGGGTCTTACGTGTCTTGAAGAGCTTACAAGGGGGAAAGTAAAGCAGAACCGCGACTAAGGCCCCGTGGAAACCGCTCGAAGCTTCCGCCTCAGCGGGGCTCTTAGAAGGCCTTACCTGGAGGTAAGTCCTCCCATCGAGCTTCCCTTTAGCCCTAGAGCGTGACGGGATGAGCTCCTACCGGGACTCTGGAAGCACCCTGTTTATTTAGAGAAAACTGCTTCTCTTCCACGAGCCCTGACTCCAGCGACGAGGGCCCCGTCACAAACGGTTTTAGGCAGGTAGCTTCAAGGCAGCATGGATGGTGCTATAAAAAGGAGAATGCAAGGCTTGTGTCCTCAGGCCCCCACCTCCAGTCAACACGCTGACTACCGCCTTGTGATTCGTAGCTCGTCAAAAGAGACTCTAGCGACACACAGGTTCCTTCCCTGAATCCAGCTCTCTTCACGGGGTGTTCTGCCTGTAGCTAATTCGCTCCTCCAAGGAATGCACTAGGGAGGCTATCGGGCCTCAGCCTCTTCGGAAAGCCTGCAGTGTAACAGGCAGAGCTCTGCTCTAGTGGCAGTAAGAACGCAAGCTGGCTTTCTCCTGCAGGCGTGGGGCTTCAGGTATGAGTGCCTAGAAGGATTGCCAAGCAGTTTTGGTTTCCCCGTGCAGCTCAGTCGAGGACAGTGAGGCAGATTTGCATGGCATGTGGGCAGCCAGAGAACACTTTTCCTGGAGACGTTGGGGTGCCGGGGAAAGCGACCTCTCCCAAGGAGAGTGCCGTGTGTTGCCCTGCACTCGGCAAACAACACGGAGTGAGCGGGAAGGGCTTTCGGCCCGGGCAGTTGTTTCTTTGCAGGCCGGGGGAGCCTGCCGGTACTCAGCGTCCTTGTCGGGTACAGGGCGCCCCCGCGAGGGTCTTACTTGTCTTGAAGAGCGTACTTGGGAAAAGTAAAGCAGAACCGCGACTAAGGCCCCGTGGAAACCGCTCGAAGCTTCCGCCTCAGCGGGGCTATGAGAAGGCCTTACCTGGAGGTAAGTCCTCCCATCGAGCTTCCCTTTAGGCCTAGAGCGTGACGGGAAGAGCTCCTACCGGGACTCTGGAAGCACCCTGTTTATTTAGAGAAAACTGCTTCTCTTCCACGAGCCCTGACTCCAGCGACGAGGGCCCCGTCACAAACGCTTTTAGGCAGGTAGCTTCAAGGCAGCATGGATGGTGCTATAAAAAGGAGAATGCAAGGCTTGTGTCCTCAGGCTCCCACCTCAGTCAACACGCTGACTACCGCCTTGTGATTCGTAGCTCGACAAAAGAGACTCTAGCGACACACAGGTTCCTTCCCTGAATCCACCTTTCTTCACGGGGTGTTCTGCCTGTAGCTAATTCGCTCCTCCAAGGAATGCACTAGGGAGGCTATCGGGCCTCATCCTCTTCGGAAAGCCTGCAGTGTAACAGGCAGAGTTCTGCTCTAGTGGCAGTAAGAACGCAAGCTGGCTTTCTCCTGCAGGCGTGGGGCTTCAGGTATGAGTGCTTAGAAGGATTGCCAAGCAGTTTTGGTTTCCCCGTGCAGCTCAGTCGAGGACAGTGAGGCAGATTTGCATGGCATGTGGGCAGCCAGAGAACAGTTTTCCTGGAGACGTTGGGGTGCCGGGGAAAGCGACCTCTCCCCCGGGAGAGTGCCGTGTGTTGCCCTGCACTCGGCAAACAACACGGAGTGAGCGGGAAGGGCTTTCGGCCCGGGCAGATGTTTCTTTGCAGGCCGGGGGAGCCTGCCGGTACTCAGCGTCCTGGACGGATATAGGGCGCCCCCGCGAAGGTCTTACGTGTCTTGAAGAGCGTACGAGGGTGAAAGTAAAGCAGAACCGCGACTAAGGCCCCGTGGAAACCGCTCGAAGCTTCCGCCTCAGCGGGGCTATTAGAAGGCCTTAACTGGAGGGAGTCCTCCCATCGAGCTTCCCTTTAGCCCTAGAGCGTGACAGGATGAGCTCCTACCGGGACTCTGGAAGCACCCTGTTTAGAGAAAACTGCTTCTCTTCCACGAGCCCTGACTCCAGCGACGAGGGCCCCGTCACAAACGGTTTTAGGCAGGTAGCTTCAAGGCAGCATGGATGGTGCTATAAAAAGGAGAATGCAAGGCTTGTGTCCTCAGGCCCCCACCTCCAGTCAACACGCTGACTACCGCCTTGTGATTCGTAGCTCGACAAAAGAGACTCTAGCGACACACAGGTTCCTTCCCTGAATCCAGCTCTCTTCACGGTGTGTTCTGTCTGTGGCTAATTCGCTCCTCCAAGGAATGCACTAGGGAGGCTATCGGGCCTCAGCCTCTTCGGAAAGCCTGCAGTGTAACAGGCAGAGCTCTGCTCTAGTGGCAGTAAGAACGCAAGCTGGCTTTCTCCTGCAGGCGTTGGTCTTCAGGTATGAGTGCCTAGAAGGATTGCCAAGCAGTTTTGGTTTCCCCGTGCAGCTCAGTCGAGGACAGTGAGGCAGATTTGCATGGCATGTGGGCAGCCAGAGAACAGTTTTCCTGGAGACGTTGGGGTGCCGGGGAAAGCGACCTCTCCCCCGGGAGAGTGCCGTGTTGCCCTGCACTCGGCAAACAACACGGAGTGAGCGGGAAGGGCTTTCGGCCCGGGCAGATGTTTCTTTGCAGGCCGGGGGAGCCTGCCGGTACTCAGCGTCCTGGACGGATATAGGGCGCCCCCGCGAAGGTCTTACGTGTCTTGAAGAGCGTACGAGGGTGAAAGTAAAGCAGAACCGCGACTAAGGCCCCGTGGAAACCGCTCGAAGCTTCCGCCTCAGCGGGGCTATGAGAAGGCCTTACCTGGAGGTAAGTCCTCCCATCGAGCTTCCCTTTAGGCCTAGAGCGTGACGGGATGAGCTCCTACCGGGACTCTGGAAGCACCCTGTTTATTTAGAGAAAACTGCTTCTCTTCCACGAGCCCTGACTCCAGCGACGAGGGCCCCGTCACAAACGCTTTTAGGCAGGTAGCTTCAAGGCAGCATGGATGGTGCTATAAAAAGGAGAATGCAAGGCTTGTGTCCTCAGGCTCCCACCTCAGTCAACACGCTGACTACCGCCTTGTGATTCGTAGCTCGAAAAAAGAGACTCTAGCAACACACAGGTTCCTTCCCTGAATCCAGCTCTCTTCACGGGGTGTTCTGCCTGTAGCTAATTCGCTCCTCCAAGGAATGCACTAGGGAGGCTATCGGGCCTCAGCCTCTTCGGAAAGCCTGCAGTGTAACAGGCAGAGCTCTGCTCTAGTGGCAGTAAGAACGCAAGCTGGCTTTCTCCTGCAGGCGCGGGTCTTCAGGTATGAGTGCCTAGAAGGATTGCCAAGCAGTTTTGGTTTCCCCGTGCAGCTCAGTCGAGGACAGTGAGGCAGATTTGCATGGCATGTGGGCAGCCAGAGAACACTTTTCCTGGAGACGTTGGGGTGCCGGGGAAAGCGACCTCTCCCAAGGAGAGTGCCGTGTGTTGCCCTGCACTCGGCAAACAACACGGAGTGAGCGGGAAGGGCTTTCGGCCCGGGCAGTTGTTTCTTTGCAGGCCGGGGGAGCCTGCCGGTACTCAGCGTCCTTGTCGGGTACAGGGCGCCCCCGCGAGGGTCTTACTTGTCTTGAAGAGCGTACTTGGGAAAAGTAAAGCAGAACCGCGACTAAGGCCCCGTGGAAACCGCTCGAAGCTTCCGCCTCAGCGGGGCTATGAGAAGGCCTTACCTGGAGGTAAGTCCTCCCATCGAGCTTCCCTTTAGGCCTAGAGCGTGACGGGATGAGCTCCTACCGGGACTCTGGAAGCACCCTGTTTATTTAGAGAAAACTGCTTCTCTTCCACGAGCCCTGACTCCAGCGACGAGGGCCCCGTCACAAACGCTTTTAGGCAGGTAGCTTCAAGGCAGCATGGATGGTGCTATAAAAAGGAGAATGCAAGGCTTGTGTCCTCAGGCTCCCACCTCAGTCAACACGCTGACTACCGCCTTGTGATTCGTAGCTCGACAAAAGAGACTCTAGCAACACACAGGTTCCTTCCCTGAATCCACCTTTCTTCACGGGGTGTTCTGCCTGTAGCTAATTCGCTCCTCCAAGGAATGCACTAGGGAGGCTATCGGGCCTCATCCTCTTCGGAAAGCCTGCAGTGTAACAGGCAGAGTTCTGCTCTAGTGGCAGTAAGAACGCAAGCTGGCTTTCTCCTGCAGGCGTGGGGCTTCAGGTATGAGTGCTTAGAAGGATTGCCAAGCAGTTTTGGTTTCCCCGTGCAGCTCAGTCGAGGACAGTGAGGCAGATTTGCATGGCATGTGGGCAGCCAGAGAACACTTTTCCTGGAGACGTTGGGGTGCCGGGGAAAGCGACCTCTCCCCCGGGAGAGTGCCGTGTGTTGCCCTGCACTCGGCAAACAACACGGAGTGAGCGGGAAGGGCTTTCGGCCCGGGCAGATGTTTCTTTGCAGGCCGGGGGAGCCTGCCGGTACTCAGCGTCCTGGACGGATATAGGGCGCCCCCGCGAAGGTCTTACGTGTCTTGAAGAGCGTACGAGGGTGAAAGTAAAGCAGAACCGCGACTAAGGCCCCGTGGAAACCGCTCGAAGCTTCCGCCTCAGTGGGGCTATGAGAAGGCCTTACCTGGAGGTAAGTCCTCCCATCGAGCTTCCCTTTAGGCCTAGAGCGTGACGGGATGAGCTCCTACCGGGACTCTGGAAGCACCCTGTTTATTTAGAGAAAACTGCTTCTCTTCCACGAGCCCTGACTCCAGCGACGAGGGCCCCGTCACAAACGCTTTTAGGCAGGTAGCTTCAAGGCAGCATGGATGGTGCTATAAAAAGGAGAATGCAAGGCTTGTGTCCTCAGGCCCCCACCTCCAGTCAACACGCTGACTACCGCCTTGTGATTCGTAGCTCGACAAAAGAGACTCTAGCGACACACAGGTTCCTTCCCTGAATCCAGCTCTCTTCACGGGGTGTTCTGCCTTTAGCTAATTCGCTCCTCCAAGGAATGCACTAGGGAGGCTATCGGGCCTCAGCCTCTTCGGAAAGCCTGCAGTGTAACAGGCAGAGCTCTGCTCTAGTGGCAGTAAGAACGCAAGCTGGCTTTCTCCTGCAGGCGTGGGTCTTCAGGTATGAGTGCCTAGAAGGATTGCCAAGCAGTTTTGGTTTCCCCGTGCAGCTCAGTCGAGGACAGTGAGGCAGATTTGCATGGCATGTGGGCAGCCAGAGAACACTTTTCCTGGAGACGTTGGGGTGCCGGGGAAAGCGACCTCTCCCAAGGAGAGTGCCGTGTGTTGCCCTGCACTCGGCAAACAACACGGAGTGAGCGGGAAGGGCTTTCGGCCCGGGCAGTTGTTTCTTTGCAGGCCGGGGGAGCCTGCCGGTACTCAGCGTCCTTGTCGGGTTCAGGGCGCCCCCGCGAGGGTCTTACTTGTCTTGAAGAGCGTACTTGGGAAAAGTAAAGCAGAACCGCGACTAAGGCCCCGTGGAAACCGCTCGAAGCTTCCGCCTCAGCGGGGCTATGAGAAGGCCTTACCTGGAGGTAAGTCCTCCCATCGAGCTTCCCTTTAGGCCTAGAGCGTGACGGGATGAGCTCCTACCGGGACTCTGGAAGCACCCTGTTTATTTAGAGAAAACTGCTTCTCTTCCACGAGCCCTGACTCCAGCGACGAGGGCCCCGTCACAAACGCTTTTAGGCAGGTAGCTTCAAGGCAGCATGGATGGTGCTATAAAAAGGAGAATGCAAGGCTTGTGTCCTCAGGCTCCCACCTCAGTCAACACGCTGACTACCGCCTTGTGATTCGTAGCTCGACAAAAGAGACTCTAGCAACACACAGGTTCCTTCCCTGAATCCACCTTTCTTCACGGGGTGTTCTGCCTGTAGCTAATTCGCTCCTCCAAGGAATGCACTAGGGAGGCTATCGGGCCTCATCCTCTTCGGAAAGCCTGCAGTGTAACAGGCAGAGTTCTGCTCTAGTGGCAGTAAGAACGCAAGCTGGCTTTCTCCTGCAGGCGTGGGGCTTCAGGTATGAGTGCTTAGAAGGATTGCCAAGCAGTTTTGGTTTCCCCGTGCAGCTCAGTCGAGGACAGTGAGGCAGATTTGCATGGCCTGTGGGCAGCCAGAGAACAGTTTTCCTGGAGACGTTGGGGTGCCGGGGAAAGCGACCTCTCCCAAGGAGAGTGCCGTGTGTTGCCCTGCACTCGGCAAACAACACGGAGTGAGCGGGAAGGGCTTTCGGCCCGGGCAGTTGTTTCTTTGCAGGCCGGGGGAGCCTGCCGGTACTCAGCGTCCTTGTCGGGTACAGGGCGCCCCCGCGAGGGTCTTACGTGTCTTGAAGAGCGTACGAGGGGGAAAGTAAAGCAGAACCGCGACTAAGGCCCCGTGGAAACCGCTCGAAGCTTCCGCCTCAGCGGGGCTCTTAGAAGGCCTTACCTGGAGGTAAGTCCTCCCATCGAGCTTCCCTTTAGCCCTAGAGCGTGACGGGATGAGCTCCTACCGGGACTCTGGAAGCACCCTGTTTATTTAGAGAAAACTGCTTCTCTTCCACGAGCCCTGACTCCAGCGACGAGGGCCCCGTCACAAACGGTTTTAGGCAGGTAGCTTCAAGGCAGCATGGATGGTGCTATAAAAAGGAGAATGCAAGTCTTGTGTCCTCAGGCCCCCACCTCCAGTCAACACGCTGACTACCGCCTTGTGATTAGTAGCTCGTCAAAAGAGACTCTAGCGACACACAGGTTCCTTCCCTGAATCCACCTCTCTTCACGGTGTGTTCTGTCTGTGGCTAATTCGCTCCTCCAAGGAATGCACTAGGGAGGCTATCGGGCCTCAGCCTCTTCGGAAAGCCTGCAGTGTAACAGGCAGAGCTCTGCTCTAGTGGCAGTAAGAACGCAAGCAGGCTTTCTCCTGCAGGCGTTGGTCTTCAGGTATGAGTGCCTAGAAGGATTGCCAAGCAGTTTTGGTTTCCCCGTGCAGCTCAGTCGAGGACAGTGAGGCAGATTTGCATGGCATGTGGGCAGCCAGAGAACACTTTTCCTGGAGACGTTGGGGTGCCGGGGAAAGCGACCTCTCCCCCGGGAGAGTGCCGTGTGTTGCCCTGCACTCGGCAAACAACACGGAGTGAGCGGGAAGGGCTTTCGGCCCGGGCAGATGTTTCTTTGCAGGCCGGGGGAGCCTGCCGGTACTCAGCGTCCTGGACGGATATAGGGCGCCCCCGCGAAGGTCTTACGTGTCTTGAAGAGCGTACGAGGGTGAAAGTAAAGCAGAACCGCGACTAAGGCCCCGTGGAAACCGCTCGAAGCTTCCGCCTCAGCGGGGCTATTAGAAGGCCTTAACTGGAGGGAGTCCTCCCATCGAGCTTCCCTTTAGCCCTAGAGCGTGACAGGATGAGCTCCTACCGGGACTCTGGAAGCACCCTGTTTATTTAGAGAAAACTGCTTCTCTTCCACGAGCCCTGACTCCAGCGACGAGGGCCCCGTCACAAACGGTTTTAGGCAGGTAGCTTCAAGGCAGCATGGATGGTGCTATAAAAAGGAGAATGCAAGGCTTGTGTCCTCAGGCCCCCACCTCCAGTCAACACGCTGACTACCGCCTTGTGATTCGTAGCTCGACAAAAGAGACTCTAGCGACACACAGGTTCCTTCCCTGAATCCAGCTCTCTTCACGGGGTGTTCTGCCTGTAGCTAATTCGCTCCTCCAAGGAATGCACTAGGGAGGCTATCGGGCCTCAGCCTCTTCGGAAAGCCTGCAGTGTAACAGGCAGAGCTCTGCTCTAGTGGCAGTAAGAACGCAAGCTGGCTTTCTCCTGCAGGCGTGGGTCTTCAGGTATGAGTGCCTAGAAGGATTGCCAAGCAGTTTTGGTTTCCCCGTGCAGCTCAGTCGAGGACAGTGAGGCAGATTTGCATGGCCTGTGGGCAGCCAGAGAACAGTTTTCCTGGAGACGTTGGGGTGCCGGGGAAAGCGACCTCTCCCAAGGAGAGTGCCGTGTGTTGCCCTGCACTCGGCAAACAACACGGAGTGAGCGGGAAGGGCTTTCGGCCCGGGCAGTTGTTTCTTTGCAGGCCGGGGGAGCCTGCCGGTACTCAGCGTCCTTGTCGGGTACAGGGCGCCCCCGCGAGGGTCTTACGTGTCTTGAAGAGCGTACGAGGGGGAAAGTAAAGCAGAACCGCGACTAAGGCCCCGTGGAAACCGCTCGAAGCTTCCGCCTCAGCGGGGCTCTTAGAAGGCCTTACCTGGAGGTAAGTCCTCCCATCGAGCTTCCCTTTAGCCCTAGAGCGTGACGGGATGAGCTCCTACCGGGACTCTGGAAGCACCCTGTTTATTTAGAGAAAACTGCTTCTCTTCCACGAGCCCTGACTCCAGCGACGAGGGCCCCGTCACAAACGGTTTTAGGCAGGTAGCTTCAAGGCAGCATGGATGGTGCTATAAAAAGGAGAATGCAAGGCTTGTGTCCTCAGGCCCCCACCTCCAGTCAACACGCTGACTACCGCCTTGTGATTAGTAGCTCGTCAAAAGAGACTCTAGCGACACACAGGTTCCTTCCCTGAATCCACCTCTCTTCACGGTGTGTTCTGTCTGTGGCTAATTCGCTCCTCCAAGGAATGCACTAGGGAGGCTATCGGGCCTCAGCCTCTTCGGAAAGCCTGCAGTGTAACAGGCAGAGCTCTGCTCTAGTGGCAGTAAGAACGCAAGCTGGCTTTCTCCTGCAGGCGTTGGTCTTCAGGTATGAGTGCCTAGAAGGATTGCCAAGCAGTTTTGGTTTCCCCGTGCAGCTCAGTCGAGGACAGTGAGGCAGATTTGCATGGCATGTGGGCAGCCAGAGAACACTTTTCCTGGAGACGTTGGGGTGCCGGGGAAAGCGACCTCTCCCCCGGGAGAGTGCCGTGTGTTGCCCTGCACTCGGCAAACAACACGGAGTGAGCGGGAAGGGCTTTCGGCCCGGGCAGATGTTTCTTTGCAGGCCGGGGGAGCCTGCCGGTACTCAGCGTCCTGGACGGATATAGGGCGCCCCCGCGAAGGTCTTACGTGTCTTGAAGAGCGTACGAGGGTGAAAGTAAAGCAGAACCGCGACTAAGGCCCCGTGGAAACCGCTCGAAGCTTCCGCCTCAGCGGGGCTATGAGAAGGGCTTACCTGGAGGTAAGTCCTCCCATCGAGCTTCCATTTAGGCCTAGAGCGTGACGGGATGAGCTCCTACCGGGACTCTGGAAGCACCCTGTTTATTTAGAGAAAACTGCTTCTCTTCCACGAGCCCTGACTCCAGCGACGAGGGCCCCGTCACAAACGGTTTTAGGCAGGTAGCTTCAAGGCAGCATGGATGGTGCTATAAAAAGGAGAATGCAAGGCTTGTGTCCTCAGGCTCCCACCTCAGTCAACACGCTGACTACCGCCTTGTGATTCGTAGCTCGACAAAAGAGACTCTAGCAACACACAGGTTCCTTCCCTGAATCCACCTTTCTTCACGGGGTGTTCTGCCTGTAGCTAACCCGCTCCTCCAAGGAAGGCACTAGGGAGGCTATCGGGCCTCATCCTCTTCGGAAAGCCTGCAGTGTAACAGGCAGAGCTCTGCTCTAGTGGCAGTAAGAACGGAAGCTGGCTTTCTCCTGCAGGCGTGGGGCTTCAGGTATGAGTGCTTAGAAGGATTGCCAAGCAGTTTTGGTTTCCCCGTGCAGCTCAGTCGAGGACAGTGAGGCAGATTTGCATGGCATGTGGGCAGCCAGAGAACAGTTTTCCTGGAGACGTTGGGGTGCCGGAGAAAGCGACCTCTCCCAAGGAGAGTGCCGTGTGTTGCCCTGCACTCGGCAAACAACACGGAGTGAGCGGGAAGGGCTTTCGGCCCGGGCAGTTGTTTCTTTGCAGGCCGGGGGAGCCTGCCGGTACTCAGCGTCCTTGTCGGGTACAGGGCGCCCCCGCGAGGGTCTTACGTGTCTTGAAGAGCGTACGAGGGGGAAAGTAAAGCAGAACCGCGACTAAGGCCCCGTGGAAACCGCTCGAAGCTTCCGCCTCAGCGGGGCTCTTAGAAGGCCTTACCTGGAGGTAAGTCCTCCCATCGAGCTTCCCTTTAGGCCTAGAGCGTGACGGGATGAGCTCCTACCGGGACTCTGGAAGCACCCTGTTTATTTAGAGAAAACTGCTTCTCTTCCACGAGCCCTGACTCCAGCGACGAGGGCCCCGTCACAAACGGTTTTAGGCAGGTAGCTTCAAGGCAGCATGGATGGTGCTATAAAAAGGAGAATGCAAGGCTTGTGTCCTCAGGCCCCCACCTCCAGTCAACACGCTGACTACCGCCTTGTGATTAGTAGCTCGTCAATAGAGACTCTAGCGACACACAGGTTCCTTCCCTGAATCCACCTCTCTTCACGGTGTGTTCTGTCTGTGGCTAATTCGCTCCTCCAAGGAATGCACTAGGGAGGCTATCGGGCCTCAGCCTCTTCGGAAAGCCTGCAGTGTAACAGGCAGAGCTCTGCTCTAGTGGCAGTAAGAACGCAAGCTGGCTTTCTCCTGCAGGCGTTGGTCTTCAGGTATGAGTGCCTAGAAGGATTGCCAAGCAGTTTTGGTTTCCCCGTGCAGCTCAGTCGAGGACAGTGAGGCAGATTTGCATGGCATGTGGGCAGCCAGAGAACACTTTTCCTGGAGACGTTGGGGTGCCGGGGAAAGCGACCTCTCCCCCGGGAGAGTGCCGTGTGTTGCCCTGCACTCGGCAAACAACACGGAGTGAGCGGGAAGGGCTTTCGGCCCGGGCAGATGTTTCTTTGCAGGCCGGGGGAGCCTGCCGGTACTCAGCGTCCTGGACAGATATAGGGCGCCCCCGCGAAGGTCTTACGTGTCTTGAAGAGCGTACGAGGGTGAAAGTAAAGCAGAACCGCGACTAAGGCCCCGTGGAAACCACTCGAAGCTTCCGCCTCAGCGGGGCTATGAGAAGGCCTTACCTGGAGGTAAGTCCTCCCATCGAGCTTCCCTTTAGGCCTAGAGCGTGACGGGATGAGCTCCTACCGGGACTCTGGAAGCACCCTGTTTATTTAGAGAAAACTGCTTCTCTTCCACGAGCCCTGACTCCAGCGACGAGGGCCCCATCACAAACGCTTTTAGGCAGGTAGCTTCAAGGCAGCATGGATGGTGCTATAAAAAGGAGAATGCAAGGCTTGTGTCCTCAGGCTCCCACCTCAGTCAACACGCTGACTACCGCCTTGTGATTCGTAGCTCGACAAAAGAGACTCTAGCGACACACAGGTTCCTTCCCTGAATCCAGCTCTCTTCACGGGGTGTTCTGCCTGTAGCTAATTCGCTCCTCCAAGGAATGCACTAGGGAGGCTATCGGGCCTCAGCCTCTTCGGAAAGCCTGCAGTGTAACAGGCAGAGCTCTGCTCTAGTGGCAGTAAGAACGCAAGCTGGCTTTCTCCTGCAGGCGTGGGGCTTCAGGTATGAGTGCCTAGAAGGATTGCCAAGCAGTTTTGGTTTCCCCGTGCAGCTCAGTCGAGGACAGTGAGGCAGATTTGCATGGCCTGTGGGCAGCCAGAGAACAGTTTTCCTGGAGACGTTGGGGTGCCGGGGAAAGCGACCTCTCCCAAGGAGAGTGCCGTGTGTTGCCCTGCACTCGGCAAACAACACGGAGTGAGCGGGAAGGGCTTTCGGCCCGGGCAGTTGTTTCTTTGCAGGCCGGGTGAGCCTGCCGGTACTCAGCGTCCTTGTCGGGTACAGGGCGCCCCCGCGAGGGTCTTACGTGTCTTGAAGAGCGTACGAGGGGGAAAGTAAAGCAGAACCGCGACTAAGGCCCCGTGGAAACCGCTCGAAGCTTCCGCCTCAGCGGGGCTCTTAGAAGGCCTTACCTGGAGGTAAGTCCTCCCATCGAGCTTCCCTTTAGCCCTAGAGCGTGACGGGATGAGCTCCTACCGGGACTCTGGAAGCACCCTGTTTATTTAGAGAAAACTGCTTCTCTTCCACGAGCCCTGACTCCAGCGACGAGGGCCCCGTCACAAACGGTTTTAGGCAGGTAGCTTCAAGGCAGCATGGATGGTGCTATAAAAAGGAGAATGCAAGGCTTGTGTCCTCAGGCCCCCACCTCCAGTCAACACGCTGACTACCGCCTTGTGATTAGTAGCTCGTCAAAAGAGACTCTAGCGACACACAGGTTCCTTCCCTGAATCCACCTCTCTTCACGGTGTGTTCTGTCTGTGGCTAATTCGCTCCTCCAAGGAATGCACTAGGGAGGCTATCGGGCCTCAGCCTCTTCGGAAAGCCTGCAGTGTAACAGGCAGAGCTCTGCTCTAGTGGCAGTAAGAACGCAAGCTGGCTTTCTCCTGCAGGCGTTGGTCTTCAGGTATGAGTGCCTAGAAGGATTGCCAAGCAGTTTTGGTTTCCCCGTGCAGCTCAGTCGAGGACAGTGAGGCAGATTTGCATGGCATGTGGGCAGCCAGAGAACACTTTTCCTGGAGACGTTGGGGTGCCGGGGAAAGCGACCTCTCCCCCGGGAGAGTGCCGTGTGTTGCCCTGCACTCGGCAAACAACACGGAGTGAGCGGGAAGGGCTTTCGGCCCGGGCAGATGTTTCTTTGCAGGCCGGGGGAGCCTGCCGGTACTCAGCGTCCTGGACGGATATAGGGCGCCCCCGCGAAGGTCTTACGTGTCTTGAAGAGCGTACGAGGGTGAAAGTAAAGCAGAACCGCGACTAAGGCCCCGTGGAAACCGCTCGAAGCTTCCGCCTCAGCGGGGCTATGAGAAGGCCTTACCTGGAGGTAAGTCCTCCCATCGAGCTTCCCTTTAGGCCTAGAGCGTGACGGGATGAGCTCCTACCGGGACTCTGGAAGCACCCTGTTTATTTAGAGAAAACTGCTTCTCTTCCACGAGCCCTGACTCCAGCGACGAGGGCCCCGTCACAAACGCTTTTAGGCAGGTAGCTTCAAGGCAGCATGGATGGTGCTATAAAAAGGAGAATGCAAGGCTTGTGTCCTCAGGCTCCCACCTCAGTCAACACGCTGACTACCGCCTTGTGATTAGTAGCTCGTCAAAAGAGACTCTAACGACACACAGGTTCCTTCCCTGAATCCACCTCTCTTCACGGTGTGTTCTGTCTGTGGCTAATTCGCTCCTCCAAGGAATGCACTAGGGAGGCTATCGGGCCTCAGCCTCTTCGGAAAGCCTGCAGTGTAACAGGCAGAGCTCTGCTCTAGTGGCAGTAAGAACGCAAGCTGGCTTTCTCCTGCAGGCGCGGGTCTTCAGGTATGAGTGCCTAGAAGGATTGCCAAGCAGTTTTGGTTTCCCCGTGCAGCTCAGTCGAGGACAGTGAGGCAGATTTGCATGGCATGTGGGCAGCCAGAGAACACTTTTCCTGGAGACGTTGGGGTGCCGGGGAAAGCGACCTCTCCCAAGGAGAGTGCCGTGTGTTGCCCTGCACTCGGCAAACAACACGGAGTGAGCGGAAAGGGCTTTCGGCCCGGGCAGTTGTTTCTTTGCAGGCCGGGGGAGCCTGCCGGTACTCAGCGTCCTTGTCGGGTACAGGGCGCCCCCGCGATGGTCTTAATTGTCTTGAAGAGCGTACTTGGGAAAAGTAAAGCAGAACCGCGACTAAGGCCCCGTGGAAACCGCTCGAAGCTTCCGCCTCAGCGGGGCTATGAGAAGGCCTTACCTGGAGGTAAGTCCTCCCATCGAGCTTCCCTTTAGGCCTAGAGCGTGACGGGATGAGCTCCTACCGGGACTCTGGAAGCACCCTGTTTATTTAGAGAAAACTGCTTCTCTTCCACGAGCCCTGACTCCAGCGACGAGGGCCCCGTCACAAACGCTTTTAGGCAGGTAGCTTCAAGGCAGCATGGATGGTGCTATAAAAAGGAGAATGCAAGGCTTGTGTCTCAGGCTCCCACCTCAGTCAACACGCTGACTACCGCCTTGTGATTCGTAGCTCGACAAAAGAGACTCTAGCAACACACAGGTTCCTTCCCTGAATCCACCTTTCTTCACGGGGTGTTCTGCCTGTAGCTAATTCGCTCCTCCAAGGAATGCACTAGGGAGGCTATCGGGCCTCATCCTCTTCGGAAAGCCTGCAGTGTAACAGGCAGAGTTCTGCTCTAGTGGCAGTAAGAACGCAAGCTGGCTTTCTCCTGCAGGCGTGGGGCTTCAGGTATGAGTGCTTAGAAGGATTGCCAAGCAGTTTTGGTTTCCCCGTGCAGCTCAGTCGAGGACAGTGAGGCAGATTTGCATGGCATGTGGGCAGCCAGAGAACACTTTTCCTGGAGACGTTGGGGTGCCGGGGAAAGCGACCTCTCCCCCGGGAGAGTGCCGTGTGTTGCCCTGCACTCGGCAAACAACACGGAGTGAGCGGGAAGGGCTTTCGGCCCGGGCAGATGTTTCTTTGCAGGCCGGGGGAGCCTGCCGGTACTCAGCGTCCTGGACGGATATAGGGCGCCCCCGCGAAGGTCTTACGTGTCTTGAAGAGCGTACGAGGGTGAAAGTAAAGCAGAACCGCGACTAAGGCCCCGTGGAAACCGCTCGAAGCTTCCGCCTCAGCGGGGCTATTAGAAGGCCTTACCTGGAGGTAAGTCCTCCCATCGAGCTTCCCTTTAGCCCTAGAGCATGACGGGATGAGCTCCTACCGGGACTCTGGAAGCACCCTGTTTATTTAGAGAAAACTGCTTCTCTTCCACGAGCCCTGACTCCAGCGACGAGGGCCCCGTCACAAACGGTTTTAGGCAGGTAGCTTCAAGGCAGCATGGATGGTGCTATAAAAAGGAGAATGCAAGGCTTGTGTCCTCAGGCCCCCACCTCCAGTCAACACGCTGACTACCGCCTTGTGATTTGTAGCTCGACAAAAGAGACTCTAGCGACACACAGGTTCCTTCCCTGAATCCAGCTCTCTTCACGGGGTGTTCTGCCTGTAGCTAATTCGCTCCTCCAAGGAATGCACTAGGGAGGCTATCGGGCCTCAGCCTCTTCGGAAAGCCTGCAGTGTAACAGGCAGAGCTCTGCTCTAGTGGCAGTAAGAACGCAAGCTGGCTTTCTCCTGCAGGCGTGGGTCTTCAGGTATGAGTGCCTAGAAGGATTGCCAAGCAGTTTTGGTTTCCCCGTGCAGCTCAGTCGAGGACAGTGAGGCAGATTTGCATGGCATGTGGGCAGCCAGAGAACAGTTTTCCTGGAGACGTTGGGGTGCCGGGGAAAGCGACCTCTCCCCCGGGAGAGTGCCGTGTGTTGCCCTGCACTCGGCAAACAACACGGAGTGAGCGGGAAGGGCTTTCGGCCCGGGCAGATGTTTCTTTGCAGGCCGGGGGAGCCTGCCGGTACTCAGCGTCCTGGACGGATATAGGGCGCCCCCGCGAAGGTCTTACGTGTCTTGAAGAGCGTACGAGGGGGAAAGTAAAGCAGAACCGCGACTAAGGCCCCGTGGAAACCGCTCGAAGCTTCCGCCTCAGCGGGGCTCTTAGAAGGCCTTACCTGGAGGTAAGTCCTCCCATCGAGCTTCCCTTTAGCCCTAGAGCGTGACGGGATGAGCTCCTACCGGGACTCTGGAAGCACCCTGTTTATTTAGAGAAAACTGCTTCTCTTCCACGAGCCCTGACTCCAGCGACGAGGGCCCCGTCACAAACGGTTTTAGGCAGGTAGCTTCAAGGCAGCATGGATGGTGCTATAAAAAGGAGAATGCAAGTCTTGTGTCCTCAGGCCCCCACCTCCAGTCAACACGCTGACTACCGCCTTGTGATTAGTAGCTCGTCAAAAGAGACTCTAGCGACACACAGGTTCCTTCCCTGAATCCACCTCTCTTCACGGTGTGTTCTGTCTGTGGCTAATTCGCTCCTCCAAGGAATGCACTAGGGAGGCTATCGGGCCTCAGCTTCTTCGGAAAGCCTGCAGTGTAACAGGCAGAGCTCTGCTCTAGTGGCAGTAAGAACGCAAGCTGGCTTTCTCCTGCAGGCGTGGGTCTTCAGGTATGAGTGCCTAGAAGGATTGCCAAGCAGTTTTGGTTTCCCCGTGCAGCTCAGTCGAGGACAGTGAGGCAGATTTGCATGGCATGTGGGCAGCCAGAGAACAGTTTTCCTGGAGACGTTGGGGTGCCGGGGAAAGCGACCTCTCCCCCGGGAGAGTGCCGTGTGTTGCCCTGCACTCGGCAAACAACACGGAGTGAGCGGGAAGGGCTTTCGGCCCGGGCAGATGTTTCTTTGCAGGCCGGGGGAGCCTGCCGGTACTCAGCGTCCTGGACGGATATAGGGCGCCCCCGCGAAGGTCTTACGTGTCTTGAAGAGCGTACGAGGGTGAAAGTAAAGCAGAACCGCGACTAAGGCCCCGTGGAAACCGCTCGAAGCTTCCGCCTCAGCGGGGCTATGAGAAGGCCTTACCTGGAGGTAAGTCCTCCCATCGAGCTTCCCTTTAGGCCTAGAGCGTGACGGGATGAGCTCCTACCGGGACTCTGGAAGCACCCTGTTTATTTAGAGAAAACTGCTTCTCTTCCACGAGCCCTGACTCCAGCGACGAGGGCCCCGTCACAAACGCTTTTAGGCAGGTAGCTTCAAGGCAGCATGGATGGTGCTATAAAAAGGAGAATGCAAGGCTTGTGTCCTCAGGCTCCCACCTCAGTCAACACGCTGACTACCGCCTTGTGATTCGTAGCTCGACAAAAGAGACTCTAGCGACACACAGGTTCCTTCCCTGAATCCAGCTCTCTTCACGGGGTGTTCTGCCTGTAGCTAATTCGCTCCTCCAAGGAATGCACTAGGGAGGCTATCGGGCCTCAGCCTCTTCGGAAAGCCTGCAGTGTAACAGGCAGAGCTCTGCTCTAGTGGCAGTAAGAACGCAAGCTGGCTTTCTCCTGCAGGCGTGGGTCTTCAGGTATGAGTGCCTAGAAGGATTGCCAAGCAGTTTTGGTTTCCCCGTGCAGCTCAGTCGAGGACAGTGAGGCAGATTTGCATGGCCTGTGGGCAGCCAGAGAACAGTTTTCCTGGAGACGTTGGGGTGCCGGGGAAAGCGACCTCTCCCAAGGAGAGTGCCGTGTGTTGCCCTGCACTCGGCAAACAACACGGAGTGAGCGGGAAGGGCTTTCGGCCCGGGCAGTTGTTTCTTTGCAGGCCGGGGGAGCCTGCCGGTACTCAGCGTCCTTGTCGGGTACAGGGCGCCCCCGCGAGGGTCTTACTTGTCTTGAAGAGCGTACTTGGGAAAAGTAAAGCAGAACCGCGACTAAGGCCCCGTGGAAACCGCTCGAAGCTTCCGCCTCAGCGGGGCTATGAGAAGGCCTTACCTGGAGGTAAGTCCTCCCATCGAGCTTCCCTTTAGCCCTAGAGCGTGACGGGAAGAGCTCCTACCGGGACTCTGGAAGCACCCTGTTTATTTAGAGAAAACTGCTTCTCTTCCACGAGCCCTGACTCCAGCGACGAGGGCCCCGTCACAAACGCTTTTAGGCAGGTAGCTTCAAGGCAGCATGGATGGTGCTATAAAAAAGAGAATGCAAGGCTTGTGTCCTCAGGCCCCCACCTCCAGTCAACACGCTGACTACCGCCTTGTGATTCGTAGCTCGACAAAAGAGACTCTAGCGACACACAGGTTCCTTCCCTGAATCCAGCTCTCTTCACGGGGTGTTCTGCCTGTAGCTAATTCGCTCCTCCAAGGAATGCACTAGGGAGGCTATCGGGCCTCAGCCTCTTCGGAAAGCCTGCAGTGTAACAGGCAGAGCTCTGCTCTAGTGGCAGTAAGAACGCAAGCTGGCTTTCTCCTGCAGGCGTGGGTCTTCAGGTATGAGTGCCTAGAAGGATTGCCAAGCAGTTTTGGTTTCCCCGTGCAGCTCAGTCGAGGACAGTGAGGCAGATTTGCATGGCCTGTGGGCAGCCAGAGAACAGTTTTCCTGGAGACGTTGGGGTGCCGGGGAAAGCGACCTCTCCCAAGGAGAGTGCCGTGTGTTGCCCTGCACTCGGCAAACAACACGGAGTGAGCGGGAAGGGCTTTCGGCCCGGGCAGTTGTTTCTTTGCAGGCCGGGGGAGCCTGCCGGTACTCAGCGTCCTTGTCGGGTACAGGGCGCCCCCGCGAGGGTCTTACGTGTCTTGAAGAGCGTACGAGGGGGAAAGTAAAGCAGAACCGCGACTAAGGCCCCGTGGAAACCGCTCGAAGCTTCCGCCTCAGCGGGGCTCTTAGAAGGCCTTACCTGGAGGTAAGTCCTCCCATCGAGCTTCCCTTTAGCCCTAGAGCGTGACGGGATGAGCTCCTACCGGGACTCTGGAAGCACCCTGTTTATTTAGAGAAAACTGCTTCTCTTCCACGAGCCCTGACTCCAGCGATGAGGGCCCCGTCACAAACGGTTTTAGGCAGGTAGCTTCAAGGCAGCATGGATGGTGCTATAAAAAGGAGAATGCAAGGCTTGTGTCCTCAGGCCCCCACCTCCAGTCAACACGCTGACTACCGCCTTGTGATTAGTAGCTCGTCAAAAGAGACTCTAGCGACACACAGGTTCCTTCCCTGAATCCACCTCTCTTCACGGTGTGTTCTGTCTGTGGCTAATTCGCTCCTCCAAGGAATGCACTAGGGAGGCTATCGGGCCTCAGCCTCTTCGGAAAGCCTGCAGTGTAACAGGCAGAGCTCTGCTCTAGTGGCAGTAAGAACGCAAGCTGGCTTTCTCCTGCAGGCGTTGGTCTTCAGGTATGAGTGCCTAGAAGGATTGCCAAGCAGTTTTGGTTTCCCCGTGCAGCTCAGTCGAGGACAGTGAGGCAGATTTGCATGGCATGTGGGCAGCCAGAGAACACTTTTCCTGGAGACGTTGGGGTGCCGGGGAAAGCGACCTCTCCCCCGGGAGAGTGCCGTGTGTTGCCCTGCACTCGGCAAACAACACGGAGTGAGCGGGAAGGGCTTTCGGCCCGGGCAGATGTTTCTTTGCAGGCCGGGGGAGCCTGCCGGTACTCAGCGTCCTGGACGGATATAGGGCGCCCCCGCGAAGGTCTTACGTGTCTTGAAGAGCGTACGAGGGTGAAAGTAAAGCAGAACCGCGACTAAGGCCCCGTGGAAACCGCTCGAAGCTTCCGCCTCAGCGGGGCTATGAGAAGGCCTTACCTGGAGGTAAGTCCTCCCATCGAGCTTCCATTTAGGCCTAGAGCGTGACGGGATGAGCTCCTACCGGGACTCTGGAAGCACCCTGTTTATTTAGAGAAAACTGCTTCTCTTCCACGAGCCCTGACTCCAGCGACGAGGGCCCCGTCACAAACGCTTTTAGGCAGGTAGCTTCAAGGCAGCATGGATGGTGCTATAAAAAGGAGAATGCAAGGCTTGTGTCCTCAGGCTCCCACCTCAGTCAACACGCTGACTACCGCCTTGTCATTCGTAGCTCGACAAAAGAGACTCTAGCAACACACAGGTTCCTTCCCTGAATCCACCTTTCTTCACGGGGTGTTCTGCCTGTAGCTAACCCGCTCCTCCAAGGAAGGCACTAGGGAGGCTATCGGGCCTCATCCTCTTCGGAAAGCCTGCAGTGTAACAGGCAGAGTTCTGCTCTAGTGGCAGTAAGAACGCAAGCTGGCTTTCTCCTGCAGGCGTGGGGCTTCAGGTATGAGTGCTTAGAAGGATTGCCAAGCAGTTTTGGTTTCCCCGTGCAGCTCAGTCGAGGACAGTGAGGCAGATTTGCATGGCATGTGGGCAGCCAGAGAACACTTTTCCTGGAGACGTTGGGGTGCCGGGGAAAGCGACCTCTCCCCCGGGAGAGTGCCGTGTGTTGCCCTGCACTCGGCAAACAACACGGAGTGAGCGGGAAGGGCTTTCGGCCCGGGCAGATGTTTCTTTGCAGGCCGGGGGAGCCTGCCGGTACTCAGCGTCCTGGACGGATATAGGGCGCCCCCGCGAAGGTCTTACGTGTCTTGAAGAGCGTACGAGGGTGAAAGTAAAGCAGAACCGCGACTAAGGCCCCGTGGAAACCGCTCGAAGCTTCCGCCTCAGTGGGGCTATGAGAAGGCCTTACCTGGAGGTAAGTCCTCCCATCGAGCTTCCCTTTGGGCCTAGAGCGTGACGGGATGAGCTCCTACCGGGACTCTGGAAGCACCCTGTTTATTTAGAGAAAACTGCTTCTCTTCCACGAGCCCTGACTCCAGCGACGAGGGCCCCGTCACAAACGCTTTTAGGCAGGTAGCTTCAAGGCAGCATGGATGGTGCTATAAAAAGGAGAATGCAAGGCTTGTGTCCTCAGGCCCCCACCTCCAGTCAACACGCTGACTACCGCCTTGTGATTCGTAGCTCGACAAAAGAGACTCTAGCGACACACAGGTTCCTTCCCTGAATCCAGCTCTCTTCACGGGGTGTTCTGCCTGTAGCTAATTCGCTCCTCCAAGGAATGCACTAGGGAGGCTATCGGGCCTCATCCTCTTCGGAAAGCCTGCAGTGTAACAGGCAGAGCTCTGCTCTAGTGGCAGTAAGAACGCAAGCTGGCTTTCTCCTGCAGGCGTGGGTCTTCAGGTATGAGTGCCTAGAAGGATTGCCAAGCAGTTTTGGTTTCCCCGTGCAGCTCAGTCGAGGACAGTGAGGCAGATTTGCATGGCATGTGGGCAGCCAGAGAACACTTTTCCTGGAGACGTTGGGGTGCCGGGGAAAGCGACCTCTCCCAAGGAGAGTGCCGTGTGTTGCCCTGCACTCGGCAAACAACACGGAGTGAGCGGGAAGGGCTTTCGGCCCGGGCAGTTGTTTCTTTGCAGGCCGGGGGAGCCTGCCGGTACTCAGCGTCCTTGTCGGGTACAGGGCGCCCCCGCGAGGGTCTTACTTGTCTTGAAGAGCGTACTTGGGAAAAGTAAAGCAGAACCGCGACTAAGGCCCCGTGGAAACCGCTCGAAGCTTCCGCCTCAGCGGGGCTATGAGAAGGCCTTACCTGGAGGTAAGTCCTCCCATCGAGCTTCCCTTTAGGCCTAGAGCGTGACGGGATGAGCTCCTACCGGGACTCTGGAAGCACCCTGTTTATTTAGAGAAAACTGCTTCTCTTCCACGAGCCCTGACTCCAGCGACGAGGGCCCCGTCACAAACGCTTTTAGGCAGGTAGCTTCAAGGCAGCATGGATGGTGCTATAAAAAGGAGAATGCAAGGCTTGTGTCCTCAGGCTCCCACCTCAGTCAACACGCTGACTACCGCCTTGTGATTCGTAGCTCGACAAAAGAGACTCTAGCAACACACAGGTTCCTTCCCTGAATCCACCTTTCTTCACGGGGTGTTCTGCCTGTAGCTAATTCGCTCCTCCAAGGAATGCACTAGGGAGGCTATCGGGCCTCATCCTCTTCGGAAAGCCTGCAGTGTAACAGGCAGAGTTCTGCTCTAGTGGCAGTAAGAACGCAAGCTGGCTTTCTCCTGCAGGCGTGGGGCTTCAGGTATGAGTGCTTAGAAGGATTGCCAAGCAGTTTTGGTTTCCCCGTGCAGCTCAGTCGAGGACAGTGAGGCAGATTTGCATGGCATGTGGGCAGCCAGAGAACAGTTTTCCTGGAGACGTTGGGGTGCCGGAGAAAGCGACCTCTCCCAAGGAGAGTGCCGTGTGTTGCCCTGCACTCGGCAAACAACACGGAGTGAGCGGGAAGGGCTTTCGGCCCGGGCAGTTGTTTCTTTGCAGGCCGGGGGAGCCTGCCGGTACTCAGCGTCCTTGTCGGGTACAGGGCGCCCCCGCGAGGGTCTTACGTGTCTTGAAGAGCGTACGAGGGGGAAAGTAAAGCAGAACCGCGACTAAGGCCCCGTGGAAACCGCTCGAAGCTTCCGCCTCAGCGGGGCTCTTAGAAGGCCTTACCTGGAGGTAAGTCCTCCCATCGAGCTTCCCTTTAGCCCTAGAGCGTGACGGGATGAGCTCCTACCGGGACTCTGGAAGCACCCTGTTTATTTAGAGAAAACTGCTTCTCTTCCACGAGCCCTGACTCCAGCGACGAGGGCCCCGTCACAAACGGTTTTAGGCAGGTAGCTTCAAGGCAGCATGGATGGTGCTATAAAAAGGAGAATGCAAGTCTTGTGTCCTCAGGCCCCCACCTCCAGTCAACACGCTGACTACCGCCTTGTGATTAGTAGCTCGTCAAAAGAGACTCTAGCGACACACAGGTTCCTTCCCTGAATCCACCTCTCTTCACGGTGTGTTCTGTCTGTGGCTAATTCGCTCCTCCAAGGAATGCACTAGGGAGGCTATCGGGCCTCAGCCTCTTCGGAAAGCCTGCAGTGTAACAGGCAGAGCTCTGCTCTAGTGGCAGTAAGAACGCAAGCAGGCTTTCTCCTGCAGGCGTTGGTCTTCAGGTATGAGTGCCTAGAAGGATTGCCAAGCAGTTTTGGTTTCCCCGTGCAGCTCAGTCGAGGACAGTGAGGCAGATTTGCATGGCATGTGGGCAGCCAGAGAACACTTTTCCTGGAGACGTTGGGGTGCCGGGGAAAGCGACCTCTCCCCCGGGAGAGTGCCGTGTGTTGCCCTGCACTCGGCAAACAACACGGAGTGAGCGGGAAGGGCTTTCGGCCCGGGCAGATGTTTCTTTGCAGGCCGGGGGAGCCTGCCGGTACTCAGCGTCCTGGACGGATATAGGGCGCCCCCGCGAAGGTCTTACGTGTCTTGAAGAGCGTACGAGGGTGAAAGTAAAGCAGAACCGCGACTAAGGCCCCGTGGAAACCGCTCGAAGCTTCCGCCTCAGCGGGGCTATTAGAAGGCCTTAACTGGAGGGAGTCCTCCCATCGAGCTTCCCTTTAGCCCTAGAGCGTGACAGGATGAGCTCCTACCGGGACTCTGGAAGCACCCTGTTTATTTAGAGAAAACTGCTTCTCTTCCACGAGCCCTGACTCCAGCGACGAGGGCCCCGTCACAAACGGTTTTAGGCAGGTAGCTTCAAGGCAGCATGGATGGTGCTATAAAAAGGAGAATGCAAGGCTTGTGTCCTCAGGCCCCCACCTCCAGTCAACACGCTGACTACCGCCTTGTGATTCGTAGCTCGACAAAAGAGACTCTAGCGACACACAGGTTCCTTCCCTGAATCCAGCTCTCTTCACGGGGTGTTCTGCCTGTAGCTAATTCGCTCCTCCAAGGAATGCACTAGGGAGGCTATCGGGCCTCAGCCTCTTCGGAAAGCCTGCAGTGTAACAGGCAGAGCTCTGCTCTAGTGGCAGTAAGAACGCAAGCTGGCTTTCTCCTGCAGGCGTGGGTCTTCAGGTATGAGTGCCTAGAAGGATTGCCAAGCAGTTTTGGTTTCCCCGTGCAGTTCAGTCGAGGACAGTGAGGCAGATTTGCATGGCCTGTGGGCAGCCAGAGAACACTTTTCCTGGAGACGTTGGGGTGCCGGGGAAAGCGACCTCTCCCAAGGAGAGTGCCGTGTGTTGCCCTGCACTCGGCAAACAACACGGAGTGAGCGGGAAGGGCTTTCGGCCCGGGCAGTTGTTTCTTTGCAGGCCGGGGGAGCCTGCCGGTACTCAGCGTCCTTGTCGGGTACAGGGCGCCCCCGCGAGGGTCTTACTTGTCTTGAAGAGCGTACTTGGGAAAAGTAAAGCAGAACCGCGACTAAGGCCCCGTGGAAACCGCTCGAAGCTTCCGCCTCAGCGGGGCTATGAGAAGGCCTTACCTGGAGGTAAGTCCTCCCATCGAGCTTCCCTTTAGGCCTAGAGCGTGACGGGATGAGCTCCTACCGGGACTCTGGAAGCACCCTGTTTATTTAGAGAAAACTGCTTCTCTTCCACGAGCCCTGACTCCAGCGACGAGGGCCCCGTCACAAACGCTTTTAGGCAGGTAGCTTCAAGGCAGCATGGATGGTGCTATAAAAAGGAGAATGCAAGGCTTGTGTCCTCAGGCTCCCACCTCAGTCAACACGCTGACTACCGCCTTGTGATTCGTAGCTCGACAAAAGAGACTCTAGCGACACACAGGTTCCTTCCCTGAATCCACCTTTCTTCACGGGGTGTTCTGCCTGTAGCTAATTCGCTCCTCCAAGGAATGCACTAGGGAGGCTATCGGGCCTCATCCTCTTCGGAAAGCCTGCAGTGTAACAGGCAGAGCTCTGCTCTAGTGGCAGTAAGAACGCAAGCTGGCTTTCTCCTGCAGACGTGGGGCTTCAGGTATGAGTGCTTAGAAGGATTGCCAAGCAGTTTTGGTTTCCCCATGCAGCTCAGTCGAGGACAGTGAGGCAGATTTGCATGGCATGTGGGCAGCCAGAGAACAGTTTTCCTGGAGACGTTGGGGTGCCGGAGAAAGCGACCTCTCCCAAGGAGAGTGCCGTGTGTTGCCCTGCACTCGGCAAACAACACGGAGTGAGCGGGAAGGGCTTTCGGCCCGGGCAGTTGTTTCTTTGCAGGCCGGGGGAGCCTGCCGGTACTCAGCGTCCTTGTCGGGTACAGGGCGCCCCCGCGAGGGTCTTACGTGTCTTGAAGAGCGTACGAGGGGGAAAGTAAAGCAGAACCGCGACTAAGGCCCCGTGGAAACCGCTCGAAGCTTCCGCCTCAGCGGGGCTCTTAGAAGGCCTTACCTGGAGGTAAGTCCTCCCATCGAGCTTCCCTTTAGCCCTAGAGCGTGACGGGATGAGCTCCTACCGGGACTCTGGAAGCACCCTGTTTATTTAGAGAAAACTGCTTCTCTTCCACGAGCCCTGACTCCAGCGACGAGGGCCCCGTCACAAACGCTTTTAGGCAGGTAGCTTCAAGGCAGCATGGATGGTGCTATAAACAGGAGAATGCAAGGCTTCTGTCCTCAGGCCCCCACCTCCAGTCAACACGCTGACTACCGCCTTGTGATTCGTAGCTCGTCAAAAGAGACTCTAGCAACACACAGGTTCCTTCCCTGAATCCAGCTCTCTTCACGGGGTGTTCTGCCTGTAGCTAATTCGCTCCTCCAAGGAATGCACTAGGGAGGCTATCGGGCCTCAGCCTCTTCGGAAAGCCTGCAGTGTAACAGGCAGAGCTCTGCTCTAGTGGCAGTAAGAACGCAAGCTGGCTTTCTCCTGCAGGCGTGGGTCTTCAGGTATGAGTGCCTAGAAGGATTGCCAAGCAGTTTTCGTTTCCCCGTGCAGCTCAGTCGAGGACAGTGAGGCAGATTTGCATGGCATGTGGGCAGCCAGAGAACACTTTTCCTGGAGACGTTGGGGTGCCGGGGAAAGCGACCTCTCCCAAGGAGAGTGCCGTGTGTTGCCCTGCACTCGGCAAACAACACGGAGTGAGCGGGAAGGGCTTTCGGCCCGGGCAGTTGTTTCTTTGCAGGCCGGGGGAGCCTGCCGGTACTCAGCGTCCTTGTCGGGTTCAGTGCGCCCCCGCGAGGGTCTTACTTGTCTTGAAGAGCGTACTTGGGAAAAGTAAAGCAGAACCGCGACTAAGGCCCCGTGGAAACCGCTCGAAGCTTCCGCCTCAGCGGGGCTATGAGAAGGCCTTACCTGGAGGTAAGTCCTCCCATCGAGCTTCCCATTAGGCCTAGAGCGTGACGGGAAGAGCTCCTACCGGGACTCTGGAAGCACCCTGTTTATTTAGAGAAAACTGCTTCTCTTCCACGAGCCCTGACTCCAGCGACGAGGGCCCCGTCACAAACGGTTTTAGGCAGGTAGCTTCAAGGCAGCATGGATGGTGCTATAAAAAGGAGAATGCAAGGCTTGTGTCCTCAGGCCCCCACCTCCAGTCAACACGCTGACTACCGCCTTGTGATTCGTAGCTCGTCAAAAGAGACTCTAGCGACACACAGGTTCCTTCCCTGAATCCACCTCTCTTCACGGTGTGTTCTGTCTGTGGCTAATTCGCTCCTCCAAGGAATGCACTAGGGAGGCTATCGGGCCTCAGCCTCTTCGGAAAGCCTGCAGTGTAACAGGCAGAGCTCTGCTCTAGTGGCAGTAAGAACGCAAGCTGGCTTTCTCCTGCAGGCGTTGGTCTTCAGGTATGAGTGCCTAGAAGGATTGCCAAGCAGTTTTGGTTTCCCCGTGCAGCTCAGTCGAGGACAGTGAGGCAGATTTGCATGGCATGTGGGCAGCCAGAGAACAGTTTTCCTGGAGACGTTGGGGTGCCGGGGAAAGCGACCTCTCCCCCGGGAGAGTGCCGTGTGTTGCCCTGCACTCGGCAAACAACACGGAGTGAGCGGGAAGGGCTTTCGGCCCGGGCAGATGTTTCTTTGCAGGCCGGGGGAGCCTGCCGGTACTCAGCGTCCTGGACGGATATAGGGCGCCCCCGCGAAGGTCTTACGTGTCTTGAAGAGCGTACGAGGGTGAAAGTAAAGCAGAACCGCGACTAAGGCCCCGTGGAAACCGCTCGAAGCTTCCGCCTCAGCGGGGCTATGAGAAGGCCTTACCTGGAGGTAAGTCCTCCCATCGAGCTTCCATTTAGGCCTAGAGCGTGACGGGATGAGCTCCTACCGGGACTCTGGAAGCACCCTGTTTATTTAGAGAAAACTGCTTCTCTTCCACGAGCCCTGACTCCAGCGACGAGGGCCCCGTCACAAACGCTTTTAGGCAGGTAGCTTCAAGGCAGCATGGATGGTGCTATAAAAAGGAGAATGCAAGGCTTGTGTCCTCAGGCTCCCACCTCAGTCAACACGCTGACTACCGCCTTGTGATTCGTAGCTCGACAAAAGAGACTCTAGCAACACACAGGTTCCTTCCCTGAATCCACCTTTCTTCACGGGGTGTTCTGCCTGTAGCTAACCCGCTCCTCCAAGGAAGGCACTAGGGAGGCTATCGGGCCTCATCCTCTTCGGAAAGCCTGCAGTGTAACAGGCAGAGTTCTGCTCTAGTGGCAGTAAGAACGCAAGCTGGCTTTCTCCTGCAGGCGTGGGGCTTCAGGTATGAGTGCTTAGAAGGATTGCCAAGCAGTTTTGGTTTCCCCGTGCAGCTCAGTCGAGGACAGTGAGGCAGATTTGCATGGCATGTGGGCAGCCAGAGAACAGTTTTCCTGGAGACGTTGGGGTGCCGGAGAAAGCGACCTCTCCCAAGGAGAGTGCCGTGTGTTGCCCTGCACTCGGCAAACAACACGGAGTGAGCGGGAAGGGCTTTCGGCCCGGGCAGTTGTTTCTTTGCAGGCCGGGGGAGCCTGCCGGTACTCAGCGTCCTTGTCGGGTACAGGGCGCCCCCGCGAGGGTCTTACGTGTCTTGAAGAGCGTACTTGGGGAAAGTAAAGCAGAACCGCGACTAAGGCCCCGTGGAAACCGCTCGAAGCTTCCGCCTCAGCGGGGCTATGAGAAGGCCTTACCTGGAGGTAAGTCCTCCCATCGAGCTTCCCTTTAGCCCTAGAGCGTGACGGGATGAGCTCCTACCGGGACTCTGGAAGCACCCTGTTTATTTAGAGAAAACTGCTTCTCTTCCACGAGCCCTGACTCCAGCGACGAGGGCCCCGTCACAAACGCTTTTAGGCAGGTAGCTTCAAGGCAGCATGGATGGTGCTATAAAAAGGAGAATGCAAGGCTTGTGTCCTCAGGCTCCCACCTCAGTCAACACGCTGACTACCGCCTTGTGATTCGTAGCTCGACAAAAGAGACTCTAGCAACACACAGGTTCCTTCCCTGAATCCACCTTTCTTCACGGGGTGTTCTGCCTGTAGCTAATTCGCTCCTCCAAGGAATGCACTAGGGAGGCTATCGGGCCTCATCCTCTTCGGAAAGCCTGCAGTGTAACAGGCAGAGTTCTGCTCTAGTGGCAGTAAGAACGCAAGCTGGCTTTCTCCTGCAGGCGTGGGGCTTCAGGTATGAGTGCTTAGAAGGATTGCCAAGCAGTTTTGGTTTCCCCGTGCAGCTCAGTCGAGGACAGTGAGGCAGATTTGCATGGCATGTGGGCAGCCAGAGAACACTTTTCCTGGAGACGTTGGGGTGCCGGGGAAAGCGACCTCTCCCCCGGGAGAGTGCCGTGTGTTGCCCTGCACTCGGCAAACAACACGGAGTGAGCGGGAAGGGCTTTCGGCCCGGGCAGATGTTTCTTTGCAGGCCGGGGGAGCCTGCCGGTACTCAGCGTCCTGGACGGATATAGGGCGCCCCCGCGAAGGTCTTACGTGTCTTGAAGAGCGTACGAGGGTGAAAGTAAAGCAGAACCGCGACTAAGGCCCCGTGGAAACCGCTCGAAGCTTCCTCCTCAGCGGGGCTATTAGAAGGCCTTACCTGGAGGTAAGTCCTCCCATCGAGCTTCCCTTTAGCCCTAGAGCATGACGGGATGAGCTCCTACCGGGACTCTGGAAGCACCCTGTTTATTTAGAGAAAACTGCTTCTCTTCCACGAGCCCTGACTCCAGCGACGAGGGCCCCGTCACAAACGGTTTTAGGCAGGTAGCTTCAAGGCAGCATGGATGGTGCTATAAAAAGGAGAATGCAAGGCTTGTGTCCTCAGGCCCCCACCTCCAGTCAACACGCTGACTACCGCCTTGTGATTCGTAGCTCGACAAAAGAGACTCTAGCGACACACAGGTTCCTTCCCTGAATCCAGCTCTCTTCACGGGGTGTTCTGCCTGTAGCTAATTCGCTCCTCCAAGGAATGCACTAGGGAGGCTATCGGGCCTCAGCCTCTTCGGAAAGCCTGCAGTGTAACAGGCAGAGCTCTGCTCTAGTGGCAGTAAGAACGCAAGCTGGCTTTCTCCTGCAGGCGTGGGTCTTCAGGTATGAGTGCCTAGAAGGTTTGCCAAGCAGTTTTGGTTTCCCCGTGCAGCTCAGTCGAGGACAGTGAGGCAGATTTGCATGGCATGTGGGCAGCCAGAGAACAGTTTTCCTGGAGACGTTGGGGTGCCGGGGAAAGCGACCTCTCCCCCGGGAGAGTGCCGTGTGTTGCCCTGCACTCGGCAAACAACACGGAGTGAGCGGGAAGGGCTTTCGGCCCGGGCAGATGTTTCTTTGCAGGCCGGGGGAGCCTGCCGGTACTCAGCGTCCTGGACGGATATAGGGCGCCCCCGCGAAGGTCTTACGTGTCTTGAAGAGCGTACGAGGGGGAAAGTAAAGCAGAACCGCGACTAAGGCCCCGTGGAAACCGCTCGAAGCTTCCGCCTCAGCGGGGCTCTTAGAAGGCCTTACCTGGAGGTAAGTCCTCCCATCGAGCTTCCCTTTAGCCCTAGAGCGTGACGCGATGAGCTCCTACCGGGACTCTGGAAGCACCCTGTTTATTTAGAGAAAACTGCTTCTCTTCCACGAGCCCTGACTCCAGCGACGAGGGCCCCGTCACAAACGGTTTTAGGCAGGTAGCTTCAAGGCAGCATGGATGGTGCTATAAAAAGGAGAATGCAAGGCTTGTGTCCTCAGGCCCCCACCTCCAGTCAACACGCTGACTACCGCCTTGTGATTAGTAGCTCGTCAAAAGAGACTCTAGCGACACACAGGTTCCTTCCCTGAATCCACCTCTCTTCACGGTGTGTTCTGTCTGTGGCTAATTCGCTCCTCCAAGGAATGCACTAGGGAGGCTATCGGGCCTCAGCCTCTTCGGAAAGCCTGCAGTGTAACAGGCAGAGCTCTGCTCTAGTGGCAGTAAGAACGCAAGCTGGCTTTCTCCTGCAGGCGTGGGTCTTCAGGTATGAGTGCCTAGAAGGATTGCCAAGCAGTTTTGGTTTCCCCGTGCAGCTCAGTCGAGGACAGTGAGGCAGATTTGCATGGCATGTGGGCAGCCAGAGAACAGTTTTCCTGGAGACGTTGGGGTGCCGGGGAAAGCGACCTCTCCCCCGGGAGAGTGCCGTGTGTTGCCCTGCACTCGGCAAACAACACGGAGTGAGCGGGAAGGGCTTTCGGCCCGGGCAGATGTTTCTTTGCAGGCCGGGGGAGCCTGCCGGTACTCAGCGTCCTGGACGGATATAGGGCGCCCCCGCGAAGGTCTTACGTGTCTTGAAGAGCGTACGAGGGTGAAAGTAAAGCAGAACCGCGACTAAGGCCCCGTGGAAACCGCTCGAAGCTTCCGCCTCAGTGGGGCTATGAGAAGGCCTTACCTGGAGGTAAGTCCTCCCATCGAGCTTCCCTTTAGGCCTAGAGCGTGACGGGATGAGCTCCTACCGGGACTCTGGAAGCACCCTGTTTATTTAGAGAAAACTGCTTCTCTTCCACGAGCCCTGACTCCAGCGACGAGGGCCCCGTCACAAACGCTTTTAGGCAGGTAGCTTCAAGGCAGCATGGATGGTGCTATAAAAAGGAGAATGCAAGGCTTGTGTCCTCAGGCCCCCACCTCCAGTCAACACGCTGACTACCGCCTTGTGATTCGTAGCTCGACAAAAGAGACTCTAGCGACACACAGGTTCCTTCCCTGAATCCAGCTCTCTTCACGGGGTGTTCTGCCTGTAGCTAATTCGCTCCTCCAAGGAATGCACTAGGGAGGCTATCGGGCCTCATCCTCTTCGGAAAGCCTGCAGTGTAACAGGCAGAGCTCTGCTCTAGTGGCAGTAAGAACGCAAGCTGGCTTTCTCCTGCAGGCGTGGGTCTTCAGGTATGAGTGCCTAGAAGGATTGCCAAGCAGTTTTGGTTTCCCCGTGCAGCTCAGTCGAGGACAGTGAGGCAGATTTGCATGGCATGTGGGCAGCCAGAGAACACTTTTCCTGGAGACGTTGGGGTGCCGGGGAAAGCGACCTCTCCCAAGGAGAGTGCCGTGTGTTGCCCTGCACTCGGCAAACAACACGGAGTGAGCGGGAAGGGCTTTCGGCCCGGGCAGTTGTTTCTTTGCAGGCCGGGGGAGCCTGCCGGTACTCAGCGTCCTTGTCGGGTACAGGGCGCCCCCGCGAGGGTCTTACTTGTCTTGAAGAGCGTACTTGGGAAAAGTAAAGCAGAACCGCGACTAAGGCCCCTTGGAAACCGCTCGAAGCTTCCGCCTCAGCGGGGCTATGAGAAGGCCTTACCTGGAGGTAAGTCCTCCCATCGAGCTTCCCTTTAGGCCTAGAGCGTGACGGGATGAGCTCCTACCGGGACTCTGGAAGCACCCTGTTTATTTAGAGAAAACTGCTTGTCTTCCACGAGCCCTGACTCCAGCGACGAGGGCCCCGTCACAAACGCTTTTAGGCAGGTAGCTTCAAGGCAGCATGGATGGTGCTATAAAAAGGAGAATGCAAGGCTTGTGTCCTCAGGCTCCCACCTCAGTCAACACGCTGACTACCGCCTTGTGATTCGTAGCTCGACAAAAGAGACTCTAGCAACACACAGGTTCCTTCCCTGAATCCACCTTTCTTCACGGGGTGTTCTGCCTGTAGCTAACCCGCTCCTCCAAGGAAGGCACTAGGGAGGCTATCGGGCCTCATCCTCTTCGGAAAGCCTGCAGTGTAACAGGCAGAGTTCTGCTCTAGTGGCAGTAAGAACGCAAGCTGGCTTTCTCCTGCAGGCGTGGGGCTTCAGGTATGAGTGCTTAGAAGGATTGCCAAGCAGTTTTGGTTTCCCCGTGCAGCTCAGTCGAGGACAGTGAGGCAGATTTGCATGGCATGTGGGCAGCCAGAGAACAGTTTTCCTGGAGACGTTGGGGTGCCGGAGAAAGCGACCTCTCCCAAGGAGAGTGCCGTGTGTTGCCCTGCACTCGGCAAACAACACGGAGTGAGCGGGAAGGGCTTTCGGCCCGGGCAGTTGTTTCTTTGCAGGCCGGGGGAGCCTGCCGGTACTCAGCGTCCTTGTCGGGTACAGGGCGCCCCCGCGAGGGTCTTACGTGTCTTGAAGAGCGTACGAGGGGGAAAGTAAAGCAGAACCGCGACTAAGGCCCCGTGGAAACCGCTCGAAGCTTCCGCCTCAGCGGGGCTCTTAGAAGGCCTTACCTGGAGGTAAGTCCTCCCATCGAGCTTCCCTTTAGCCCTAGAGCGTGACGGGATGAGCTCCTACCGGGACTCTGGAAGCACCCTGTTTATTTAGAGAAAACTGCTTCTCTTCCACGAGCCCTGACTCCAGCGACGAGGGCCCCGTCACAAACGGTTTTAGGCAGGTAGCTTCAAGGCAGCATGGATGGTGCTATAAAAAGGAGAATGCAAGACTTGTGTCCTCAGGCCCCCACCTCCAGTCAACACGCTGACTACCGCCTTGTGATTAGTAGCTCGTCAAAAGAGACTCTAGCGACACACAGGTTCCTTCCCTGAATCCACCTCTCTTCACGGTGTGTTCTGTCTGTGGCTAATTCGCTCCTCCAAGGAATGCACTAGGGAGGCTATCGGGCCTCAGCCTCTTCGGAAAGCCTGCAGTGTAACAGGCAGAGCTCTGCTCTAGTGGCAGTAAGAACGCAAGCTGGCTTTCTCCTGCAGGCGTTGGTCTTCAGGTATGAGTGCCTAGAAGGATTGCCAAGCAGTTTTGGTTTCCCCGTGCAGCTCAGTCGAGGACAGTGAGGCAGATTTGCATGGCATGTGGGCAGCCAGAGAACACTTTTCCTGGAGACGTTGGGGTGCCGGGGAAAGCGACCTCTCCCCCGGGAGAGTGCCGTGTGTTGCCCTGCACTCGGCAAACAACACGGAGTGAGCGGGAAGGGCTTTCGGCCCGGGCAGATGTTTCTTTGCAGGCCGGGGGAGCCTGCCGGTACTCAGCGTCCTGGACGGATATAGGGCGCCCCCGCGAAGGTCTTACGTGTCTTGAAGAGCGTACGAGGGTGAAAGTAAAGCAGAACCGCGACTAAGGCCCCGTGGAAACCGCTCGAAGCTTCCGCCTCAGCGGGGCTATTAGAAGGCCTTAACTGGAGGGAGTCCTCCCATCGAGCTTCCCTTTAGCCCTAGAGCGTGACAGGATGAGCTCCTACCGGGACTCTGGAAGCACCCTGTTTATTTAGAGAAAACTGCTTCTCTTCCACGAGCCCTGACTCCAGCGACGAGGGCCCCGTCACAAACGGTTTTAGGCAGGTAGCTTCAAGGCAGCATGGATGGTGCTATAAAAAGGAGAATGCAAGGCTTGTGTCCTCAGGCCCCCACCTCCAGTCAACACGCTGACTACCGCCTTGTGATTCGTAGCTCGACAAAAGAGACTCTAGCGACACACAGGTTCCTTCCCTGAATCCAGCTCTCTTCACGGGGTGTTCTGCCTGTAGCTAATTCGCTCCTCCAAGGAATGCACTAGGGAGGCTATCGGGCCTCAGCCTCTTCGGAAAGCCTGCAGTGTAACAGGCAGAGCTCTGCTCTAGTGGCAGTAAGAACGCAAGCTGGCTTTCTCCTGCAGGCGTGGGTCTTCAGGTATGAGTGCCTAGAAGGATTGCCAAGCAGTTTTGGTTTCCCCGTGCAGCTCAGTCGAGGACAGTGAGGCAGATTTGCATGGCATGTGGGCAGCCAGAGAACACTTTTCCTGGAGACGTTGGGGTGCCGGGGAAAGCGACCTCTCCCAAGGAGAGTGCCGTGTGTTGCCCTGCACTCGGCAAACAACACGGAGTGAGCGGGAAGGGCTTTCGGCCCGGGCAGTTGTTTCTTTGCAGGCCGGGGGAGCCTGCCGGTACTCAGCGTCCTTGTCGGGTACAGGGCGCCCCCGCGAGGGTCTTACTTGTCTTGAAGAGCGTACTTGGGAAAAGTAAAGCAGAACCGCGACTAAGGCCCCGTGGAAACCGCTCGAAGCTTCCGCCTCAGCGGGGCTATGAGAAGGCCTTACCTGGAGGTAAGTCCTCCCATCGAGCTTCCCTTTAGGCCTAGAGCGTGACGGGATGAGCTCCTACCGGGACTCTGGAAGCACCCTGTTTATTTAGAGAAAACTGCTTGTCTTCCACGAGCCCTGACTCCAGCGACGAGGGCCCCGTCACAAACGCTTTTAGGCAGGTAGCTTCAAGGCAGCATGGATGGTGCTATAAAAAGGAGAATGCAAGGCTTGTGTCCTCAGGCTCCCACCTCAGTCAACACGCTGACTACCGCCTTGTGATTCGTAGCTCGACAAAAGAGACTCTAGCGACACACAGGTTCCTTCCCTGAATCCACCTTTCTTCACGGGGTGTTCTGCCTGTAGCTAATTCGCTCCTCCAAGGAATGCACTAGGGAGGCTATCGGGCCTCATCCTCTTCGGAAAGCCTGCAGTGTAACAGGCAGAGCTCTGCTCTAGTGGCAGTAAGAACGCAAGCTGGCTTTCTCCTGCAGGCGTGGGGCTTCAGGTATGAGTGCTTAGAAGGATTGCCAAGCAGTTTTGGTTTCCCCGTGCAGCTCAGTCGAGGACAGTGAGGCAGATTTGCATGGCATGTGGGCAGCCAGAGAACAGTTTTCCTGGAGACGTTGGGGTGCCGGAGAAAGCGACCTCTCCCAAGGAGAGTGCCGTGTGTTGCCCTGCACTCGGCAAACAACACGGAGTGAGCGGGAAGGGCTTTCGGCCCGGGCAGTTGTTTCTTTGCAGGCCGGGGGAGCCTGCCGGTACTCAGCGTCCTTGTCGGGTACAGGGCGCCCCCGCGAGGGTCTTACGTGTCTTGAAGAGCGTACAAGGGGGAAAGTAAAGCAGAACCGCGACTAAGGCCCCGTGGAAACCGCTCGAAGCTTCCGCCTCAGCGGGGCTCTTAGAAGGCCTTACCTGGAGGTAAGTCCTCCCATCGAGCTTCCCTTTAGCCCTAGAGCGTGACGGGATGAGCTCCTACCGGGACTCTGGAAGCACCCTGTTTATTTAGAGAAAACTGCTTCTCTTCCACGAGCCCTGACTCCAGCGACGAGGGCCCCGTCACAAACGGTTTTAGGCAGGTAGCTTCAAGGCAGCATGGATGGTGCTATAAAAAGGAGAATGCAAGGCTTGTGTCCTCAGGCCCCCACCTCCAGTCAACACGCTGACTACCGCCTTGTGATTCGTAGCTCGACAAAAGAGACTCTAGCGACACACAGGTTCCTTCCCTGAATCCACCTTTCTTCACGGGGTGTTCTGCCTGTAGCTAATTCGCTCCTCCAAGGAATGCACTAGGGAGGCTATCGGGCCTCATCCTCTTCGGAAAGCCTGCAGTGTAACAGGCAGAGTTCTGCTCTAGTGGCAGTAAGAACGCAAGCTGGCTTTCTCCTGCAGGCGTGGGGCTTCAGGTATGAGTGCTTAGAAGGATTGCCAAGCAGTTTTGGTTTCCCCGTGCAGCTCAGTCGAGGACAGTGAGGCAGATTTGCATGGCATGTGGGCAGCCAGAGAACAGTTTTCCTGGAGACGTTGGGGTGCCGGGGAAAGCGACCTCTCCCCCGGGAGAGTGCCGTGTGTTGCCCTGCACTCGGCAAACAACACGGAGTGAGCGGGAAGGGCTTTCGGCCCGGGCAGATGTTTCTTTGCAGGCCGGGGGAGCCTGCCGGTACTCAGCGTCCTGGACGGATATAGGGCGCCCCCGCGAAGGTCTTACGTGTCTTGAAGAGCGTACGAGGGTGAAAGTAAAGCAGAACCGCGACTAAGGCCCCGTGGAAACCGCTCGAAGCTTCCGCCTCAGCGGGGCTATTAGAAGGCCTTAACTGGAGGGAGTCCTCCCATCGAGCTTCCCTTTAGCCCTAGAGCGTGACAGGATGAGCTCCTACCGGGACTCTGGAAGCACCCTGTTTATTTAGAGAAAACTGCTTCTCTTCCACGAGCCCTGACTCCAGCGACGAGGGCCCCGTCACAAACGGTTTTAGGCAGGTAGCTTCAAGGCAGCATGGATGGTGCTATAAAAAGGAGAATGCAAGGCTTGTGTCCTCAGGCCCCCACCTCCAGTCAACACGCTGACTACCGCCTTGTGATTCGTAGCTCGACAAAAGAGACTCTAGCGACACACAGGTTCCTTCCCTGAATCCAGCTCTCTTCACGGGGTGTTCTGCCTGTAGCTAATTCGCTCCTCCAAGGAATGCACTAGGGAGGCTATCGGGCCTCAGCCTCTTCGGAAAGCCTGCAGTGTAACAGGCAGAGCTCTGCTCTAGTGGCAGTAAGAACGCAAGCTGGCTTTCTCCTGCAGGCGTTGGTCTTCAGGTATGAGTGCCTAGAAGGATTGCCAAGCAGTTTTGGTTTCCCCGTGCAGCTCAGTCGAGGACAGTGAGGCAGATTTGCATGGCATGTGGGCAGCCAGAGAACACTTTTCCTGGAGACGTTGGGGTGCCGGGGAAAGCGACCTCTCCCAAGGAGAGTGCCGTGTGTTGCCCTGCACTCGGCAAACAACACGGAGTGAGCGGGAAGGGCTTTCGGCCCGGGCAGTTGTTTCTTTGCAGGCCGGGGGAGCCTGCCGGTACTCAGCGTCCTTGTCGGGTACAGGGCGCCCCCGCGAGGGTCTTACGTGTCTTGAAGAGCGTACGAGGGGGAAAGTAAAGCAGAACCGCGACTAAGGCCCCGTGGAAACCGCTCGAAGCTTCCGCCTCAGCGGGGCTCTTAGAAGGCCTTACCTGGAGGTAAGTCCTCCCATCGAGCTTCCCTTTAGCCCTAGAGCGTGACGGGATGAGCTCCTACCGGGACTCTGGAAGCACCCTGTTTATTTAGAGAAAACTGCTTCTCTTCCACGAGCCCTGACTCCAGCGACGAGGGCCCCGTCACAAACGGTTTTAGGCAGGTAGCTTCAAGGCAGCATGGATGGTGCTATAAAAAGGAGAATGCAAGGCTTGTGTCCTCAGGCCCCCACCTCCAGTCAACACGCTGACTACCGCCTTGTGATTAGTAGCTCGTCAAAAGAGACTCTAGCGACACACAGGTTCCTTCCCTGAATCCACCTCTCTTCACGGTGTGTTCTGTCTGTGGCTAATTCGCTCCTCCAAGGAATGCACTAGGGAGGCTATCGGGCCTCAGCCTCTTCGGAAAGCCTGCAGTGTAACAGGCAGAGCTCTGCTCTAGTGGCAGTAAGAACGCAAGCTGGCTTTCTCCTGCAGGCGTTGGTCTTCAGGTATGAGTGCCTAGAAGGATTGCCAAGCAGTTTTGGTTTCCCCGTGCAGCTCAGTCGAGGACAGTGAGGCAGATTTGCATGGCATGTGGGCAGCCAGAGAACACTTTTCCTGGAGACGTTGGGGTGCCGGGGAAAGCGACCTCTCCCCCGGGAGAGTGCCGTGTGTTGCCCTGCACTCGGCAAACAACACGGAGTGAGCGGGAAGGGCTTTCGGCCCGGGCAGATGTTTCTTTGCAGGCCGGGGGAGCCTGCCGGTACTCAGCGTCCTGGACGGATATAGGGCGCCCCCGCGAAGGTCTTACGTGTCTTGAAGAGCGTACGAGGGTGAAAGTAAAGCAGAACCGCGACTAAGGCCCCGTGGAAACCGCTCGAAGCTTCCGCCTCAGCGGGGCTATGAGAAGGCCTTACCTGGAGGTAAGTCCTCCCATCGAGCTTCCATTTAGGCCTAGAGCGTGACGGGATGAGCTCCTACCGGGACTCTGGAAGCACCCTGTTTATTTAGAGAAAACTGCTTCTCTTCCACGAGCCCTGACTCCAGCGACGAGGGCCCCGTCACAAACGCTTTTAGGCAGGTAGCTTCAAGGCAGCATGGATGGTGCTATAAAAAGGAGAATGCAAGGCTTGTGTCCTCAGGCTCCCACCTCAGTCAACACGCTGACTACCGCCTTGTGATTCGTAGCTCGACAAAAGAGACTCTAGCAACACACAGGTTCCTTCCCTGAATCCACCTTTCTTCACGGGGTGTTCTGCCTGTAGCTAACCCGCTCCTCCAAGGAAGGCACTAGGGAGGCTATCGGGCCTCATCCTCTTCGGAAAGCCTGCAGTGTAACAGGCAGAGTTCTGCTCTAGTGGCAGTAAGAACGCAAGCTGGCTTTCTCCTGCAGGCGTGGGGCTTCAGGTATGAGTGCTTAGAAGGATTGCCAAGCAGTTTTGGTTTCCCCGTGCAGCTCAGTCGAGGACAGTGAGGCAGATTTGCATGGCATGTGGGCAGCCAGAGAACAGTTTTCCTGGAGACGTTGGGGTGCCGGAGAAAGCGACCTCTCCCAAGGAGAGTGCCGTGTGTTGCCCTGCACTCGGCAAACAACACGGAGTGAGCGGGAAGGGCTTTCGGCCCGGGCAGTTGTTTCTTTGCAGGCCGGGGGAGCCTGCCGGTACTCAGCGTCCTTGTCGGGTACAGGGCGCCCCCGCGAGGGTCTTACGTGTCTTGAAGAGCGTACGAGGGGGAAAGTAAAGCAGAACCGCGACTAAGGCCGCGTGGAAACCGCTCGAAGCTTCCGCCTCAGCGGGGCTCTTAGAAGGCCTTACCTGGAGGTAAGTCCTCCCATCGAGCTTCCCTTTAGCCCTAGAGCGTGACGGGATGAGCTCCTACCGGGACTCTGGAAGCACCCTGTTTATTTAGAGAAAACTGCTTCTCTTCCACGAGCCCTGACTCCAGCGACGAGGGCCCCGTCACAAACGGTTTTAGGCAGGTAGCTTCAAGGCAGCATGGATGGTGCTATAAAAAGGAGAATGCAAGGCTTGTGTCCTCAGGCCCCCACCTCCAGTCAACACGCTGACTACCGCCTTGTGATTAGTAGCTCGTCAAAACAGACTCTAGCGACACACAGATTCCTTCCCTGAATCCACCTCTCTTCACGGTGTGTTCTGTCTGTGGCTAATTCGCTCCTCCAAGGAATGCACTAGGGAGGCTATCGGGCCTCAGCCTCTTCGGAAAGCCTGCAGTGTAACAGGCAGAGCTCTGCTCTAGTGGCAGTAAGAACGCAAGCTGGCTTTCTCCTGCAGGCGTTGGTCTTCAGGTATGAGTGCCTAGAAGGATTGCCAAGCAGTTTTGGTTTCCCCGTGCAGCTCAGTCGAGGACAGTGAGGCAGATTTGCATGGCATGTGGGCAGCCAGAGAACAGTTTTCCTGGAGACGTTGGGGTGCCGGGGAAAGCGACCTCTCCCCCGGGAGAGTGCCGTGTGTTGCCCTGCACTCGGCAAACAACACGGAGTGAGCGGGAAGGGCTTTCGGCCCGGGCAGATGTTTCTTTGCAGGCCGGGGGAGCCTGCCGGTACTCAGCGTCCTGGACGGATATAGGGCGCCACCGCGAAGGTCTTACGTGTCTTGAAGAGCGTACGAGGGTGAAAGTAAAGCAGAACCGCGACTAAGGCCCCGTGGAAACCGCTCGAAGCTTCTGCCTCAGCGGGGCTATTAGAAGGCCTTAACTGGAGGGAGTCCTCCCATCGAGCTTCCCTTTAGCCCTAGAGCGTGACAGGATGAGCTCCTACCGGGACTCTGGAAGCACCCTGTTTATTTAGAGAAAACTGCTTCTCTTCCACGAGCCCTGACTCCAGCGACGAGGGCCCCGTCACAAACGGTTTTAGGCAGGTAGCTTCAAGGCAGCATGGATGGTGCTATAAAAAGGAGAATGCAAGGCTTGTGTCCTCAGGCCCCCACCTCCAGTCAACACGCTGACTACCGCCTTGTGATTCGTAGCTCGACAAAAGAGACTCTAGCGACACACAGGTTCCTTCCCTGAATCCAGCTCTCTTCACGGGGTGTTCTGCCTGTAGCTAATTCGCTCCTCCAAGGAATGCACTAGGGAGGCTATCGGGCCTCAGCCTCTTCGGAAAGCCTGCAGTGTAACAGGCAGAGCTCTGCTCTAGTGGCAGTAAGAACGCAAGCTGGCTTTCTCCTGCAGGCGTGGGTCTTCAGGTATGAGTGCCTAGAAGGATTGCCAAGCAGTTTTGGTTTCCCCGTGCAGCTCAGTCGAGGACAGTGAGGCAGATTTGCATGGCATGTGGGCAGCCAGAGAACACTTTTCCTGGAGACGTTGGGGTGCCGGGGAAAGCGACCTCTCCCAAGGAGAGTGCCGTGTGTTGCCCTGCACTCGGCAAACAACACGGAGTGAGCGGGAAGGGCTTTCGGCCCGGGCAGTTGTTTCTTTGCAGGCCGGGGGAGCCTGCCGGTACTCAGCGTCCTTGTCGGGTACAGGGCGCCCCCGCGAGGGTCTTACGTGTCTTGAAGAGCGTACGAGGGGGAAAGTAAAGCAGAACCGCGACTAAGGCCCCGTGGAAACCGCTCGAAGCTTCCGCCTCAGCGGGGCTCTTAGAAGGCCTTACCTGGAGGTAAGTCCTCCCATCGAGCTTCCCTTTAGCCCTAGAGCGTGACGGGATGAGCTCCTACCGGGACTCTGGAAGCACCCTGTTTATTTAGAGAAAACTGCTTCTCTTCCACGAGCCCTGACTCCAGCGACGAGGGCCCCGTCACAAACGGTTTTAGGCAGGTAGCTTCAAGGCAGCATGGATGGTGCTATAAAAAGGAGAATGCAAGGCTTGTGTCCTCAGGCCCCCACCTCCAGTCAACACGCTGACTACCGCCTTGTGATTAGTAGCTCGTCAAAAGAGACTCTAGCGACACACAGGTTCCTTCCCTGAATCCACCTCTCTTCACGGTGTGTTCTGTCTGTGGCTAATTCGCTCCTCCAAGGAATGCACTAGGGAGGCTATCGGGCCTCAGCCTCTTCGGAAAGCCTGCAGTGTAACAGGCAGAGCTCTGCTCTAGTGGCAGTAAGAACGCAAGCTGGCTTTCTCCTGCAGGCGTTGGTCTTCAGGTATGAGTGCCTAGAAGGATTGCCAAGCAGTTTTGGTTTCCCCGTGCAGCTCAGTCGAGGACAGTGAGGCAGATTTGCATGGCATGTGGGCAGCCAGAGAACACTTTTCCTGGAGACGTTGGGGTGCCGGGGAAAGCGACCTCTCCCCCGGGAGAGTGCCGTGTGTTGCCCTGCACTCGGCAAACAACACGGAGTGAGCGGGAAGGGCTTTCGGCCCGGGCAGATGTTTCTTTGCAGGCCGGGGGAGCCTGCCGGTACTCAGCGTCCTGGACGGATATAGGGCGCCCCCGCGAAGGTCTTACGTGTCTTGCAGAGCGTACGAGGGTGAAAGTAAAGCAGAACCGTGACTAAGGCCCCGTGGAAACCGCTCGAAGCTTCCGCCTCAGCGGGGCTATGAGAAGGCCTTACCTGGAGGTAAGTCCTCCCATCGAGCTTCCATTTAGGCCTAGAGCGTGACGGGATGAGCTCCTACCGGGACTCTGGAAGCACCCTGTTTATTTAGAGAAAACTGCTTCTCTTCCACGAGCCCTGACTCCAGCGACGAGGGCCCCGTCACAAACGCTTTTAGGCAGGTAGCTTCAAGGCAGCATGGATGGTGCTATAAAAAGGAGAATGCAAGGCTTGTGTCCTCAGGCTCCCACCTCAGTCAACACGCTGACTACCGCCTTGTGATTCGTAGCTCGACAAAAGAGACTCTAGCAACACACAGGTTCCTTCCCTGAATCCACCTTTCTTCACGGGGTGTTCTGCCTGTAGCTAACCCGCTCCTCCAAGGAAGGCACTAGGGAGGCTATCGGGCCTCATCCTCTTCGGAAAGCCTGCAGTGTAACAGGCAGAGCTCTGCTCTAGTGGCAGTAAGAACGCAAGCTGGCTTTCTCCTGCAGGCGTGGGGCTTCAGGTATGAGTGCTTAGAAGGATTGCCAAGCAGTTTTGGTTTCCCCGTGCAGCTCAGTCGAGGACAGTGAGGCAGATTTGCATGGCATGTGGGCAGCCAGAGAACAGTTTTCCTGGAGACGTTGGGGTGCCGGAGAAAGCGACCTCTCCCAAGGAGAGTGCCGTGTGTTGCCCTGCACTCGGCAAACAACACGGAGTGAGCGGGAAGGGCTTTCGGCCCGGGCAGTTGTTTCTTTGCAGGCCGGGGGAGCCTGCCGGTACTCAGCGTCCTGGACGGATATAGGGCGCCCCTGCGAGGGTCTTACGTGTCTTGAAGAGCGTACGAGGGGGAAAGTAAAGCAGAAACGCGACTAAGGCCCCGTGGAAACCGCTCGAAGCTTCCGCCTCAGCGGGGCTATGAGAAGGCCTTACCTGGAGGTAAGTCCTCCCATCGAGCTTCCCTTTAGCCCTAGAGCGTGACGGGATGAGCTCCTACCGGGACTCTGGAAGCACCCTGTTTATTTAGAGAAAACTGCTTCTCTTCCACGAGCCCTGACTCCAGCGACGAGGGCCCCGTCACAAACGCTTTTAGGCAGGTAGCTTCAAGGCAGCATGGATGGTGCTATAAAAAGGAGAATGCAAGGCTTCTGTCCTCAGGCCCCCACCTCCAGTCAACACGCTGACTACCGCCTTGTGATTAGTAGCTCGTCAAAAGAGACTCTAGCGACACACAGGTTCCTTCCCTGAATCCACCTCTCTTCACGGTGTGTTCTGTCTGTGGCTAATTCGCTCCTCCAAGGAATGCACTAGGGAGGCTATCGGGCCTCAGCCTCTTCGGAAAGCCTGCAGTGTAACAGGCAGAGCTCTGCTCTAGTGGCAGTAAGAACGCAAGCTGGCTTTCTCCTGCAGGCGTGGGTCTTCAGGTATGAGTGCCTAGAAGGATTGCCAAGCAGTTTTGGTTTCCCCGTGCAGCTCAGTCGAGGACAGTGAGGCAGATTTGCATGGCATGTGGGCAGCCAGAGAACACTTTTCCTGGAGACGTTGGGGTGCCGGGGAAAGCGACCTCTCCCCCGGGAGAGTGCCGTGTGTTGCCCTGCACTCGGCAAACAACACGGAGTGAGCGGGAAGGGCTTTCGGCCCGGGCAGATGTTTCTTTGCAGGCCGGGGGAGCCTGCCGGTACTCAGCGTCCTGGACGGATATAGGGCGCCCCCGCGAAGGTCTTACGTGTCTTGAAGAGCGTACGAGGGTGAAAGTAAAGCAGAACCGCGACTAAGGCCCCGTGGAAACCGCTCGAAGCTTCCGCCTCAGTGGGGCTATGAGAAGGCCTTACCTGGAGGTAAGTACTCCCATCGAGCTTCCCTTTAGGCCTAGAGCGTGACGGGATGAGCTCCTACCGGGACTCTGGAAGCACCCTGTTTATTTAGAGAAAACTGCTTCTCTTCCACGAGCCCTGACTCCAGCGACGAGGGCCCCGTCACAAACGCTTTTAGGCAGGTAGCTTCAAGGCAGCATGGATGGTGCTATAAAAAGGAGAATGCAAGGCTTGTGTCCTCAGGCCCCCACCTCCAGTCAACACGCTGACTACCGCCTTGTGATTCGTAGCTCGACAAAAGAGACTCTAGCGACACACAGGTTCCTTCCCTGAATCCAGCTCTCTTCACGGGGTGTTCTGCCTGTAGCTAATTCGCTCCTCCAAGGAATGCACTAGGGAGGCTATCGGGCCTCATCCTCTTCGGAAAGCCTGCAGTGTAACAGGCAGAGCTCTGCTCTAGTGGCAGTAAGAACGCAAGCTGGCTTTCTCCTGCAGGCGTGGGTCTTCAGGTATGAGTGCCTAGAAGGATTGCCAAGCAGTTTTGGTTTCCCCGTGCAGCTCAGTCGAGGACAGTGAGGCAGATTTGCATGGCATGTGGGCAGCCAGAGAACACTTTTCCTGGAGACGTTGGGGTGCCGGGGAAAGCGACCTCTCCCCCGGGAGAGTGCCGTGTGTTGCCCTGCACTCGGCAAACAACACGGAGTGAGCGGGAAGGGCTTTCGGCCCGGGCAGATGTTTCTTTGCAGGCCGGGGGAGCCTGCCGGTACTCAGCGTCCTGGACGGATATAGGGCGCCCCCGCGAAGGTCTTACGTGTCTTGCAGAGCGTACGAGGGTGAAAGTAAAGCAGAACCGTGACTAAGGCCCCGTGGAAACCGCTCGAAGCTTCCGCCTCAGCGGGGCTATGAGAAGGCCTTACCTGGAGGTAAGTCCTCCCATCGAGCTTCCATTTAGGCCTAGAGCGTGACGGGATGAGCTCCTACCGGGACTCTGGAAGCACCCTGTTTATTTAGAGAAAACTGCTTCTCTTCCACGAGCCCTGACTCCAGCGACGAGGGCCCCGTCACAAACGCTTTTAGGCAGGTAGCTTCAAGGCAGCATGGATGGTGCTATAAAAAGGAGAATGCAAGGCTTGTGTCCTCAGGCTCCCACCTCAGTCAACACGCTGACTACCGCCTTGTGATTCGTAGCTCGACAAAAGAGACTCTAGCAACACACAGGTTCCTTCCCTGAATCCACCTTTCTTCACGGGGTGTTCTGCCTGTAGCTAACCCGCTCCTCCAAGGAAGGCACTAGGGAGGCTATCGGGCCTCATCCTCTTCGGAAAGCCTGCAGTGTAACAGGCAGAGCTCTGCTCTAGTGGCAGTAAGAACGCAAGCTGGCTTTCTCCTGCAGGCGTGGGGCTTCAGGTATGAGTGCTTAGAAGGATTGCCAAGCAGTTTTGGTTTCCCCGTGCAGCTCAGTCGAGGACAGTGAGGCAGATTTGCATGGCATGTGGGCAGCCAGAGAACAGTTTTCCTGGAGACGTTGGGGTGCCGGAGAAAGCGACCTCTCCCAAGGAGAGTGCCGTGTGTTGCCCTGCACTCGGCAAACAACACGGAGTGAGCGGGAAGGGCTTTCGGCCCGGGCAGTTGTTTCTTTGCAGGCCGGGGGAGCCTGCCGGTACTCAGCGTCCTGGACGGATATAGGGCGCCCCTGCGAGGGTCTTACGTGTCTTGAAGAGCGTACGAGGGGGAAAGTAAAGCAGAAACGCGACTAAGGCCCCGTGGAAACCGCTCGAAGCTTCCGCCTCAGCGGGGCTATGAGAAGGCCTTACCTGGAGGTAAGTCCTCCCATCGAGCTTCCCTTTAGCCCTAGAGCGTGACGGGATGAGCTCCTACCGGGACTCTGGAAGCACCCTGTTTATTTAGAGAAAACTGCTTCTCTTCCACGAGCCCTGACTCCAGCGACGAGGGCCCCGTCACAAACGCTTTTAGGCAGGTAGCTTCAAGGCAGCATGGATGGTGCTATAAAAAGGAGAATGCAAGGCTTCTGTCCTCAGGCCCCCACCTCCAGTCAACACGCTGACTACCGCCTTGTGATTAGTAGCTCGTCAAAAGAGACTCTAGCGACACACAGGTTCCTTCCCTGAATCCACCTCTCTTCACGGTGTGTTCTGTCTGTGGCTAATTCGCTCCTCCAAGGAATGCACTAGGGAGGCTATCGGGCCTCAGCCTCTTCGGAAAGCCTGCAGTGTAACAGGCAGAGCTCTGCTCTAGTGGCAGTAAGAACGCAAGCTGGCTTTCTCCTGCAGGCGTGGGTCTTCAGGTATGAGTGCCTAGAAGGATTGCCAAGCAGTTTTGGTTTCCCCGTGCAGCTCAGTCGAGGACAGTGAGGCAGATTTGCATGGCATGTGGGCAGCCAGAGAACACTTTTCCTGGAGACGTTGGGGTGCCGGGGAAAGCGACCTCTCCCCCGGGAGAGTGCCGTGTGTTGCCCTGCACTCGGCAAACAACACGGAGTGAGCGGGAAGGGCTTTCGGCCCGGGCAGATGTTTCTTTGCAGGCCGGGGGAGCCTGCCGGTACTCAGCGTCCTGGACGGATATAGGGCGCCCCCGCGAAGGTCTTACGTGTCTTGAAGAGCGTACGAGGGTGAAAGTAAAGCAGAACCGCGACTAAGGCCCCGTGGAAACCGCTCGAAGCTTCCGCCTCAGTGGGGCTATGAGAAGGCCTTACCTGGAGGTAAGTCCTCCCATCGAGCTTCCCTTTAGGCCTAGAGCGTGACGGGATGAGCTCCTACCGGGACTCTGGAAGCACCCTGTTTATTTAGAGAAAACTGCTTCTCTTCCACGAGCCCTGACTCCAGCGACGAGGGCCCCGTCACAAACGCTTTTAGGCAGGTAGCTTCAAGGCAGCATGGATGGTGCTATAAAAAGGAGAATGCAAGGCTTGTGTCCTCAGGCCCCCACCTCCAGTCAACACGCTGACTACCGCCTTGTGATTCGTAGCTCGACAAAAGAGACTCTAGCGACACACAGGTTCCTTCCCTGAATCCAGCTCTCTTCACGGGGTGTTCTGCCTGTAGCTAATTCGCTCCTCCAAGGAATGCACTAGGGAGGCTATCGGGCCTCATCCTCTTCGGAAAGCCTGCAGTGTAACAGGCAGAGCTCTGCTCTAGTGGCAGTAAGAACGCAAGCTGGCTTTCTCCTGCAGGCGTGGGTCTTCAGGTATGAGTGCCTAGAAGGATTGCCAAGCAGTTTTGGTTTCCCCGTGCAGCTCAGTCGAGGACAGTGAGGCAGATTTGCATGGCATGTGGGCAGCCAGAGAACACTTTTCCTGGAGACGTTGGGGTGCCGGGGAAAGCGACCTCTCCCAAGGAGAGTGCCGTGTGTTGCCCTGCACTCGGCAAACAACACGGAGTGAGCGGGAAGGGCTTTCGGCCCGGGCAGTTGTTTCTTTGCAGGCCGGGGGAGCCTGCCGGTACTCAGCGTCCTTGTCGGGTACAGGGCGCCCCCGCGAGGGTCTTACTTGTCTTGAAGAGCGTACTTGGGAAAAGTAAAGCAGAACCGCGACTAAGGCCCCGTGGAAACCGCTCGAAGCTTCCGCCTCAGCGGGGCTATGAGAAGGCCTTACCTGGAGGTAAGTCCTCCCATCGAGCTTCCCTTTAGGCCTAGAGCGTGACGGGATGAGCTCCTACCGGGACTCTGGAAGCACCCTGTTTATTTAGAGAAAACTGCTTCTCTTCCACGAGCCCTGACTCCAGCGACGAGGGCCCCGTCACAAACGCTTTTAGGCAGGTAGCTTCAAGGCAGCATGGATGGTGCTATAAAAAGGAGAATGCAAGGCTTGTGTCCTCAGGCTCCCACCTCAGTCAACACGCTGACTACCGCCTTGTGATTCGTAGCTCGACAAAAGAGACTCTAGCAACACACAGGTTCCTTCCCTGAATCCACCTTTCTTCACGGGGTGTTCTGCCTGTAGCTAATTCGCTCCTCCAAGGAATGCACTAGGGAGGCTATCGGGCCTCATCCTCTTCGGAAAGCCTGCAGTGTAACAGGCAGAGTTCTGCTCTAGTGGCAGTAAGAACGCAAGCTGGCTTTCTCCTGCAGGCGTGGGGCTTCAGGTATGAGTGCTTAGAAGGATTGCCAAGCAGTTTTGGTTTCCCCGTGCAGCTCAGTCGAGGACAGTGAGGCAGATTTGCATGGCATATGGGCAGCCAGAGAACACTTTTCCTGGAGACGTTGGGGTGCCGGGGAAAGCGACCTCTCCCCCGGGAGAGTGCCGTGTGTTGCCCTGCACTCGGCAAACAACACGGAGTGAGCGGGAAGGGCTTTCGGCCCGGGCAGATGTTTCTTTGCAGGCCGGGGGAGCCTGCCGGTACTCAGCGTCCTGGACGGATATAGGGCGCCACCGCGAAGGTCTTACGTGTCTTGAAGAGCGTACGAGGGTGAAAGTAAAGCAGAACCGCGACTAAGGCCCCGTGGAAACCGCTCGAAGCTTCCGCCTCAGCGGGGCTATTAGAAGGCCTTAACTGGAGGGAGTCCTCCCATCGAGCTTCCCTTTAGCCCTAGAGCGTGACAGGATGAGCTCCTACCGGGACTCTGGAAGCACCCTGTTTATTTAGAGAAAACTGCTTCTCTTCCACGAGCCCTGACTCCAGCGACGAGGGCCCCGTCACAAACGGTTTTAGGCAGGTAGCTTCAAGGCAGCATGGATGGTGCTATAAAAAGGAGAATGCAAGGCTTGTGTCCTCAGGCCCCCACCTCCAGTCAACACGCTGACTACCGCCTTGTGATTCGTAGCTCGACAAAAGAGACTCTAGCGACACACAGGTTCCTTCCCTGAATCCAGCTCTCTTCACGGGGTGTTCTGCCTGTAGCTAATTCGCTCCTCCAAGGAATGCACTAGGGAGGCTATCGGGCCTCAGCCTCTTCGGAAAGCCTGCAGTGTAACAGGCAGAGCTCTGCTCTAGTGGCAGTAAGAACGCAAGCTGGCTTTCTCCTGCAGGCGTGGGTCTTCAGGTATGAGTGCCTAGAAGGATTGCCAAGCAGTTTTGGTTTCCCCGTGCAGCTCAGTCGAGGACAGTGAGGCAGATTTGCATGGCATGTGGGCAGCCAGAGAACACTTTTCCTGGAGACGTTGGGGTGCCGGGGAAAGCGACCTCTCCCAAGGAGAGTGCCGTGTGTTGCCCTGCACTCGGCAAACAACACGGAGTGAGCGGGAAGGGCTTTCGGCCCGGGCAGTTGTTTCTTTGCAGGCCGGGGGAGCCTGCCGGTACTCAGCGTCCTTGTCGGGTACAGGGCGCCCCCGCGAGGGTCTTACGTGTCTTGAAGAGCGTACGAGGGGGAAAGTAAAGCAGAACCGCGACTAAGGCCCCGTGGAAACCGCTCGAAGCTTCCGCCTCAGCGGGGCTCTTAGAAGGCCTTACCTGGAGGTAAGTCCTCCCATCGAGCTTCCCTTTAGCCCTAGAGCGTGACGGGATGAGCTCCTACCGGGACTCTGGAAGCACCCTGTTTATTTAGAGAAAACTGCTTCTCTTCCACGAGCCCTGACTCCAGCGACGAGGGCCCCGTCACAAACGGTTTTAGGCAGGTAGCTTCAAGGCAGCATGGATGGTGCTATAAAAAGGAGAATGCAAGGCTTGTGTCCTCAGGCCCCCACCTCCAGTCAACACGCTGACTACCGCCTTGTGATTAGTAGCTCGTCAAAAGAGACTCTAGCGACACACAGGTTCCTTCCCTGAATCCACCTCTCTTCAAGGTGTGTTCTGTCTGTGGCTAATTCGCTCCTCCAAGGAATGCACTAGGGAGGCTATCGGGCCTCAGCCTCTTCGGAAAGCCTGCAGTGTAACAGGCAGAGCTCTGCTCTAGTGGCAGTAAGAACGCAAGCTGGCTTTCTCCTGCAGGCGTTGGTCTTCAGGTATGAGTGCCTAGAAGGATTGCCAAGCAGTTTTGGTTTCCCCGTGCAGCTCAGTCGAGGACAGTGAGGCAGATTTGCATGGCATGTGGGCAGCCAGAGAACAGTTTTCCTGGAGACGTTGGGGTGCCGGGGAAAGCGACCTCTCCCCCGGGAGAGTGCCGTGTGTTGCCCTGCACTCGGCAAACAACACGGAGTGAGCGGGAAGGGCTTTCGGCCCGGGCAGATGTTTCTTTGCAGGCCGGGGGAGCCTGCCGGTACTCAGCGTCCTGGACGGATATAGGGCGCCCCCGCGAAGGTCTTACGTGTCTTGAAGAGCGTACGAGGGTGAAAGTAAAGCAGAACCGCGACTAAGGCCCCGTGGAAACCGCTCGAAGCTTCCGCCTCAGCGGGGCTATGAGAAGGCCTTACCTGGAGGTAAGTCCTCCCATCGAGCTTCCATTTAGGCCTAGAGCGTGACGGGATGAGCTCCTACCGGGACTCTGGAAGCACCCTGTTTATTTAGAGAAAACTGCTTCTCTTCCACGAGCCCTGACTCCAGCGACGAGGGCCCCGTCACAAACGCTTTTAGGCAGGTAGCTTCAAGGCAGCATGGATGGTGCTATAAAAAGGAGAATGCAAGGCTTGTGTCCTCAGGCCCCCACCTCCAGTCAACACGCTGACTACCGCCTTGTGATTAGTAGCTCGTCAAAAGAGACTCTAGCGACACACAGGTTCCTTCCCTGAATCCACCTCTCTTCACGGTGTGTTCTGTCTGTGGCTAATTCGCTCCTCCAAGGAATGCACTAGGGAGGCTATCGGGCCTCAGCCTCTTCGGAAAGCCTGCAGTGTAACAGGCAGAGCTCTGCTCTAGTGGCAGTAAGAACGCAAGCTGGCTTTCTCCTGCAGGCGTTGGTCTTCAGGTATGAGTGCCTAGAAGGATTGCCAAGCAGTTTTGGTTTCCCCGTGCAGCTCAGTCGAGGACAGTGAGGCAGATTTGCATGGCATGTGGGCAGCCAGAGAACACTTTTCCTGGAGACGTTGGGGTGCCGGGGAAAGCGACCTCTCCCCCGGGAGAGTGCCGTGTGTTGCCCTGCACTCGGCAAACAACACGGAGTGAGCGGGAAGGGCTTTCGGCCCGGGCAGATGTTTCTTTGCAGGCCGGGGGAGCCTGCCGGTACTCAGAGTCCTGGACGGATATAGGGCGCCCCCGCGAAGGTCTTACGTGTCTTGAAGAGCGTACGAGGGTGAAAGTAAAGCAGAACCGCGACTAAGGCCCCGTGGAAACCGCTCGAAGCTTCCGCCTCAGCGGGGCTATGAGAAGGCCTTACCTGGAGGTAAGTCCTCCCATCGAGCTTCCATTTAGGCCTAGAGCGTGACGGGATGAGCTCCTACCGGGACTCTGGAAGCACCCTGTTTATTTAGAGAAAACTGCTTCTCTTCCACGAGCCCTGACTCCAGCGACGAGGGCCCCGTCACAAACGCTTTTAGGCAGGTAGCTTCAAGGCAGCATGGATGGTGCTATAAAAAGGAGAATGCAAGGCTTGTGTCCTCAGGCTCCCACCTCAGTCAACACGCTGACTACCGCCTTGTGATTCGTAGCTCGACAAAAGAGACTCTAGCAACACACAGGTTCCTTCCCTGAATCCACCTTTCTTCACGGGGTGTTCTGCCTGTAGCTAACCCGCTCCTCCAAGGAAGGCACTAGGGAGGCTATCGGGCCTCATCCTCTTCGGAAAGCCTGCAGTGTAACAGGCAGAGTTCTGCTCTAGTGGCAGTAAGAACGCAAGCTGGCTTTCTCCTGCAGGCGTGGGGCTTCAGGTATGAGTGCTTAGAAGGATTGCCAAGCAGTTTTGGTTTCCCCGTGCAGCTCAGTCGAGGACAGTGAGGCAGATTTGCATGGCATGTGGGCAGCCAGAGAACAGTTTTCCTGGAGACGTTGGGGTGCCGGAGAAAGCGACCTCTCCCAAGGAGAGTGCCGTGTGTTGCCCTGCACTCGGCAAACAACACGGAGTGAGCGGGAAGGGCTTTCGGCCCGGGCAGTTGTTTCTTTGCAGGCCGGGGGAGCCTGCCGGTACTCAGCGTCCTGGACGGATATAGGGCGCCCCTGCGAGGGTCTTACGTGTCTTGAAGAGCGTACGAGGGGGAAAGTAAAGCAGAAACGCGACTAAGGCCCCGTGGAAACCGCTCGAAGCTTCCGCCTCAGCGGGGCTATGAGAAGGCCTTACCTGGAGGTAAGTCCTCCCATCGAGCTTCCCTTTAGCCCTAGAGCGTGACGGGATGAGCTCCTACCGGGACTCTGGAAGCACCCTGTTTATTTAGAGAAAACTGCTTCTCTTCCACGAGCCCTGACTCCAGCGACGAGGGCCCCGTCACAAACGGTTTTAGGCAGGTAGCTTCAAGGCAGCATGGATGGTGCTATAAAAAGGAGAATGCAAGTCTTGTGTCCTCAGGCCCCCATTTCCAGTCAACACGCTGACTACCGCCTTGTGATTCGTAGCTCGACAAAAGAGACTCTAGCGACACACAGGTTCCTTCCCTGAATCCAGCTCTCTTCACGGGGTGTTCTGCCTGTAGCTAATTCGCTCCTCCAAGGAATGCACTAGGGAGGCTATCAGGCCGCAGGCTCTACGGAAAGCCTGCAGTGTAACAGGCAGAGCTCTGCTCTAGTGGCAGTAAGAACGCAAGCTGGCTTTCTCCTGCAGGCGTTGGTCTTCAGGTATGAGTGCCTAGAAGGATTGCCAAGCTGTTTTGGTTTCCCCTTGCAGCTCAGTCGAGGAGAGTGAGGCAGATTTGCATGGCATGTGGGCAGCCAGAGAACACTTTTCCTGGAGACGTTGGGGTGCCGGGGAAAGCGACCTCTCCCAAGGAGAGTGCCGTGTGTTGCCCTGCACTCGGCAAACAACACGGAGTGAGCGGGAAGGGCTTTCGGCCCCGGCAGTTGTTTCTTTGCAGGCCGGGGGAGCCTGCCTGTACTCAGCATCCTGGACGGATATAGGGCGCCCCCGCGAAGGTCTTACGTGTCTTGAAGAGCGTACGAGGGGGAAAGTAAAGCAGAACCGCGACTAAGGCCCCGTGGAAACCGCTCGAAGCTTCCGCCTCAGCGGGGCTATTAGAAGGCCTTACCTGGAGGTAAGTCCTCCCATCGAGCTTCCCTTTAGCCCTAGAGCATGACGGGATGAGATCCTACCGGGACTCTGGAAGCACCCTGTTTATTTAGAGAAAACTGCTTCTGTTCCACGAGCCCTGACTCCAGCGACGAGGGCCCCGTCACAAACGGTTTTAGGCAGGTAGCTTCAAGGCAGCATGGATGGTGCTATAAAAAGGAGAATGCAAGGCTTGTGTCCTCAGGCCCCCACCTCCAGTCAACACGCTGACTACAGCCTTGTGATTCGTGGCTCGACAAAAGAGACTCTAGCGACACACAGGTTCCTTCCCTGAATCCAGCTCTCTTCACGGGGTGTTCTGCCTGTAGCTAATTCGCTCCTCCAAGGAATGCACTAGGGAGGCTATCGGGCCTCATCCTCTTCGGAAAGCCTGCAGTGTAACAGGCAGAGTTCTGCTCTAGTGGCAGTAAGAACGCAAGCTGGCTTTCTCCTGCAGGCGTGGGGCTTCAGGTATGAGTGCTTAGAAGGATTGCCAAGCAGTTTTGGTTTCCCCGTGCAGCTCAGTCGAGGACAGTGAGGCAGATTTGCATGGCATGTGGGCAGCCAGAGAACAGTTTTCCTGGAGACGTTGGGGTGCCGGGGAAAGCGACCTCTCCCCCGGGAGAGTGCCGTGTGTTGCCCTGCACTCGGCAAACAACACGGAGTGAGCGGGAAGGGCTTTCGGCCCGGGCAGATGTTTCTTTGCAGGCCGGGGGAGCCTGCCGGTACTCAGCGTCCTGGACGGATATAGGGCGCCCCCGCGAAGGTCTTACGTGTCTTGAAGAGCGTACGAGGGTGAAAGTAAAGCAGAACCGCGACTAAGGCCCCGTGGAAACCGCTCGAAGCTTCCGCCTCAGCGGGGCTATTAGAAGGCCTTAACTGGAGGGAGTCCTCCCATCGAGCTTCCCTTTAGCCCTAGAGCGTGACAGGATGAGCTCCTACCGGGACTCTGGAAGCACCCTGTTTATTTAGAGAAAACTGCTTCTCTTCCACGAGCCCTGACTCCAGCGACGAGGGCCCCGTCACAAACGGTTTTAGGCAGGTAGCTTCAAGGCAGCATGGATGGTGCTATAAAAAGGAGAATGCAAGGCTTGTGTCCTCAGGCCCCCACCTCCAGTCAACACGCTGACTACCGCCTTGTGATTCGTAGCTCGACAAAAGAGACTCTAGCGACACACAGGTTCCTTCCCTGAATCCAGCTCTCTTCACGGGGTGTTCTGCCTGTAGCTAATTCGCTCCTCCAAGGAATGCACTAGGGAGGCTATCGGGCCTCAGCCTCTTCGGAAAGCCTGCAGTGTAACAGGCAGAGCTCTGCTCTAGTGGCAGTAAGAACGCAAGCTGGCTTTCTCCTGCAGGCGTGGGTCTTCAGGTATGAGTGCCTAGAAGGATTGCCAAGCAGTTTTGGTTTCCCCGTGCAGCTCAGTCGAGGACAGTGAGGCAGATTTGCATGGCATGTGGGCAGCCAGAGAACACTTTTCCTGGAGACGTTGGGGTGCCGGGGAAAGCGACCTCTCCCAAGGAGAGTGCCGTGTGTTGCCCTGCACTCGGCAAACAACACGGAGTGAGCGGGAAGGGCTTTCGGCCCGGGCAGTTGTTTCTTTGCAGGCCGGGGGAGCCTGCCGGTACTCAGCGTCCTTGTCGGGTACAGGGCGCCCCCGCGAGGGTCTTACGTGTCTTGAAGAGCGTACGAGGGGGAAAGTAAAGCAGAACCGCGACTAAGGCCCCGTGGAAACCGCTCGAAGCTTCCGCCTCAGCGGGGCTCTTAGAAGGCCTTACCTGGAGGTAAGTCCTCCCATCGAGCTTCCCTTTAGCCCTAGAGCGTGACGGGATGAGCTCCTACCGGGACTCTGGAAGCACCCTGTTTATTTAGAGAAAACTGCTTCTCTTCCACGAGCCCTGACTCCAGCGACGAGGGCCCCGTCACAAACGGTTTTAGGCAGGTAGCTTCAAGGCAGCATGGATGGTGCTATAAAAAGGAGAATGCAAGGCTTGTGTCCTCAGGCCCCCACCTCCAGTCAACACGCTGACTACCGCCTTGTGATTAGTAGCTCGTCAAAAGAGACTCTAGCGACACACAGGTTCCTTCCCTGAATCCACCTCTCTTCACGGTGTGTTCTGTCTGTGGCTAATTCGCTCCTCCAAGGAATGCACTAGGGAGGCTATCGGGCCTCAGCCTCTTCGGAAAGCCTGCAGTGTAACAGGCAGAGCTCTGCTCTAGTGGCAGTAAGAACGCAAGCTGGCTTTCTCCTGCAGGCGTGGGGCTTCAGGTATGAGTGCTTAGAAGGATTGCCAAGCAGTTTTGGTTTCCCCGTGCAGCTCAGTCGAGGACAGTGAGGCAGATTTGCATGGCATGTGGGCAGCCAGAGAACACTTTTCCTGGAGACGTTGGGGTGCCGGGGAAAGCGACCTCTCCCCCGGGAGAGTGCCGTGTGTTGCCCTGCACTCGGCAAACAACACGGAGTGAGCGGGAAGGGCTTTCGGCCCGGGCAGATGTTTCTTTGCAGGCCGGGGGAGCCTGCCGGTACTCAGCGTCCTGGACGGATATAGGGCGCCCCCGCGAAGGTCTTACGTGTCTTGAAGAGCGTACGAGGGTGAAAGTAAAGCAGAACCGCGACTAAGGCCCCGTGGAAACCGCTCGAAGCTTCCGCCTCAGCGGGGCTATTAGAAGGCCTTAACTGGAGGGAGTCCTCCCATCGAGCTTCCCTTTAGCCCTAGAGCGTGACAGGATGAGCTCCTACCGGGACTCTGGAAGCACCCTGTTTATTTAGAGAAAACTGCTTCTCTTCCACGAGCCCTGACTCCAGCGACGAGGGCCCCGTCACAAACGGTTTTAGGCAGGTAGCTTCAAGGCAGCATGGATGGTGCTATAAAAAGGAGAATGCAAGGCTTGTGTCCTCAGGCCCCCACCTCCAGTCAACACGCTGACTACCGCCTTGTGATTCGTAGCTCGACAAAAGAGACTCTAGCGACACACAGGTTCCTTCCCTGAATCCAGCTCTCTTCACGGGGTGTTCTGCCTGTAGCTAATTCGCTCCTCCAAGGAATGCACTAGGGAGGCTATCGGGCCTCAGCCTCTTCGGAAAGCCTGCAGTGTAACAGGCAGAGCTCTGCTCTAGTGGCAGTAAGAACGCAAGCTGGCTTTCTCCTGCAGGCGTGGGTCTTCAGGTATGAGTGCCTAGAAGGATTGCCAAGCAGTTTTGGTTTCCCCGTGCAGCTCAGTCGAGGACAGTGAGGCAGATTTGCATGGCATGTGGGCAGCCAGAGAACACTTTTCCTGGAGACGTTGGGGTGCCGGGGAAAGCGACCTCTCCCAAGGAGAGTGCCGTGTGTTGCCCTGCACTCGGCAAACAACACGGAGTGAGCGGGAAGGGCTTTCGGCCCGGGCAGTTGTTTCTTTGCAGGCCGGGGGAGCCTGCCGGTACTCAGCGTCCTTGTCGGGTACAGGGCGCCCCCGCGAGGGTCTTACGTGTCTTGAAGAGCGTACGAGGGGGAAAGTAAAGCAGAACCGCGACTAAGGCCCCGTGGAAACCGCTCGAAGCTTCCGCCTCAGCGGGGCTCTTAGAAGGCCTTACCTGGAGGTAAGTCCTCCCATCGAGCTTCCCTTTAGCCCTAGAGCGTGACGGGATGAGCTCCTACCGGGACTCTGGAAGCACCCTGTTTATTTAGAGAAAACTGCTTCTCTTCCACGAGCCCTGACTCCAGCGACGAGGGCCCCGTCACAAACGGTTTTAGGCAGGTAGCTTCAAGGCAGCATGGATGGTGCTATAAAAAGGAGAATGCAAGGCTTGTGTCCTCAGGCCCCCACCTCCAGTCAACACGCTGACTACCGCCTTGTGATTAGTAGCTCGTCAAAAGAGACTCTAGCGACACACAGGTTCCTTCCCTGAATCCACCTCTCTTCACGGTGTGTTCTGTCTGTGGCTAATTCGCTCCTCCAAGGAATGCACTAGGGAGGCTATCGGGCCTCAGCCTCTTCGGAAAGCCTGCAGTGTAACAGGCAGAGCTCTGCTCTAGTGGCAGTAAGAACGCAAGCTGGCTTTCTCCTGCAGGCGTTGGTCTTCAGGTATGAGTGCCTAGAAGGATTGCCAAGCAGTTTTGGTTTCCCCGTGCAGCTCAGTCGAGGACAGTGAGGCAGATTTGCATGGCATGTGGGCAGCCAGAGAACACTTTTCCTGGAGACGTTGGGGTGCCGGGGAAAGCGACCTCTCCCCCGGGAGAGTGCCGTGTGTTGCCCTGCACTCGGCAAACAACACGGAGTGAGCGGGAAGGGCTTTCGGCCCGGGCAGATGTTTCTTTGCAGGCCGGGGGAGCCTGCCGGTACTCAGCGTCCTGGACGGATATAGGGCGCCCCCGCGAAGGTCTTACGTGTCTTGAAGAGCGTACGAGGGTGAAAGTAAAGCAGAACCGCGACTAAGGCCCCGTGGAAACCGCTCGAAGCTTCCGCCTCAGCGGGGCTATGAGAAGGCCTTACCTGGAGGTAAGTCCTCCCATCGAGCTTCCCTTTAGGCCTAGAGCGTGACGGGATGAGCTCCTACCGGGACTCTGGAAGCACCCTGTTTATTTAGAGAAAACTGCTTCTCTTCCACGAGCCCTGACTCCAGCGACGAGGGCCCCGTCACAAACGCTTTTAGGCAGGTAACTTCAAGGCAGCATGGATGGTGCTATAAAAAGGAGAATGCAAGGCTTGTGTCCTCAGGCTCCCACCTCAGTCAACACGCTGACTACCGCCTTGTGATTCGTAGCTCGACAAAAGAGACTCTAGCAACACACAGGTTCCTTCCCTGAATCCACCTTTCTTCACGGGGTGTTCTGCCTGTAGCTAATTCGCTCCTCCAAGGAAGGCACTAGGGAGGCTATCGGGCCTCATCCTCTTCGGAAAGCCTGCAGTGTAACAGGCAGAGTTCTGCTCTAGTGGCAGTAAGAACGCAAGCTGGCTTTCTCCTGCAGGCGTGGGGCTTCAGGTATGAGTGCTTAGAAGGATTGCCAAGCAGTTTTGGTTTCCCCGTGCAGCTCAGTCGAGGACAGTGAGGCAGATTTGCATGGCATGTGGGCAGCCAGAGAACAGTTTTCCTGGAGACGTTGGGGTGCCGGAGAAAGCGACCTCTCCCAAGGAGAGTGCCGTGTGTTGCCCTGCACTCGGCAAACAACACGGAGTGAGCGGGAAGGGCTTTCGGCCCGGGCAGTTGTTTCTTTGCAGGCCGGGGGAGCCTGCCGGTACTCAGCATCCTTGTTGGGTACAGGGCGCCCCCGCGAGGGTCTTACGTGTCTTGAAGAGCGTACGAGGGGGAAAGTAAAGCAGAACCGCGACTAAGGCCCCGTGGAAACCGCTCGAAGCTTCCGCCTCAGCGGGGCTCTTAGAAGGCCTTACCTGGAGGTAAGTCCTCCCATCGAGCTTCCCTTTAGCCCTAGAGCGTGACGGGATGAGCTCCTACCGGGACTCTGGAAGCACCCTGTTTATTTAGAGAAAACTGCTTCTCTTCCACGAGCCCTGACTCCAGCGACGAGGGCCCCGTCACAAACGGTTTTAGGCAGGTAGCTTCAAGGCAGCATGGATGGTGCTATAAAAAGGAGAATGCAAGGCTTGTGTCCTCAGGCCCCCACCTCCAGTCAACACGCTGACTACCGCCTTGTGATTAGTAGCTCGTCAAAAGAGACTCTAGCGACACACAGGTTCCTTCCCTGAATCCACCTCTCTTCACGGTGTGTTCTGTCTGTGGCTAATTCGCTCCTCCAAGGAATGCACTAGGGAGGCTATCGGGCCTCAGCCTCTTCGGAAAGCCTGCAGTGTAACAGGCAGAGCTCTGCTCTAGTGGCAGTAAGAACGCAAGCAGGCTTTCTCCTGCAGGCGTTGGTCTTCAGGTATGAGTGCCTAGAAGGATTGCCAAGCAGTTTTGGTTTCCCCGTGCAGCTCAGTCGAGGACAGTGAGGCAGATTTGCATGGCATGTGGGCAGCCAGAGAACACTTTTCCTGGAGACGTTGGGGTGCCGGGGAAAGCGACCTCTCCCCCGGGAGAGTGCCGTGTGTTGCCCTGCACTCGGCAAACAACACGGAGTGAGCGGGAAGGGCTTTCGGCCCGGGCAGATGTTTCTTTGCAGGCCGGGGGAGCCTGCCGGTACTCAGCGTCCTGGACGGATATAGGGCGCCCCCGCGAAGGTCTTACGTGTCTTGAAGAGCGTACGAGGGTGAAAGTAAAGCAGAACCGCGACTAAGGCCCCGTGGAAACCGCTCGAAGCTTCCGCCTCAGCGGGGCTATTAGAAGGCCTTAACTGGAGGGAGTCCTCCCATCGAGCTTCCCTTTAGCCCTAGAGCGTGACAGGATGAGCTCCTACCGGGACTCTGGAAGCACCCTGTTTATTTAGAGAAAACTGCTTCTCTTCCACGAGCCCTGACTCCAGCGAGGAGGGCCCCGTCACAAACGCTTTTAGGCAGGTAGCTTCAAGGCAGCATGGATGGTGCTATAAAAAGGAGAATGCAAGGCTTGTGTCCTCAGGCCCCCACCTCCAGTCAACACGCTGACTACCGCCTTGTGATTCGTAGCTCGACAAAAGAGACTCTAGCGACACACAGGTTCCTTCCCTGAATCCAGCTCTCTTCACGGGGTGTTCTGCCTGTAGCTAATTCGCTCCTCCAAGGAATGCACTAGGGAGGCTATCGGGCCTCATCCTCTTCGGAAAGCCTGCAGTGTAACAGGCAGAGCTCTGCTCTAGTGGCAGTAAGAACGCAAGCTGGCTTTCTCCTGCAGGCGTGGGTCTTCAGGTATGAGTGCCTAGAAGGATTGCCAAGCAGTTTTGGTTTCCCCGTGCAGCTCAGTCGAGGACAGTGAGGCAGATTTGCATGGCCTGTGGGCAGCCAGAGAACAGTTTTCCTGGAGACGTTGGGGTGCCGGGGAAAGCGACCTCTCCCAAGGAGAGTGCCGTGTGTTGCCCTGCACTCGGCAAACAACACGGAGTGAGCGGGAAGGGCTTTCGGCCCGGGCAGTTGTTTCTTTGCAGGCCGGGGGAGCCTGCCGGTACTCAGCGTCCTTGTCGGGTACAGGGCGCCCCCGCGAAGGTCTTACGTGTCTTGAAGAGCGTACGAGGGTGAAAGTAAAGCAGAACCGCGACTAAGGCCCCGTGGAAACCGCTCGAAGCTTCCGCCTCAGCGGGGCTCTTAGAAGGCCTTACCTGGAGGTAAGTCCTCCCATCGAGCTTCCCTTTAGCCCTAGAGCGTGACAGGATGAGCTCCTACCGGGACTCTGGAAGCACCCTGTTTATTTAGAGAAAACTGCTTCTCTTCCACGAGGCCTGACTCCAGCGACGAGGGCCCCGTCACAAACGGTTTTAGGCAGGTAGCTTCAAGGCAGCATGGATGGTGCTATAAAAAGGAGAATGCAAGGCTTGTGTCCTCAGGCCCCCACCTCCAGTCAACACGCTGACTACCGCCTTGTGATTCGTAGCTCGACAAAAGAGACTCTAGCGACACACAGGTTCCTTCCCTGAATCCAGCTCTCTTCACGGGGTGTTCTGCCTGTAGCTAATTCGCTCCTCCAAGGAATGCACTAGGGAGGCTATCGGGCCTCAGCCTCTTCGGAAAGCCTGCAGTGTAACAGGCAGAGCTCTGCTCTAGTGGCAGTAAGAACGCAAGCTGGCTTTCTCCTGCAGGCGTGGGTCTTCAGGTATGAGTGCCTAGAAGGATTGCCAAGCAGTTTTGGTTTCCCCGTGCAGCTCAGTCGAGGACAGTGAGGCAGATTTGCATGGCATGTGGGCAGCCAGAGAACACTTTTCCTGGAGACGTTGGGGTGCCGGGGAAAGCGACCTCTCCCAAGGAGAGTGCCGTGTGTTGCCCTGCACTCGGCAAACAACACGGAGTGAGCGGGAAGGGCTTTCGGCCCGGGCAGATGTTTCTTTGCAGGCCGGGGGAGCCTGCCGGTACTCAGCGTCCTTGTCGGGTACAGGGCGCCCCCGCGAGGGTCTTACGTGTCTTGAAGAGCGTACGAGGGGGAAAGTAAAGCAGAACCGCGACTAAGGCCCCGTGGAAACCGCTCGAAGCTTCCGCCTCAGCGGGGCTCTTAGAAGGCCTTACCTGGAGGTAAGTCCTCCCATCGAGCTTCCCTTTAGCCCTAGAGCGTGACGGGATGAGCTCCTACCGGGACTCTGGAAGCACCCTGTTTATTTAGAGAAAACTGCTTCTCTTCCACGAGCCCTGACTCCAGCGACGAGGGCCCCGTCACAAACGGTTTTAGGCAGGTAGCTTCAAGGCAGCATGGATGGTGCTATAAAAAGGAGAATGCAAGGCTTGTGTCCTCAGGCCCCCACCTCCAGTCAACACGCTGACTACCGCCTTGTGATTCGTAGCTCGACAAAAGAGACTCTAGCGACACACAGGTTCCTTCCCTGAATCCAGCTCTCTTCACGGGGTGTTCTGCCTTTAGCTAATTCGCTCCTCCAAGGAATGCACTAGGGAGGCTATCGGGCCTCAGCCTCTTCGGAAAGCCTGCAGTGTAACAGGCAGAGCTCTGCTCTAGTGGCAGTAAGAACGCAAGCTGGCTTTCTCCTGCAGGCGTGGGTCTTCAGGTATGAGTGCTTAGAGGGATTGCCAAGCAGTTTTGGTTTCCCCGTGCAGCTCAGTCGAGGACAGTGAGGCAGATTTGCATGGCATGTGGGCAGCCAGAGAACACTTTTCCTGGAGACGTTGGGGTGCCGGGGAAAGCGACCTCTCCCAAGGAGAGTGCCGTGTGTTGCCCTGCACTCGGCAAACAACACGGAGTGAGCGGGAAGGGCTTTCGGCCCGGGCAGTTGTTTCTTTGCAGGCCGGGGGAGCCTGCCGGTACTCAGCGTCCTTGTCGGGTACAGGGCGCCCCCGCGAGGGTCTTACTTGTCTTGAAGAGCGTACTTGGGAAAAGTAAAGCAGAACCGCGACTAAGGCCCCGTGGAAACCGCTCGAAGCTTCCGCCTCAGCGGGGCTATGAGAAGGCCTTACCTGGAGGTAAGTCCTCCCATCGAGCTTCCCTTTAGGCCTAGAGCGTGACGGGATGAGCTCCTACCGGGACTCTGGAAGCACCCTGTTTATTTAGAGAAAACTGCTTCTCTTCCACGAGCCCTGACTCCAGCGACGAGGGCCCCGTCACAAACGCTTTTAGGCAGGTAGCTTCAAGGCAGCATGGATGGTGCTATAAAAAGGAGAATGCAAGGCTTGAGTCCTCAGGCTCCCACCTCAGTCAACACGCTGACTACCGCCTTGTGATTCGTAGCTCGGCAAAAGAGACTCTAGCGACACACAGGTTCCTTCCCTGAATCCAGCTCTCTTCACGGGGTGTTCTGCCTGTAGCTAATTCGCTCCTCCAAGGAATGCACTAGGGAGGCTATCGGGCCTCATCCTCTTCGGAAAGCCTGCAGTGTAACAGGCAGAGTTCTGCTCTAGTGGCAGTAAGAACGCAAGCTGGCTTTCTCCTGCAGGCGTGGGGCTTCAGGTATGAGTGCCTAGAAGGATTGCCAAGCAGTTTTGGTTTCCCCGTGCAGCTCAGTCGAGGACAGTGAGGCAGATTTGCATGGCATGTGGGCAGCCAGAGAACAGTTTTCCTGGAGACGTTGGGGTGCCGGGGAAAGCGACCTCTCCCCCGGGAGAGTGCCGTGTGTTGCCCTGCACTCGGCAAACAACACGGAGTGAGCGGGAAGGGCTTTCGGCCCGGGCAGATGTTTCTTTGCAGGCCGGGGGAGCCTGCCGGTACTCAGCGTCCTGGACGGATATAGGGCGCCCCCGCGAAGGTCTTACGTGTCTTGAAGAGCGTACGAGGGTGAAAGTAAAGCAGAACCGCGACTAAGGCCCCGTGGAAACCGCTCGAAGCTTCCGCCTCAGCGGGGCTATTAGAAGGCCTTAACTGGAGGGTGTCCTCCCATCGAGCTTCCCTTTAGCCCTAGAGCGTGACAGGATGAGCTCCTACCGGGACTCTGGAAGCACCCTGTTTATTTAGAGAAAACTGCTTCTCTTCCACGAGCCCTGACTCCAGCGACGAGGGCCCCGTCACAAACGGTTTTAGGCAGGTAGCTTCAAGGCAGCATGGATGGTGCTATAAAAAGGAGAATGCAAGGCTTGTGTCCTCAGGCCCCCACCTCCAGTCAACACGCTGACTACCGCCTTGTGATTCGTAGCTCGACAAAAGAGACTCTAGCGACACACAGGTTCCTTCCCTGAATCCAGCTCTCTTCACGGGGTGTTCTGCCTTTAGCTAATTCGCTCCTCCAAGGAATGCACTAGGGAGGCTATCGGGCCTCAGCCTCTTCGGAAAGCCTGCAGTGTAACAGGCAGAGCTCTGCTCTAGTGGCAGTAAGAACGCAAGCTGGCTTTCTCCTGCAGGCGTGGGTCTTCAGGTATGAGTGCTTAGAGGGATTGCCAAGCAGTTTTGGTTTCCCCGTGCAGCTCAGTCGAGGACAGTGAGGCAGATTTGCATGGCATGTGGGCAGCCAGAGAACACTTTTCCTGGAGACGTTGGGGTGCCGGGGAAAGCGACCTCTCCCAAGGAGAGTGCCGTGTGTTGCCCTGCACTCGGCAAACAACACGGAGTGAGCGGGAAGGGCTTTCGGCCCGGGCAGTTGTTTCTTTGCAGGCCGGGGGAGCCTGCCGGTACTCAGCGTCCTTGTCGGGTACAGGGCGCCCCCGCGAGGGTCTTACTTGTCTTGAAGAGCGTACTTGGGAAAAGTAAAGCAGAACCGCGACTAAGGCCCCGTGGAAACCGCTCGAAGCTTCCGCCTCAGCGGGGCTATGAGAAGGCCTTACCTGGAGGTAAGTCCTCCCATCGAGCTTCCCTTTAGGCCTAGAGCGTGACGGGATGAGCTCCTACCGGGACTCTGGAAGCACCCTGTTTATTTAGAGAAAACTGCTTCTCTTCCACGAGCCCTGACTCCAGCGACGAGGGCCCCGTCACAAACGCTTTTAGGCAGGTAGCTTCAAGGCAGCATGGATGGTGCTATAAAAAGGAGAATGCAAGGCTTGAGTCCTCAGGCTCCCACCTCAGTCAACACGCTGACTACCGCCTTGTGATTCGTAGCTCGGCAAAAGAGACTCTAGCGACACACAGGTTCCTTCCCTGAATCCAGCTCTCTTCACGGGGTGTTCTGCCTGTAGCTAATTCGCTCCTCCAAGGAATGCACTAGGGAGGCTATCGGGCCTCATCCTCTTCGGAAAGCCTGCAGTGTAACAGGCAGAGTTCTGCTCTAGTGGCAGTAAGAACGCAAGCTGGCTTTCTCCTGCAGGCGTGGGGCTTCAGGTATGAGTGCCTAGAAGGATTGCCAAGCAGTTTTGGTTTCCCCGTGCAGCTCAGTCGAGGACAGTGAGGCAGATTTGCATGGCATGTGGGCAGCCAGAGAACAGTTTTCCTGGAGACGTTGGGGTGCCGGGGAAAGCGACCTCTCCCCCGGGAGAGTGCCGTGTGTTGCCCTGCACTCGGCAAACAACACGGAGTGAGCGGGAAGGGCTTTCGGCCCGGGCAGATGTTTCTTTGCAGGCCGGGGGAGCCTGCCGGTACTCAGCGTCCTGGACGGATATAGGGCGCCCCCGCGAAGGTCTTACGTGTCTTGAAGAGCGTACGAGGGTGAAAGTAAAGCAGAACCGCGACTAAGGCCCCGTGGAAACCGCTCGAAGCTTCCGCCTCAGCGGGGCTATTAGAAGGCCTTAACTGGAGGGTGTCCTCCCATCGAGCTTCCCTTTAGCCCTAGAGCGTGACAGGATGAGCTCCTACCGGGACTCTGGAAGCACCCTGTTTATTTAGAGAAAACTGCTTCTCTTCCACGAGCCCTGACTCCAGCGACGAGGGCCCCGTCACAAACGGTTTTAGGCAGGTAGCTTCAAGGCAGCATGGATGGTGCTATAAAAAGGAGAATGCAAGGCTTGTGTCCTCAGGCCCCCACCTCCAGTCAACACGCTGACTACCGCCTTGTGATTCGTAGCTCGACAAAAGAGACTCTAGCGACACACAGGTTCCTTCCCTGAATCCAGCTCTCTTCACGGGGTGTTCTGCCTGTAGCTAATTCGCTCCTCCAAGGAATGCACTAGGGAGGCTATCGGGCCTCAGCCTCTTCGGAAAGCCTGCAGTGTAACAGGCAGAGCTCTGCTCTAGTGGCAGTAAGAACGCAAGCTGGCTTTCTCCTGCAGGCGTGGGTCTTCAGGTATGAGTGCCTAGAAGGATTGCCAAGCAGTTTTGGTTTCCCCGTGCAGCTCAGTCGAGGACAGTGAGGCAGATTTGCATGGCATGTGGGCAGCCAGAGAACACTTTTCCTGGAGACGTTGGGGTGCCGGGGAAAGCGACCTCTCCCAAGGAGAGTGCCGTGTGTTGCCCTGCACTCGGCAAACAACACGGAGTGAGCGGGAAGGGCTTTCGGCCCGGGCAGATGTTTCTTTGCAGGCCGGGGGAGCCTGCCGGTACTCAGCGTCCTTGTCGGGTACAGGGCGCCCCCGCGAGGGTCTTACGTGTCTTGAAGAGCGTACGAGGGGGAAAGTAAAGCAGAACCGCGACTAAGGCCCCGTGGAAACCGCTCGAAGCTTCCGCCTCAGCGGGGCTCTTAGAAGGCCTTACCTGGAGGTAAGTCCTCCCATCGAGCTTCCCTTTAGCCCTAGAGCGTGACGGGATGAGCTCCTACCGGGACTCTGGAAGCACCCTGTTTATTTAGAGAAAACTGCTTCTCTTCCACGAGCCCTGACTCCAGCGACGAGGGCCCCGTCACAAACGGTTTTAGGCAGGTAGCTTCAAGGCAGCATGGATGGTGCTATAAAAAGGAGAATGCAAGGCTTGTGTCCTCAGGCCCCCACCTCCAGTCAACACGCTGACTACCGCCTTGTGATTAGTAGCTCGTCAAAAGAGACTCTAGCGACACACAGGTTCCTTCCCTGAATCCACCTCTCTTCACGGTGTGTTCTGTCTGTGGCTAATTCGCTCCTCCAAGGAATGCACTAGGGAGGCTATCGGGCCTCAGCCTCTTCGGAAAGCCTGCAGTGTAACAGGCAAGCTCTGCTCTAGTGGCAGTAAGAACGCAAGCTGGCTTTCTCCTGCAGGCGTTGGTCTTCAGGTATGAGTGCCTAGAAGGATTGCCAAGCAGTTTTGGTTTCCCCGTGCAGCTCAGTCGAGGACAGTGAGGCAGATTTGCATGGCATGTGGGCAGCCAGAGAACACTTTTCCTGGAGACGTTGGGGTGCCGGGGAAAGCGACCTCTCCCCCGGGAGAGTGCCGTGTGTTGCCCTGCACTCGGCAAACAACACGGAGTGAGCGGGAAGGGCTTTCGGCCCGGGCAGATGTTTCTTTGCAGGCCGGGGGAGCCTGCCGGTACTCAGCGTCCTGGACGGATATAGGGCGCCCCCGCGAAGGTCTTACGTGTCTTGAAGAGCGTACGAGGGTGAAAGTAAAGCAGAACCGCGACTAAGTCCCCGTGGAAACCGCTCGAAGCTTCCGCCTCAGCGGGGCTATGAGAAGGCCTTACCTGGAGGTAAGTCCTCCCATCGAGCTTCCATTTAGGCCTAGAGCGTGACGGGATGAGCTCCTACCGGGACTCTGGAAGCACCCTGTTTATTTAGAGAAAACTGCTTCTCTTCCACGAGCCCTGACTCCAGCGACGAGGGCCCCGTCACAAACGCTTTTAGGCAGGTAGCTTCAAGGCAGCATGGATGGTGCTATAAAAAGGAGAATGCAAGGCTTGTGTCCTCAGGCCCCCACCTCAGTCAACACGCTGACTACCGCCTTGTGATTCGTAGCTCGACAAAAGAGACTCTAGCGACACACAGGTTCCTTCCCTGAATCCACCTCTCTTCACGGTGTGTTCTGCCTGTAGCTAATTCGCTCCTCCAAGGAATGCACTAGGGAGGCTATCGGGCCTCATCCTCTTCGGAAAGCCTGCAGTGTAACAGGCAGAGCTCTGCTCTAGTTGCAGTAAGAACGCAAGCTGGCTTTCTCCTGCAGGCGTGGGTCTTCAGGTATGAGTGCCTAGAAGGATTGCCAAGCAGTTTTGGTTTCCCCGTGCAGCTCAGTCGAGGACAGTGAGGCAGATTTGCATGGCATGTGGGCAGCCAGAGAACACTTTTCCTGGAGACGTTGGGGTGCCGGGGAAAGCGACCTCTCCCAAGGAGAGTGCCGTGTGTTGCCCTGCACTCGGCAAACAACACGGAGTGAGCGGGAAGGGCTTTCGGCCCGGGCAGTTGTTTCTTTGCAGGCCGGGGGAGCCTGCCGGTACTCAGCGTCCTTGTCGGGTACAGGGCGCCCCCGCGAGGGTCTTACTTCTCTTGAAGAGCGTACTTGGGAAAAGTAAAGCAGAACCGCGACTAAGGCCCCGTGGAAACCGCTCGAAGCTTCCGCCTCAGCGGGGCTATGAGAAGGCCTTACCTGGAGGTAAGTCCTCCCATCGAGCTTCCCTTTAGGCCTAGAGCGTGACGGGATGAGCTCCTACCGGGACTCTGGAAGCACCCTGTTTATTTAGAGAAAACTGCTTCTCTTCCACGAGCCCTGACTCCAGCGACGAGGGCCCCGTCACAAACGCTTTTAGGCAGGTAGCTTCAAGGCAGCATGGATGGTGCTATAAAAAGGAGAATGCAAGGCTTGTGTCCTCATGCTCCCACCTCAGTCAACACGCTGACTACCGCCTTGTGATTCGTAGCTCGACAAAAGAGACTCTAGCAACACACAGGTTCCTTCCCTGAATCCACCTTTCTTCACGGGGTGTTCTGCCTGTAGCTAATTCGCTCCTCCAAGGAATGCACTAGGGAGGCTATCGGGCCTCATCCTCTTCGGAAAGCCTGCAGTGTAACAGGCAGAGTTCTGCTCTAGTGGCAGTAAGAACGCAAGCTGGCTTTCTCCTGCAGGCGTGGGGCTTCAGGTATGAGTGCTTAGAAGGATTGCCAAGCAGTTTTGGTTTCCCCGTGCAGCTCAGTCGAGGACAGTGAGGCAGATTTGCATGGCATGTGGGCAGCCAGAGAACAGTTTTCCTGGAGACGTTGGGGTGCCGGGGAAAGCGACCTCTCCCCCGGGAGAGTGCCGTGTGTTGCCCTGCACTCGGCAAACAACACGGAGTGAGCGGGAAGGGCTTTCGGCCCGGGCAGATGTTTCTTTGCAGGCCGGGGGAGCCTGCCGGTACTCAGCGTCCTGGACGGATATAGGGCGCCACCGCGAAGGTCTTACGTGTCTTGAAGAGCGTACGAGGGTGAAAGTAAAGCAGAACCGCGACTAAGGCCCCGTGGAAACCGCTCGAAGCTTCCGCCTCAGCGGGGCTATTAGAAGGCCTTAACTGGAGGGAGTCCTCCCATCGAGCTTCCCTTTAGCCCTAGAGCGTGACAGGATGAGCTCCTACCGGGACTCTGGAAGCACCCTGTTTATTTAGAGAAAACTGCTTCTCTTCCACGAGCCCTGACTCCAGCGACGAGGGCCCCGTCACAAACGGTTTTAGGCAGGTAGCTTCAAGGCAGCATGGATGGTGCTATAAAAAGGAGAATGCAAGGCTTGTGTCCTCAGGCCCCCACCTCCAGTCAACACGCTGACTACCGCCTTGTGATTCGTAGCTCGACAAAAGAGACTCTAGCGACACACAGGTTCCTTCCCTGAATCCAGCTCTCTTCACGGGGTGTTCTGCCTGTAGCTAATTCGCTCCTCCAAGGAATGCACTAGGGAGGCTATCGGGCCTCAGCCTCTTCGGAAAGCCTGCAGTGTAACAGGCAGAGCTCTGCTCTAGTGGCAGTAAGAACGCAAGCTGGCTTTCTCCTGCAGGCGTGGGTCTTCAGGTATGAGTGCCTAGAAGGATTGCCAAGCAGTTTTGGTTTCCCCGTGCAGCTCAGTCGAGGACAGTGAGGCAGATTTGCATGGCATGTGGGCAGCCAGAGAACACTTTTCCTGGAGACGTTGGGGTGCCGGGGAAAGCGACCTCTCCCAAGGAGAGTGCCGTGTGTTGCCCTGCACTCGGCAAACAACACGGAGTGAGCGGGAAGGGCTTTCGGCCCGGGCAGTTGTTTCTTTGCAGGCCGGGGGAGCCTGCCGGTACTCAGCGTCCTTGTCGGGTACAGGGCGCCCCCGCGAGGGTCTTACGTGTCTTGAAGAGCGTACGAGGGGGAAAGTAAAGCAGAACCGCGACTAAGGCCCCGTGGAAACCGCTCGAAGCTTCCGCCTCAGCGGGGCTCTTAGAAGGCCTTACCTGGAGGTAAGTCCTCCCATCGAGCTTCCCTTTAGCCCTAGAGCGTGACGGGATGAGCTCCTACCGGGACTCTGGAAGCACCCTGTTTATTTAGAGAAAACTGCTTCTCTTCCACGAGCCCTGACTCCAGCGACGAGGGCCCCGTCACAAACGGTTTTAGGCAGGTAGCTTCAAGGCAGCATGGATGGTGCTATAAAAAGGAGAATGCAAGGCTTGTGTCCTCAGGCCCCCACCTCCAGTCAACACGCTGACTACCGCCTTGTGATTAGTAGCTCGTCAAAAGAGACTCTAGCGACACACAGGTTCCTTCCCTGAATCCACCTCTCTTCACGGTGTGTTCTGTCTGTGGCTAATTCGCTCCTCCAAGGAATGCACTAGGGAGGCTATCGGGCCTCAGCCTCTTCGGAAAGCCTGCAGTGTAACAGGCAGAGCTCTGCTCTAGTGGCAGTAAGAACGCAAGCTGGCTTTCTCCTGCAGGCGTTGGTCTTCAGGTATGAGTGCCTAGAAGGATTGCCAAGCAGTTTTGGTTTCCCCGTGCAGCTCAGTCGAGGACAGTGAGGCAGATTTGCATGGCATGTGGGCAGCCAGAGAACACTTTTCCTGGAGACGTTGGGGTGCCGGGGAAAGCGACCTCTCCCCCGGGAGAGTGCCGTGTGTTGCCCTGCACTCGGCAAACAACACGGAGTGAGCGGGAAGGGCTTTCGGCCCGGGCAGATGTTTCTTTGCAGGCCGGGGGAGCCTGCCGGTACTCAGCGTCCTGGACGGATATAGGGCGCCCCCGCGAAGGTCTTATGTGTCTTGAAGAGCGTACGAGGGTGAAAGTAAAGCAGAACCGCGACTAAGGCCCCGTGGAAACCGCTCGAAGCTTCCGCCTCAGCGGGGCTATGAGAAGGCCTTACCTGGAGGTAAGTCCTCCCATCGAGCTTCCCTTTAGGCCTAGAGCGTGACGGGATGAGCTCCTACCGGGACTCTGGAAGCACCCTGTTTATTTAGAGAAAACTGCTTCTCTTCCACGAGCCCTGACTCCAGCGACGAGGGCCCCGTCACAAACGCTTTTAGGCAGGTAGCTTCAAGGCAGCATGGATGGTGCTATAAAAAGGAGAATGCAAGGCTTGTGTCCTCAGGCTCCCACCTCAGTCAACACGCTGACTACCGCCTTGTGATTCGTAGCTCGACAAAAGAGACTCTAGCAACACACAGGTTCCTTCCCTGAATCCACCTTTCTTCACGGGGTGTTCTGCCTGTAGCTAACCCGCTCCTCCAAGGAAGGCACTAGGGAGGCTATCGGGCCTCATCCTCTTCGGAAAGCCTGCAGTGTAACAGGCAGAGTTCTGCTCTAGTGGCAGTAAGAACGCAAGCTGGCTTTCTCCTGCAGGCGTGGGGCTTCAGGTATGAGTGCTTAGAGGGATTGCCAAGCAGTTTTGGTTTCCCCGTGCAGCTCAGTCGAGGACAGTGAGGCAGATTTGCATGGCATGTGGGCAGCCAGAGAACAGTTTTCCTGGAGACGTTGGGGTGCCGGGGAAAGCGACCTCTCCCAAGGAGAGTGCCGTGTGTTGCCCTGCACTCGGCAAACAACACGGAGTGAGCGGGAAGGGCTTTCGGCCCGGGCAGTTGTTTCTTTGCAGGCCGGGGGAGCCTGCCGGTACTCAGCGTCCTTGTCGGGTACAGGGCGCCCCCGCGAGGGTCTTACTTGTCTTGAAGAGCGTACTTGGGAAAAGTAAAGCAGAACCGCGACTAAGGCCCCGTGGAAACCGCTCGAAGCTTCCGCCTCAGCGGGGCTATGAGAAGGCCTTACCTGGAGGTAAGTCCTCCCATCGAGCTTCCCATTAGGCCTAGAGCGTGACGGGATGAGCTCCTACCGGGACTCTGGAAGCACCCTGTTTATTTAGAGAAAACTGCTTCTCTTCCACGAGCCCTGACTCCAGCGACGAGGGCCCCGTCACAAACGCTTTTAGGCAGGTAGCTTCAAGGCAGCATGGATGGTGCTATAAAAAGGAGAATGCAAGGCTTGAGTCCTCAGGCTCCCACCTCAGTCAACACGCTGACTACCGCCTTGTGATTCGTAGCTCGGCAAAAGAGACTCTAGCGACACACAGGTTCCTTCCCTGAATCCAGCTCTCTTCACGGGGTGTTCTGCCTGTAGCTAATTCGCTCCTCCAAGGAATGCACTAGGGAGGCTATCGGGCCTCATCCTCTTCGGAAAGCCTGCAGTGTAACAGGCAGAGTTCTGCTCTAGTGGCAGTAAGAACGCAAGCTGGCTTTCTCCTGCAGGCGTGGGGCTTCAGGTATGAGTGCCTAGAAGGATTGCCAAGCAGTTTTGGTTTCCCCGTGCAGCTCAGTCGAGGACAGTGAGGCAGATTTGCATGGCATGTGGGCAGCCAGAGAACAGTTTTCCTGGAGACGTTGGGGTGCCGGGGAAAGCGACCTCTCCCCCGGGAGAGTGCCGTGTGTTGCCCTGCACTCGGCAAACAACACGGAGTGAGCGGGAAGGGCTTTCGGCCCGGGCAGATGTTTCTTTGCAGGCCGGGGGAGCCTGCCGGTACTCAGCGTCCTGGACGGATATAGGGCGCCCCCGCGAAGGTCTTACGTGTCTTGAAGAGCGTACGAGGGTGAAAGTAAAGCAGAACCGCGACTAAGGCCCCGTGGAAACCGCTCGAAGCTTCCGCCTCAGCGGGGCTATTAGAAGGCCTTAACTGGAGGGTGTCCTCCCATCGAGCTTCCCTTTAGCCCTAGAGCGTGACAGGATGAGCTCCTACCGGGACTCTGGAAGCACCCTGTTTATTTAGAGAAAACTGCTTCTCTTCCACGAGCCCTGACTCCAGCGACGAGGGCCCCGTCACAAACGGTTTTAGGCAGGTAGCTTCAAGGCAGCATGGATGGTGCTATAAAAAGGAGAATGCAAGGCTTGTGTCCTCAGGCCCCCACCTCCAGTCAACACGCTGACTACCGCCTTGTGATTCGTAGCTCGACAAAAGAGACTCTAGCGACACACAGGTTCCTTCCCTGAATCCACCTCTCTTCACGGGGTGTTCTGCCTGTAGCTAATTCGCTCCTCCAAGGAATGCACTAGGGAGGCTATCGGGCCTCAGCCTCTTCGGAAAGCCTGCAGTGTAACAGGCAGAGCTCTGCTCTAGTGGCAGTAAGAACGCAAGCTGGCTTTCTCCTGCAGGCGTGGGTCTTCAGGTATGAGTGCCTAGAAGGATTGCCAAGCAGTTTTGGTTTCCCCGTGCAGCTCAGTCGAGGACAGTGAGGCAGATTTGCATGGCATGTGGGCAGCCAGAGAACACTTTTCCTGGAGACGTTGGGGTGCCGGGGAAAGCGACCTCTCCCAAGGAGAGTGCCGTGTGTTGCCCTGCACTCGGCAAACAACACGGAGTGAGCGGGAAGGGCTTTCGGCCCGGGCAGATGTTTCTTTGCAGGCCGGGGGAGCCTGCCGGTACTCAGCGTCCTTGTCGGGTACAGGGCGCCCCCGCGAGGGTCTTACGTGTCTTGAAGAGCGTACGAGGGGGAAAGTAAAGCAGAACCGCGACTAAGGCCCCGTGGAAACCGCTCGAAGCTTCCGCCTCAGCGGGGCTCTTAGAAGGCCTTACCTGGAGGTAAGTCCTCCCATCGAGCTTCCCTTTAGCCCTAGAGCGTGACGGGATGAGCTCCTACCGGGACTCTGGAAGCACCCTGTTTATTTAGAGAAAACTGCTTCTCTTCCACGAGCCCTGACTCCAGCGACGAGGGCCCCGTCACAAACGGTTTTAGGCAGGTAGCTTCAAGGCAGCATGGATGGTGCTATAAAAAGGAGAATGCAAGGCTTGTGTCCTCAGGCCCCCACCTCCAGTCAACACGCTGACTACCGCCTTGTGATTAGTAGCTCGTCAAAAGAGACTCTAGCGACACACAGGTTCCTTCCCTGAATCCACCTCTCTTCACGGTGTGTTCTGTCTGTGGCTAATTCGCTCCTCCAAGGAATGCACTAGGGAGGCTATCGGGCCTCAGCCTCTTCGGAAAGCCTGCAGTGTAACAGGCAGAGCTCTGCTCTAGTGGCAGTAAGAACGCAAGCTGGCTTTCTCCTGCAGGCGTTGGTCTTCAGGTATGAGTGCCTAGAAGGATTGCCAAGCAGTTTTGGTTTCCCCGTGCAGCTCAGTCGAGGACAGTGAGGCAGATTTGCATGGCATGTGGGCAGCCAGAGAACACTTTTCCTGGAGACGTTGGGGTGCCGGGGAAAGCGACCTCTCCCCCGGGAGAGTGCCGTGTGTTGCCCTGCACTCGGCAAACAACACGGAGTGAGCGGGAAGGGCTTTCGGCCCGGGCAGATGTTTCTTTGCAGGCCGGGGGAGCCTGCCGGTACTCAGCGTCCTGGACGGATATAGGGCGCCCCCGCGAAGGTCTTACGTGTCTTGAAGAGCGTACGAGGGTGAAAGTAAAGCAGAACCGCGACTAAGGCCCCGTGGAAACCGCTCGAAGCTTCCGCCTCAGCGGGGCTATGAGAAGGCCTTACCTGGAGGTAAGTCCTCCCATCGAGCTTCCCTTTAGGCCTAGAGCGTGACGGGATGAGCTCCTACCGGGACTCTGGAAGCACCCTGTTTATTTAGAGAAAACTGCTTCTCTTCCACGAGCCCTGACTCCAGCGACGAGGGCCCCGTCACAAACGCTTTTAGGCAGGTAGCTTCAAGGCAGCATGGATGGTGCTATAAAAAGGAGAATGCAAGGCTTGTGTCCTCAGGCCCCCACCTCAGTCAACACGCTGACTACCGCCTTGTGATTCGTAGCTCGACAAAAGAGACTCTAGCGACACACAGGTTCCTTCCCTGAATCCACCTCTCTTCACGGTGTGTTCTGCCTGTAGCTAATTCGCTCCTCCAAGGAATGCACTAGGGAGGCTATCGGGCCTCATCCTCTTCGGAAAGCCTGCAGTGTAACAGGCAGAGCTCTGCTCTAGTGGCAGTAAGAACGCAAGCTGGCTTTCTCCTGCAGGCGTGGGTCTTCAGGTATGAGTGCCTAGAAGGATTGCCAAGCAGTTTTGGTTTCCCCGTGCAGCTCAGTCGAGGACAGTGAGGCAGATTTGCATGGCATGTGGGCAGCCAGAGAACACTTTTCCTGGAGACGTTGGGGTGCCGGGGAAAGCGACCTCTCCCAAGGAGAGTGCCGTGTGTTGCCCTGCACTCGGCAAACAACACGGAGTGAGCGGGAAGGGCTTTCGGCCCGGGCAGTTGTTTCTTTGCAGGCCGGGGGAGCCTGCCGGTACTCAGCGTCCTTGTCGGGTACAGGGCGCCCCCGCGAGGGTCTTACTTGTCTTGAAGAGCGTACTTGGGAAAAGTAAAGCAGAACCGCGACTAAGGCCCCGTGGAAACCGCTCGAAGCTTCCGCCTCAGCGGGGCTATGAGAAGGCCTTACCTGGAGGTAAGTCCTCCCATCGAGCTTCCCTTTAGGCCTAGAGCGTGACGGGATGAGCTCCTACCGGGACTCTGGAAGCACCCTGTTTATTTAGAGAAAACTGCTTCTCTTCCACGAGCCCTGACTCCAGCGACGAGGGCCCCGTCACAAACGCTTTTAGGCAGGTAGCTTCAAGGCAGCATGGATGGTGCTATAAAAAGGAGAATGCAAGGCTTGTGTCCTCAGGCTCCCACCTCAGTCAACACGCTGACTACCGCCTTGTGATTCGTAGCTCGACAAAAGAGACTCTAGCAACACACAGGTTCCTTCCCTGAATCCACCTTTCTTCACGGGGTGTTCTGCCTGTAGCTAATTCGCTCCTCCAAGGAATGCACTAGGGAGGCTATCGGGCCTCATCCTCTTCGGAAAGCCTGCAGTGTAACAGGCAGAGTTCTGCTCTAGTGGCAGTAAGAACGCAAGCTGGCTTTCTCCTGCAGGCGTGGGGCTTCAGGTATGAGTGCTTAGAAGGATTGCCAAGCAGTTTTGGTTTCCCCGTGCAGCTCAGTCGAGGACAGTGAGGCAGATTTGCATGGCATGTGGGCAGCCAGAGAACAGTTTTCCTGGAGACGTTGGGGTGCCGGGGAAAGCGACCTCTCCCCCGGGAGAGTGCCGTGTGTTGCCCTGCACTCGGCAAACAACACGGAGTGAGCGGGAAGGGCTTTCGGCCCGGGCAGATGTTTCTTTGCAGGCCGGGGGAGCCTGCCGGTACTCAGCGTCCTGGACGGATATAGGGCGCCACCGCGAAGGTCTTACGTGTCTTGAAGAGCGTACGAGGGTGAAAGTAAAGCAGAACCGCGACTAAGGCCCCGTGGAAACCGCTCGAAGCTTCCGCCTCAGCGGGGCTATTAGAAGGCCTTAACTGGAGGGAGTCCTCCCATCGAGCTTCCCTTTAGCCCTAGAGCGTGACAGGATGAGCTCCTACCGGGACTCTGGAAGCACCCTGTTTATTTAGAGAAAACTGCTTCTCTTCCACGAGCCCTGACTCCAGCGACGAGGGCCCCGTCACAAACGGTTTTAGGCAGGTAGCTTCAAGGCAGCATGGATGGTGCTATAAAAAGGAGAATGCAAGGCTTGTGTCCTCAGGCCCCCACCTCCAGTCAACACGCTGACTACCGCCTTGTGATTCGTAGCTCGACAAAAGAGACTCTAGCGACACACAGGTTCCTTCCCTGAATCCAGCTCTCTTCACGGGGTGTTCTGCCTGTAGCTAATTCGCTCCTCCAAGGAATGCACTAGGGAGGCTATCGGGCCTCAGCCTCTTCGGAAAGCCTGCAGTGTAACAGGCAGAGCTCTGCTCTAGTGGCAGTAAGAACGCAAGCTGGCTTTCTCCTGCAGGCGTGGGTCTTCAGGTATGAGTGCCTAGAAGGATTGCCAAGCAGTTTTGGTTTCCCCGTGCAGCTCAGTCGAGGACAGTGAGGCAGATTTGCATGGCATGTGGGCAGCCAGAGAATACTTTTCCTGGAGACGTTGGGGTGCCGGGGAAAGCGACCTCTCCCAAGGAGAGTGCCGTGTGTTGCCCTGCACTCGGCAAACAACACGGAGTGAGCGGGAAGGGCTTTCGGCCCGGGCAGTTGTTTCTTTGCAGGCCGGGGGAGCCTGCCGGTACTCAGCGTCCTTGTCGGGTACAGGGCGCCCCCGCGAGGGTCTTACGTGTCTTGAAGAGCGTACGAGGGGGAAAGTAAAGCAGAACCGCGACTAAGGCCCCGTGGAAACCGCTCGAAGCTTCCGCCTCAGCGGGGCTCTTAGAAGGCCTTACCTGGAGGTAAGTCCTCCCATCGAGCTTCCCTTTAGCCCTAGAGCGTGATGGGATGAGCTCCTACCGGGACTCTGGAAGCACCCTGTTTATTTAGAGAAAACTGCTTCTCTTCCACGAGCCCTGACTCCAGCGACGAGGGCCCCGTCACAAACGGTTTTAGGCAGGTAGCTTCAAGGCAGCATGGATGGTGCTATAAAAAGGAGAATGCAAGGCTTGTGTCCTCAGGCCCCCACCTCCAGTCAACACGCTGACTACCGCCTTGTGATTAGTAGCTCGTCAAAAGAGACTCTAGCGACACACAGGTTCCTTCCCTGAATCCACCTCTCTTCACGGTGTGTTCTGTCTGTGGCTAATTCGCTCCTCCAAGGAATGCACTAGGGAGGCTATCGGGCCTCAGCCTCTTCGGAAAGCCTGCAGTGTAACAGGCAGAGCTCTGCTCTAGTGGCAGTAAGAACGCAAGCAGGCTTTCTCCTGCAGGCGTTGGTCTTCAGGTATGAGTGCCTAGAAGGATTGCCAAGCAGTTTTGGTTTCCCCGTGCAGCTCAGTCGAGGACAGTGAGGCAGATTTGCATGGCATGTGGGCAGCCAGAGAACACTTTTCCTGGAGACGTTGGGGTGCCGGGGAAAGCGACCTCTCCCCCGGGAGAGTGCCGTGTGTTGCCCTGCACTCGGCAAACAACACGGAGTGAGCGGGAAGGGCTTTCGGCCCGGGCAGATGTTTCTTTGCAGGCCGGGGGAGCCTGCCGGTACTCAGCGTCCTGGACGGATATAGGGCGCCCCCGCGAAGGTCTTACGTGTCTTGAAGAGCGTACGAGGGTGAAAGTAAAGCAGAACCGCGACTAAGGCCCCGTGGAAACCGCTCGAAGCTTCCGCCTCAGCGGGGCTATGAGAAGGCCTTACCTGGAGGTAAGTCCTCCCATCGAGCTTCCCTTTAGGCCTAGAGCGTGACGGGATGAGCTCCTACCGGGACTCTGGAAGCACCCTGTTTATTTAGAGAAAACTGCTTCTCTTCCACGAGCCCTGACTCCAGCGACGAGGGCCCCGTCACAAACGCTTTTAGGCAGGTAGCTTCAAGGCAGCATGGATGGTGCTATAAAAAGGAGAATGCAAGGCTTGTGTCCTCAGGCTCCCACCTCAGTCAACACGCTGACTACCGCCTTGTGATTCGTAGCTCGACAAAAGAGACTCTAGCAACACACAGGTTCCTTCCCTGAATCCACCTTTCTTCACGGGGTGTTCTGCCTGTAGCTAACCCGCTCCTCCAAGGAAGGCACTAGGGAGGCTATCGGGCCTCAGCCTCTTCGGAAAGCCTGCAGTGTAACAGGCAGAGTTCTGCTCTAGTGGCAGTAAGAACGCAAGCTGGCTTTCTCCTGCAGGCGTGGGGCTTCAGGTATGAGTGCTTAGAAGGATTGCCAAGCAGTTTTGGTTTCCCCGTGCAGCTCAGTCGAGGACAGTGAGGCAGATTTGCATGGCATGTGGGCAGCCAGAGAACAGTTTTCCTGGAGACGTTGGGGTGCCGGAGAAAGCGACCTCTCCCAAGGAGAGTGCCGTGTGTTGCCCTGCACTCGGCAAACAACACGGAGTGAGCGGGAAGGGCTTTCGGCCCGGGCAGTTGTTTCTTTGCAGGCCGGGGGAGCCTGCCGGTACTCAGCGTCCTTGTCGGGTACAGGGCGCCCCCGCGAGGGTCTTACATGTCTTGAAGAGCGTACGAGGGGGAAAGTAAAGCAGAACCGCGACTAAGGCCCCGTGGAAACCGCTCGAAGCTTCCGCCTCAGCGGGGCTCTTAGAAGGCCTTACCTGGAGGTAAGTCCTCCCATCGAGCTTCCCTTTAGCCCTAGAGCGTGACGGGATGAGCTCCTACCGGGACTCTGGAAGCACCCTGTTTATTTAGAGAAAACTGCTTCTCTTCCACGAGCCCTGACTCCAGCGACGAGGGCCCCGTCACAAACGGTTTTAGGCAGGTAGCTTCAAGGCAGCATGGATGGTGCTATAAAAAGGAGAATGCAAGGCTTGTGTCCTCAGGCCCCCACCTCCAGTCAACACGCTGACTACCGCCTTGTGATTAGTAGCTCGTCAAAAGAGACTCTAGCGACACACAGGTTCCTTCCCTGAATCCACCTCTCTTCACGGTGTGTTCTGTCTGTGGCTAATTCGCTCCTCCAAGGAATGCACTAGGGAGGCTATCGGGCCTCAGCCTCTTCGGAAAGCCTGCAGTGTAACAGGCAGAGCTCTGCTCTAGTGGCAGTAAGAACGCAAGCAGGCTTTCTCCTGCAGGCGTTGGTCTTCAGGTATGAGTGCCTAGAAGGATTGCCAAGCAGTTTTGGTTTCCCCGTGCAGCTCAGTCGAGGACAGTGAGGCAGATTTGCATGGCATGTGGGCAGCCAGAGAACACTTTTCCTGGAGACGTTGGGGTGCCGGGGAAAGCGACCTCTCCCCCGGGAGAGTGCCGTGTGTTGCCCTGCACTCGGCAAACAACACGGAGTGAGCGGGAAGGGCTTTCGGCCCGGGCAGATGTTTCTTTGCAGGCCGGGGGAGCCTGCCGGTACTCAGCGTCCTGGACGGATATAGGGCGCCCCCGCGAAGGTCTTACGTGTCTTGAAGAGCGTACGAGGGTGAAAGTAAAGCAGAACCGCGACTAAGGCCCCGTGGAAACCGCTCGAAGCTTCCGCCTCAGCGGGGCTATTAGAAGGCCTTAACTGGAGGGAGTCCTCCCATCGAGCTTCCCTTTAGCCCTAGAGCGTGACAGGATGAGCTCCTACCGGGACTCTGGAAGCACCCTGTTTATTTAGAGAAAACTGCTTCTCTTCCACGAGCCCTGACTCCAGCGACGAGGGCCCCGTCACAAACGGTTTTAGGCAGGTAGCTTCAAGGCAGCATGGATGGTGCTATAAAAAGGAGAATGCAAGGCTTGTGTCCTCAGGCCCCCACCTCCAGTCAACACGCTGACTACCGCCTTGTGATTCGTAGCTCGACAAAAGAGACTCTAGCGACACACAGGTTCCTTCCCTGAATCCAGCTCTCTTCACGGGGTGTTCTGCCTGTAGCTAATTCGCTCCTCCAAGGAATGCACTAGGGAGGCTATCGGGCCTCAGCCTCTTCGGAAAGCCTGCAGTGTAACAGGCAGAGCTCTGCTCTAGTGGCAGTAAGAACGCAAGCTGGCTTTCTCCTGCAGGCGTGGGTCTTCAGGTATGAGTGCCTAGAAGGATTGCCAAGCAGTTTTGGTTTCCCCGTGCAGCTCAGTCGAGGACAGTGAGGCAGATTTGCATGGCCTGTGGGCAGCCAGAGAACAGTTTTCCTGGAGACGTTGGGGTGCCGGGGAAAGCGACCTCTCCCAAGGAGAGTGCCGTGTGTTGCCCTGCACTCGGCAAACAACACGGAGTGAGCGGGAAGGGCTTTCGGCCCGGGCAGTTGTTTCTTTGCAGGCCGGGGGAGCCTGCCGGTACTCAGCGTCCTTGTCGGGTACAGGGCGCCCCCGCGAAGGTCTTACGTGTCTTGAAGAGCGTACGAGGGTGAAAGTAAAGCAGAACCGCGACTAAGGCCCCGTGGAAACCGCTCGAAGCTTCCGCCTCAGCGGGGCTATTAGAAGGCCTTACCTGGAGGTAAGTCCTCCCATCGAGCTTCCCTTTAGCCCTAGAGCGTGACAGGATGAGCTCCTACCGGGACTCTGGAAGCACCCTGTTTATTTAGAGAAAACTGCTTCTCTTCCACGAGGCCTGACTCCAGCGACGAGGGCCCCGTCACAAACGGTTTTAGGCAGGTAGCTTCAAGGCAGCATGGATGGTGCTATAAAAAGGAGAATGCAAGGCTTGTGTCCTCAGGCCCCCACCTCCAGTCAACACGCTGACTACCGCCTTGTGATTCGTAGCTCGACAAAAGAGACTCTAGCGACACACAGGTTCCTTCCCTGAATCCAGCTCTCTTCACGGGGTGTTCTGCCTGTAGCTAATTCGCTCCTCCAAGGAATGCACTAGGGAGGCTATCGGGCCTCAGCCTCTTCGGAAAGCCTGCAGTGTAACAGGCAGAGCTCTGCTCTAGTGGCAGTAAGAACGCAAGCTGGCTTTCTCCTGCAGGCGTGGGTCTTCAGGTATGAGTGCCTAGAAGGATTGCCAAGCAGTTTTGGTTTCCCCGTGCAGCTCAGTCGAGGACAGTGAGGCAGATTTGCATGGCATGTGGGCAGCCAGAGAACACTTTTCCTGGAGACGTTGGGGTGCCGGGGAAAGCGACCTCTCCCAAGGAGAGTGCCGTGTGTTGCCCTGCACTCGGCAAACAACACGGAGTGAGCGGGAAGGGCTTTCGGCCCGGGCAGATGTTTCTTTGCAGGCCGGGGGAGCCTGCCGGTACTCAGCGTCCTTGTCGGGTACAGGGCGCCCCCGCGAGGGTCTTACGTGTCTTGAAGAGCGTACGAGGGGGAAAGTAAAGCAGAAACGCGACTAAGGCCCCGTGGAAACCGCTCGAAGCTTCCGCCTCAGCGGGGCTCTTAGAAGGCCTTACCTGGAGGTAAGTCCTCCCATCGAGCTTCCCTTTAGCCCTAGAGCGTGACGGGATGAGCTCCTACCGGGACTCTGGAAGCACCCTGTTTATTTAGAGAAAACTGCTTCTCTTCCACGAGCCCTGACTCCAGCGACGAGGGCCCCGTCACAAACGGTTTTAGGCAGGTAGCTTCAAGGCAGCATGGATGGTGCTATAAAAAGGAGAATGCAAGGCTTGTGTCCTCAGGCCCCCACCTCCAGTCAACACGCTGACTACCGCCTTGTGATTCGTAGCTCGACAAAAGAGACTCTAGCGACACACAGGTTCCTTCCCTGAATCCAGCTCTCTTCACGGGGTGTTCTGCCTTTAGCTAATTCGCTCCTCCAAGGAATGCACTAGGGAGGCTATCGGGCCTCATCCTCTTCGGAAAGCCTGCAGTGTAACAGGCAGAGTTCTGCTCTAGTGGCAGTAAGAACGCAAGCTGGCTTTCTCCTGCAGGCGTGGGGCTTCAGGTATGAGTGCCTAGAAGGATTGCCAAGCAGTTTTGGTTTCCCCGTGCAGCTCAGTCGAGGACAGTGAGGCAGATTTGCATGGCATGTGGGCAGCCAGAGAACAGTTTTCCTGGAGACGTTGGGGTGCCGGGGAAAGCGACCTCTCCCCCGGGAGAGTGCCGTGTGTTGCCCTGCACTCGGCAAACAACACGGAGTGAGCGGGAAGGGCTTTCGGCCCGGGCAGTTGTTTCTTTGCAGGCCGGGGGAGCCTGCCGGTACTCAGCGTCCTTGTCGGGTACAGGGCGCCCCCGCGAGGGTCTTACTTGTCTTGAAGAGCGTACTTGGGAAAAGTAAAGCAGAACCGCGACTAAGGCCCCGTGGAAACCGCTCGAAGCTTCCGCCTCAGCGGGGCTATGAGAAGGCCTTACCTGGAGGTAAGTCCTCCCATCGAGCTTCCCTTTAGGCCTAGAGCGTGACGGGATGAGCTCCTACCGGGACTCTGGAAGCACCCTGTTTATTTAGAGAAAACTGCTTCTCTTCCACGAGCCCTGACTCCAGCGACGAGGGCCCCGTCACAAACGCTTTTAGGCAGGTAGCTTCAAGGCAGCATGGATGGTGCTATAAAAAGGAGAATGCAAGGCTTGTGTCCTCAGGCTCCCACCTCAGTCAACACGCTGACTACCGCCTTGTGATTCGTAGCTCGACAAAAGAGACTCTAGCAACACACAGGTTCCTTCCCTGAATCCACCTTTCTTCACGGGGTGTTCTGCCTGTAGCTAATTCGCTCCTCCAAGGAATGCACTAGGGAGGCTATCGGGCCTCATCCTCTTCGGAAAGCCTGCAGTGTAACAGGCAGAGTTCTGCTCTAGTGGCAGTAAGAACGCAAGCTGGCTTTCTCCTGCAGGCGTGGGGCTTCAGGTATGAGTGCTTAGAAGGATTGCCAAGCAGTTTTGGTTTCCCCGTGCAGCTCAGTCGAGGACAGTGAGGCAGATTTGCATGGCATGTGGGCAGCCAGAGAACACTTTTCCTGGAGACGTTGGGGTGCCGGGGAAAGCGACCTCTCCCCCGGGAGAGTGCCGTGTGTTGCCCTGCACTCGGCAAACAACACGGAGTGAGCGGGAAGGGCTTTCGGCCCGGGCAGATGTTTCTTTGCAGGCCGGGGGAGCCTGCCGGTACTCAGCGTCCTGGACGGATATAGGGCGCCACCGCGAAGGTCTTACGTGTCTTGAAGAGCGTACGAGGGTGAAAGTAAAGCAGAACCGCGACTAAGGCCCCGTGGAAACCGCTCGAAGCTTCCGCCTCAGCGGGGCTATTAGAAGGCCTTAACTGGAGGGAGTCCTCCCATCGAGCTTCCCTTTAGCCCTAGAGCGTGACAGGATGAGCTCCTACCGGGACTCTGGAAGCACCCTGTTTATTTAGAGAAAACTGCTTCTCTTCCACGAGCCCTGACTCCAGCGACGAGGGCCCCGTCACAAACGGTTTTAGGCAGGTAGCTTCAAGGCAGCATGGATGGTGCTATAAAAAGGAGAATGCAAGGCTTGTGTCCTCAGGCCCCCACCTCCAGTCAACACGCTGACTACCGCCTTGTGATTCGTAGCTCGACAAAAGAGACTCTAGCGACACACAGGTTCCTTCCCTGAATCCAGCTCTCTTCACGGGGTGTTCTGCCTGTAGCTAATTCGCTCCTCCAAGGAATGCACTAGGGAGGCTATCGGGCCTCAGCCTCTTCGGAAAGCCTGCAGTGTAACAGGCAGAGCTCTGCTCTAGTGGCAGTAAGAACGCAAGCTGGCTTTCTCCTGCAGGCGTGGGTCTTCAGGTATGAGTGCCTAGAAGGATTGCCAAGCAGTTTTGGTTTCCCCGTGCAGCTCAGTCGAGGACAGTGAGGCAGATTTGCATGGCATGTGGGCAGCCAGAGAATACTTTTCCTGGAGACGTTGGGGTGCCGGGGAAAGCGACCTCTCCCAAGGAGAGTGCCGTGTGTTGCCCTGCACTCGGCAAACAACACGGAGTGAGCGGGAAGGGCTTTCGGCCCGGGCAGTTGTTTCTTTGCAGGCCGGGGGAGCCTGCCGGTACTCAGCGTCCTTGTCGGGTACAGGGCGCCCCCGCGAGGGTCTTACGTGTCTTGAAGAGCGTACGAGGGGGAAAGTAAAGCAGAACCGCGACTAAGGCCCCGTGGAAACCGCTCGAAGCTTCCGCCTCAGCGGGGCTCTTAGAAGGCCTTACCTGGAGGTAAGTCCTCCCATCGAGCTTCCCTTTAGCCCTAGAGCGTGATGGGATGAGCTCCTACCGGGACTCTGGAAGCACCCTGTTTATTTAGAGAAAACTGCTTCTCTTCCACGAGCCCTGACTCCAGCGACGAGGGCCCCGTCACAAACGGTTTTAGGCAGGTAGCTTCAAGGCAGCATGGATGGTGCTATAAAAAGGAGAATGCAAGGCTTGTGTCCTCAGGCCCCCACCTCCAGTCAACACGCTGACTACCGCCTTGTGATTAGTAGCTCGTCAAAAGAGACTCTAGCGACACACAGGTTCCTTCCCTGAATCCACCTCTCTTCACGGTGTGTTCTGTCTGTGGCTAATTCGCTCCTCCAAGGAATGCACTAGGGAGGCTATCGGGCCTCAGCCTCTTCGGAAAGCCTGCAGTGTAACAGGCAGAGCTCTGCTCTAGTGGCAGTAAGAACGCAAGCTGGCTTTCTCCTGCAGGCGTTGGTCTTCAGGTATGAGTGCCTAGAAGGATTGCCAAGCAGTTTTGGTTTCCCCGTGCAGCTCAGTCGAGGACAGTGAGGCAGATTTGCATGGCATGTGGGCAGCCAGAGAACACTTTTCCTGGAGACGTTGGGGTGCCGGGGAAAGCGACCTCTCCCCCGGGAGAGTGCCGTGTGTTGCCCTGCACTCGGCAAACAACACGGAGTGAGCGGGAAGGGCTTTCGGCCCGGGCAGATGTTTCTTTGCAGGCCGGGGGAGCCTGCCGGTACTCAGCGTCCTGGACGGATATAGGGCGCCCCCGCGAAGGTCTTACGTGTCTTGAAGAGCGTACGAGGGTGAAAGTAAAGCAGAACCGCGACTAAGGCCCCGTGGAAACCGCTCGAAGCTTCCGCCTCAGCGGGGCTATGAGAAGGCCTTACCTGGAGGTAAGTCCTCCCATCGAGCTTCCCTTTAGGCCTAGAGCGTGACGGGATGAGCTCCTACCGGGACTCTGGAAGCACCCTGTTTATTTAGAGAAAACTGCTTCTCTTCCACGAGCCCTGACTCCAGCGACGAGGGCCCCGTCACAAACGCTTTTAGGCAGGTAGCTTCAAGGCAGCATGGATGGTGCTATAAAAAGGAGAATGCAAGGCTTGTGTCCTCAGGCTCCCACCTCAGTCAACACGCTGACTACCGCCTTGTGATTCGTAGCTCGACAAAAGAGACTCTAGCAACACACAGGTTCCTTCCCTGAATCCACCTTTCTTCACGGGGTGTTCTGCCTGTAGCTAACCCGCTCCTCCAAGGAAGGCACTAGGGAGGCTATCGGGCCTCAGCCTCTTCGGAAAGCCTGCAGTGTAACAGGCAGAGTTCTGCTCTAGTGGCAGTAAGAACGCAAGCTGGCTTTCTCCTGCAGGCGTGGGGCTTCAGGTATGAGTGCTTAGAAGGATTGCCAAGCAGTTTTGGTTTCCCCGTGCAGCTCAGTCGAGGACAGTGAGGCAGATTTGCATGGCATGTGGGCAGCCAGAGAACAGTTTTCCTGGAGACGTTGGGGTGCCGGAGAAAGCGACCTCTCCCAAGGAGAGTGCCGTGTGTTGCCCTGCACTCGGCAAACAACACGGAGTGAGCGGGAAGGGCTTTCGGCCCGGGCAGTTGTTTCTTTGCAGGCCGGGGGAGCCTGCCGGTACTCAGCGTCCTTGTCGGGTACAGGGCGCCCCCGCGAGGGTCTTACATGTCTTGAAGAGCGTACGAGGGGGAAAGTAAAGCAGAACCGCGACTAAGGCCCCGTGGAAACCGCTCGAAGCTTCCGCCTCAGCGGGGCTCTTAGAAGGCCTTACCTGGAGGTAAGTCCTCCCATCGAGCTTCCCTTTAGCCCTAGAGCGTGACGGGATGAGCTCCTACCGGGACTCTGGAAGCACCCTGTTTATTTAGAGAAAACTGCTTCTCTTCCACGAGCCCTGACTCCAGCGACGAGGGCCCCGTCACAAACGGTTTTAGGCAGGTAGCTTCAAGGCAGCATGGATGGTGCTATAAAAAGGAGAATGCAAGGCTTGTGTCCTCAGGCCCTCACCTCCAGTCAACACGCTGACTACCGCCTTGTGATTAGTAGCTCGTCAAAAGAGACTCTAGCGACACACAGGTTCCTTCCCTGAATCCACCTCTCTTCACGGTGTGTTCTGTCTGTGGCTAATTCGCTCCTCCAAGGAATGCACTAGGGAGGCTATCGGGCCTCAGCCTCTTCGGAAAGCCTGCAGTGTAACAGGCAGAGCTCTGCTCTAGTGGCAGTAAGAACGCAAGCAGGCTTTCTCCTGCAGGCGTTGGTCTTCAGGTATGAGTGCCTAGAAGGATTGCCAAGCAGTTTTGGTTTCCCCGTGCAGCTCAGTCGAGGACAGTGAGGCAGATTTGCATGGCATGTGGGCAGCCAGAGAACACTTTTCCTGGAGACGTTGGGGTGCCGGGGAAAGCGACCTCTCCCCCGGGAGAGTGCCGTGTGTTGCCCTGCACTCGGCAAACAACACGGAGTGAGCGGGAAGGGCTTTCGGCCCGGGCAGATGTTTCTTTGCAGGCCGGGGGAGCCTGCCGGTACTCAGCGTCCTGGACGGATATAGGGCGCCCCCGCGAAGGTCTTACGTGTCTTGAAGAGCGTACGAGGGTGAAAGTAAAGCAGAACCGCGACTAAGGCCCCGTGGAAACCGCTCGAAGCTTCCGCCTCAGCGGGGCTATGAGAAGGCCTTAACTGGAGGGTGTCCTCCCATCGAGCTTCCCTTTAGCCCTAGAGCGTGACAGGATGAGCTCCTACCGGGACTCTGGAAGCACCCTGTTTATTTAGAGAAAACTGCTTCTCTTCCACGAGCCCTGACTCCAGCGACGAGGGCCCCGTCACAAACGGTTTTAGGCAGGTAGCTTCAAGGCAGCATGGATGGTGCTATAAAAAGGAGAATGCAAGGCTTGTGTCCTCAGGCCCCCACCTCCAGTCAACACGCTGACTACCGCCTTGTGATTCGTAGCTCGACAAAAGAGACTCTAGCGACACACAGGTTCCTTCCCTGAATCCAGCTCTCTTCACGGGGTGTTCTGCCTGTAGCTAATTCGCTCCTCCAAGGAATGCACTAGGGAGGCTATCGGGCCTCAGCCTCTTCGGAAAGCCTGCAGTGTAACAGGCAGAGCTCTGCTCTAGTGGCAGTAAGAACGCAAGCTGGCTTTCTCCTGCAGGCGTGGGTCTTCAGGTATGAGTGCCTAGAAGGATTGCCAAGCAGTTTTGGTTTCCCCGTGCAGCTCAGTCGAGGACAGTGAGGCAGATTTGCATGGCCTGTGGGCAGCCAGAGAACAGTTTTCCTGGAGACGTTGGGGTGCCGGGGAAAGCGACCTCTCCCAAGGAGAGTGCCGTGTGTTGCCCTGCACTCGGCAAACAACACGGAGTGAGCGGGAAGGGCTTTCGGCCCGGGCAGTTGTTTCTTTGCAGGCCGGGGGAGCCTGCCGGTACTCAGCGTCCTTGTCGGGTACAGGGCGCCCCCGCGAAGGTCTTACGTGTCTTGAAGAGCGTACGAGGGTGAAAGTAAAGCAGAACCGCGACTAAGGCCCCGTGGAAACCGCTCGAAGCTTCCGCCTCAGCGGGGCTATTAGAAGGCCTTACCTGGAGGTAAGTCCTCCCATCGAGCTTCCCTTTAGCCCTAGAGCGTGACAGGATGAGCTCCTACCGGGACTCTGGAAGCACCCTGTTTATTTAGAGAAAACTGCTTCTCTTCCACGAGGCCTGACTCCAGCGACGAGGGCCCCGTCACAAACGGTTTTAGGCAGGTAGCTTCAAGGCAGCATGGATGGTGCTATAAAAAGGAGAATGCAAGGCTTGTGTCCTCAGGCCCCCACCTCCAGTCAACACGCTGACTACCGCCTTGTGATTCGTAGCTCGACAAAAGAGACTCTAGCGACACACAGGTTCCTTCCCTGAATCCAGCTCTCTTCACGGGGTGTTCTGCCTGTAGCTAATTCGCTCCTCCAAGGAATGCACTAGGGAGGCTATCGGGCCTCAGCCTCTTCGGAAAGCCTGCAGTGTAACAGGCAGAGCTCTGCTCTAGTGGCAGTAAGAACGCAAGCTGGCTTTCTCCTGCAGGCGTGGGTCTTCAGGTATGAGTGCCTAGAAGGATTGCCAAGCAGTTTTGGTTTCCCCGTGCAGCTCAGTCGAGGACAGTGAGGCAGATTTGCATGGCATGTGGGCAGCCAGAGAACACTTTTCCTGGAGACGTTGGGGTGCCGGGGAAAGCGACCTCTCCCAAGGAGAGTGCCGTGTGTTGCCCTGCACTCGGCAAACAACACGGAGTGAGCGGGAAGGGCTTTCGGCCCGGGCAGATGTTTCTTTGCAGGCCGGGGGAGCCTGCCGGTACTCAGCGTCCTTGTCGGGTACAGGGCGCCCCCGCGAGGGTCTTACGTGTCTTGAAGAGCGTACGAGGGGGAAAGTAAAGCAGAAACGCGACTAAGGCCCCGTGGAAACCGCTCGAAGCTTCCGCCTCAGCGGGGCTCTTAGAAGGCCTTACCTGGAGGTAAGTCCTCCCATCGAGCTTCCCTTTAGCCCTAGAGCGTGACGGGATGAGCTCCTACCGGGACTCTGGAAGCACCCTGTTTATTTAGAGAAAACTGCTTCTCTTCCACGAGCCCTGACTCCAGCGACGAGGGCCCCGTCACAAACGGTTTTAGGCAGGTAGCTTCAAGGCAGCATGGATGGTGCTATAAAAAGGAGAATGCAAGGCTTGTGTCCTCAGGCCCCCACCTCCAGTCAACACGCTGACTACCGCCTTGTGATTCGTAGCTCGACAAAAGAGACTCTAGCGACACACAGGTTCCTTCCCTGAATCCAGCTCTCTTCACGGGGTGTTCTGCCTTTAGCTAATTCGCTCCTCCAAGGAATGCACTAGGGAGGCTATCGGGCCTCATCCTCTTCGGAAAGCCTGCAGTGTAACAGGCAGAGTTCTGCTCTAGTGGCAGTAAGAACGCAAGCTGGCTTTCTCCTGCAGGCGTGGGGCTTCAGGTATGAGTGCCTAGAAGGATTGCCAAGCAGTTTTGGTTTCCCCGTGCAGCTCAGTCGAGGACAGTGAGGCAGATTTGCATGGCATGTGGGCAGCCAGAGAACAGTTTTCCTGGAGACGTTGGGGTGCCGGGGAAAGCGACCTCTCCCCCGGGAGAGTGCCGTGTGTTGCCCTGCACTCGGCAAACAACACGGAGTGAGCGGGAAGGGCTTTCGGCCCGGGCAGATGTTTCTTTGCAGGCCGGGGGAGCCTGCCGGTACTCAGCGTCCTGGACGGATATAGGGCGCCCCCGCGAAGGTCTTACGTGTCTTGAAGAGCGTACGAGGGTGAAAGTAAAGCAGAACCGCGACTAAGGCCCCGTGGAAACCGCTCGAAGCTTCCGCCTCAGCGGGGCTATTAGAAGGCCTTAACTGGAGGGTGTCCTCCCATCGAGCTTCCCTTTAGCCCTAGAGCGTGACAGGATGAGCTCCTACCGGGACTCTGGAAGCACCCTGTTTATTTAGAGAAAACTGCTTCTCTTCCACGAGCCCTGACTCCAGCGACGAGGGCCCCGTCACAAACGGTTTTAGGCAGGTAGCTTCAAGGCAGCATGGATGGTGCTATAAAAAGGAGAATGCAAGGCTTGTGTCCTCAGGCCCCCACCTCCAGTCAACACGCTGACTACCGCCTTGTGATTCGTAGCTCGACAAAAGAGACTCTAGCGACACACAGGTTCCTTCCCTGAATCCACCTCTCTTCACGGTGTGTTCTGTCTGTGGCTAATTCGCTCCTCCAAGGAATGCACTAGGGAGGCTATCGGGCCTCAGCCTCTTCGGAAAGCCTGCAGTGTAACAGGCAGAGCTCTGCTCTAGTGGCAGTAAGAACGCAAGCTGGCTTTCTCCTGCAGGCGTTGGTCTTCAGGTATGAGTGCCTAGAAGGATTGCCAAGCAGTTTTGGTTTCCCCGTGCAGCTCAGTCGAGGACAGTGAGGCAGATTTGCATGGCATGTGGGCAGCCAGAGAACACTTTTCCTGGAGACGTTGGGGTGCCGGGGAAAGCGACCTCTCCCCCGGGAGAGTGCCGTGTGTTGCCCTGCACTCGGCAAACAACACGGAGTGAGCGGGAAGGGCTTTCGGCCCGGGCAGATGTTTCTTTGCAGGCCGGGGGAGCCTGCCGGTACTCAGCGTCCTGGACGGATATAGGGCGCCCCCGCGAAGGTCTTACGTGTCTTGAAGAGCGTACGAGGGTGAAAGTAAAGCAGAACCGCGACTAAGGCCCCGTGGAAACCGCTCGAAGCTTCCGCCTCAGCGGGGCTATGAGAAGGCCTTACCTGGAGGTAAGTCCTCCCATCGAGCTTCCCTTTAGGCCTAGAGCGTGACGGGATGAGCTCCTACCGGGACTCTGGAAGCACCCTGTTTATTTAGAGAAAACTGCTTCTCTTCCACGAGCCCTGACTCCAGCGACGAGGGCCCCGTCACAAACGCTTTTAGGCAGGTAGCTTCAAGGCAGCATGGATGGTGCTATAAAAAGGAGAATGCAAGGCTTGTGTCCTCAGGCTCCCACCTCAGTCAACACGCTGACTACCGCCTTGTGATTCGTAGCTCGACAAAAGAGACTCTAGCAACACACAGGTTCCTTCCCTGAATCCACCTTTCTTCACGGGGTGTTCTGCCTGTAGCTAACCCGCTCCTCCAAGGAAGGCACTAGGGAGGCTATCGGGCCTCATCCTCTTCGGAAAGCCTGCAGTGTAACAGGCAGAGTTCTGCTCTAGTGGCAGTAAGAACGCAAGCTGGCTTTCTCCTGCAGGCGTTGGTCTTCAGGTATGAGTGCCTAGAAGGATTGCCAAGCAGTTTTGGTTTCCCCGTGCAGCTCAGTCGAGGACAGTGAGGCAGATTTGCATGGCATGTGGGCAGCCAGAGAACACTTTTCCTGGAGACGTTGGGGTGCCGGGGAAAGCGACCTCTCCCCCGGGAGAGTGCCGTGTGTTGCCCTGCACTCGGCAAACAACACGGAGTGAGCGGGAAGGGCTTTCGGCCCGGGCAGATGTTTCTTTGCAGGCCGGGGGAGCCTGCCGGTACTCAGCGTCCTGGACGGATATAGGGCGCCCCCGCGAAGGTCTTACGTGTCTTGAAGAGCGTACGAGGGTGAAAGTAAAGCAGAACCGCGACTAAGGCCCCGTGGAAACCGCTCGAAGCTTCCGCCTCAGCGGGGCTATGAGAAGGCCTTACCTGGAGGTAAGTCCTCCCATCGAGCTTCCCTTTAGGCCTAGAGCGTGACGGGATGAGCTCCTACCGGGACTCTGGAAGCACCCTGTTTATTTAGAGAAAACTGCTTCTCTTCCACGAGCCCTGACTCCAGCGACGAGGGCCCCGTCACAAACGCTTTTAGGCAGGTAGCTTCAAGGCAGCATGGATGGTGCTATAAAAAGGAGAATGCAAGGCTTGTGTCCTCAGGCTCCCACCTCAGTCAACACGCTGACTACCGCCTTGTGATTCGTAGCTCGACAAAAGAGACTCTAGCAACACACAGGTTCCTTCCCTGAATCCACCTTTCTTCACGGGGTGTTCTGCCTGTAGCTAACCCGCTCCTCCAAGGAAGGCACTAGGGAGGCTATCGGGCCTCATCCTCTTCGGAAAGCCTGCAGTGTAACAGGCAGAGTTCTGCTCTAGTGGCAGTAAGAACGCAAGCTGGCTTTCTCCTGCAGGCGTGGGGCTTCAGGTATGAGTGCTTAGAAGGATTGCCAAGCAGTTTTGGTTTCCCCGTGCAGCTCAGTCGAGGACAGTGAGGCAGATTTGCATGGCATGTGGGCAGCCAGAGAACAGTTTTCCTGGAGACGTTGGGGTGCCGGAGAAAGCGACCTCTCCCAAGGAGAGTGCCGTGTGTTGCCCTGCACTCGGCAAACAACACGGAGTGAGCGGGAAGGGCTTTCGGCCCGGGCAGTTGTTTCTTTGCAGGCCGGGGGAGCCTGCCGGTACTCAGCGTCCTTGTCGGGTACAGGGCGCCCCCGCGAGGGTCTTACGTGTCTTGAAGAGCGTACGAGGGGGAAAGTAAAGCAGAACCGCGACTAAGGCCCCGTGGAAACCGCTCGAAGCTTCCGCCTCAGCGGGGCTATGAGAAGGCCTTACCTGGAGGTAAGTCCTCCCATCGAGCTTCCCTTTAGGCCTAGAGCGTGACGGGATGAGCTCCTACCGGGACTCTGGAAGCACCCTGTTTATTTAGAGAAAACTGCTTCTCTTCCACGAGCCCTGACTCCAGCGACGAGGGCCCCGTCACAAACGGTTTTAGGCAGGTAGCTTCAAGGCAGCATGGATGGTGCTATAAAAAGGAGAATGCAAGGCTTGTGTCCTCAGGCCCCCACCTCCAGTCAACACGCTGACTACCGCCTTGTGATTAGTAGCTCGTCAAAAGAGACTCTAGCGACACACAGGTTCCTTCCCTGAATCCACCTCTCTTCACGGTGTGTTCTGTCTGTGGCTAATTCGCTCCTCCAAGGAATGCACTAGGGAGGCTATCGGGCCTCAGCCTCTTCGGAAAGCCTGCAGTGTAACAGGCAGAGCTCTGCTCTAGTGGCAGTAAGAACGCAAGCTGGCTTTCTCCTGCAGGCGTTCGTCTTCAGGTATGAGTGCCTAGAAGGATTGCCAAGCAGTTTTGGTTTCCCCGTGCAGCTCAGTCGAGGACAGTGAGGCAGATTTGCATGGCATGTGGGCAGCCAGAGAACACTTTTCCTGGAGACGTTGGGGTGCCGGGGAAAGCGACCTCTCCCCCGGGAGAGTGCCGTGTGTTGCCCTGCACTCGGCAAACAACACGGAGTGAGCGGGAAGGGCTTTCGGCCCGGGCAGATGTTTCTTTGCAGGCCGGGGGAGCCTGCCGGTACTCAGCGTCCTGGACGGATATAGGGCGCCCCCGCGAAGGTCTTACGTGTCTTGAAGAGCGTACGAGGGTGAAAGTAAAGCAGAACCGCGACTAAGGCCCCGTGGAAACCGCTCGAAGCTTCCGCCTCAGCGGGGCTATGAGAAGGCCTTACCTGGAGGTAAGTCCTCCCATCGAGCTTCCCTTTAGGTCTAGAGCGTGACGGGATGAGCTCCTACCGGGACTCTGGAAGCACCCTGTTTATTTAGAGAAAACTGCTTCTCTTCCACGAGCCCTGACTCCAGCGACGAGGGCCCCGTCACAAACGCTTTTAGGCAGGTAGCTTCAAGGCAGCATGGATGGTGCTATAAAAAGGAGAATGCAAGGCTTGTGTCCTCAGGCTCCCACCTCAGTCAACACGCTGACTACCGCCTTGTGATTCGTAGCTCGACAAAAGAGACTCTAGCGACACACAGGTTCCTTCCCTGAATCCAGCTCTCTTCACGGGGTGTTCTGCCTGTAGCTAATTCGCTCCTCCAAGGAATGCACTAGGGAGGCTATCGGGCCTCAGCCTCTTCGGAAAGCCTGCAGTGTAACAGGCAGAGCTCTGCTCTAGTGGCAGTAAGAACGCAAGCTGGCTTTCTCCTGCAGGCGCGGGTCTTCAGGTATGAGTGCCTAGAAGGATGGCCAAGCAGTTTTGGTTTCCCCGTGCAGCTCAGTCGAGGACAGTGAGGCAGATTTGCATGGCATGTGGGCAGCCAGAGAACACTTTTCCTGGAGACGTTGGGGTGCCGGGGAAAGCGACCTCTCCCCCGGGAGAGTGCCGTGTGTTGCCCTGCACTCGGCAAACAACACGGAGTGAGCGGGAAGGGCTTTCGGCCCGGGCAGTTGTTTCTTTGCAGGCCGGGGGAGCCTGCCGGTACTCAGCGTCCTTGTCGGGTACAGGGCGCCCCCGCGAGGGTCTTACTTGTCTTGAAGAGCGTACTTGGGAAAAGTAAAGCAGAACCGCGACTAAGGCCCCGTGGAAACCGCTCGAAGCTTCCGCCTCAGCGGGGCTATGAGAAGGCCTTACCTGGAGGTAAGTCCTCCCATCGAGCTTCCCTTTAGGCCTAGAGCGTGACGGGATGAGCTCCTACCGGGACTCTGGAAGCACCCTGTTTATTTAGAGAAAACTGCTTCTCTTCCACGAGCCCTGACTCCAGCGACGAGGGCCCCGTCACAAACGCTTTTAGGCAGGTAGCTTCAAGGCAGCATGGATGGTGCTATAAAAAGGAGAATGCAAGGCTTGTGTCCTCAGGCCCCCACCTCCAGTCAACACGCTGACTACCGCCTTGTGATTCGTAGCTCGACAAAAGAGACTCTAGCGACACACAGGTTCCTTCCCTGAATCCAGCTCTCTTCACGGGGTGTTCTGCCTGTAGCTAATTCGCTCCTCCAAGGAATGCACTAGGGAGGCTATCGGGCCTCATCCTCTTCGGAAAGCCTGCAGTGTAACAGGCAGAGCTCTGCTCTAGTGGCAGTAAGAACGCAAGCTGGCTTTCTCCTGCAGGCGTGGGTCTTCAGGTATGAGTGCCTAGAAGGATTGCCAAGCAGTTTTGGTTTCCCCGTGCAGCTCAGTCGAGGACAGTGAGGCAGATTTGCATGGCATGTGGGCAGCCAGAGAACACTTTTCCTGGAGACGTTGGGGTGCCGGGGAAAGCGACCTCTCCCAAGGAGAGTGCCGTGTGTTGCCCTGCACTCGGCAAACAACACGGAGTGAGCGGGAAGGGCTTTCGGCCCGGGCAGTTGTTTCTTTGCAGGCCGGGGGAGCCTGCCGGTACTCAGCGTCCTTGTCGGGTACAGGGCGCCCCCGCGAGGGTCTTACTTGTCTTGAAGAGCGTACTTGGGAAAAGTAAAGCAGAACCGCGACTAAGGCCCCGTGGAAACCGCTCGAAGCTTCCGCCTCAGCGGGGCTATGAGAAGGCCTTACCTGGAGGTAAGTCCTCCCATCGAGCTTCCCTTTGGGCCTAGAGCGTGACGGGATGAGCTCCTACCGGGACTCTGGAAGCACCCTGTTTATTTAGAGAAAACTGCTTCTCTTCCACGAGCCCTGACTCCAGCGACGAGGGCCCCGTCACAAACGCTTTTAGGCAGGTAGCTTCAAGGCAGCATGGATGGTGCTATAAAAAGGAGAATGCAAGGCTTGTGTCCTCAGGCTCCCACCTCAGTCAACACGCTGACTACCGCCTTGTGATTCGTAGCTCGACAAAAGAGACTCTAGCAACACACAGGTTCCTTCCCTGAATCCACCTTTCTTCACGGGGTGTTCTGCCTGTAGCTAATTCGCTCCTCCAAGGAATGCACTAGGGAGGCTATCGGGCCTCATCCTCTTCGGAAAGCCTGCAGTGTAACAGGCAGAGTTCTGCTCTAGTGGCAGTAAGAACGCAAGCTGGCTTTCTCCTGCAGGCGTGGGGCTTCAGGTATGAGTGCTTAGAAGGATTGCCAAGCAGTTTTGGTTTCCCCGTGCAGCTCAGTCGAGGACAGTGAGGCAGATTTGCATGGCATGTGGGCAGCCAGAGAACAGTTTTCCTGGAGACGTTGGGGTGCCGGGGAAAGCGACCTCTCCCCCGGGAGAGTGCCGTGTGTTGCCCTGCACTCGGCAAACAACACGGAGTGAGCGGGAAGGGCTTTCGGCCCGGGCAGATGTTTATTTGCAGGCCGGGGGAGCCTGCCGGTACTCAGCGTCCTGGACGGATATAGGGCGCCACCGCGAAGGTCTTACGTGTCTTGAAGAGCGTACGAGGGTGAAAGTAAAGCAGAACCGCGACTAAGGCCCCGTGGAAACCGCTCGAAGCTTCCGCCTCAGCGGGGCTATTAGAAGGCCTTAACTGGAGGGAGTCCTCCCTTCGAGCTTCCCTTTAGGCCTAGAGCGTGACGGGATGAGCTCCTACCGGGACTCTGGAAGCACCCTGTTTATTTAGAGAAAACTGCTTCTCTTCCACGAGCCCTGACTCCAGCGACGAGGGCCCCGTCACAAACGGTTTTAGGCAGGTAGCTTCAAGGCAGCATGGATGGTGCTATAAAAAGGAGAATGCAAGGCTTGTGTCCTCAGGCCCCCACCTCCAGTCAACACGCTGACTACCGCCTTGTGATTCGTAGCTCGACAAAAGAGACTCTAGCGACACACAGGTTCCTTCCCTGAATCCAGCTCTCTTCACGGGGTGTTCTGCCTGTAGCTAATTCGCTCCTCCAAGGAATGCACTAGGGAGGCTATCGGGCCTCAGCCTCTTCGGAAAGCCTGCAGTGTAACAGGCAGAGCTCTGCTCTAGTGGCAGTAAGAACGCAAGCTGGCTTTCTCCTGCAGGCGTGGGTCTTCAGGTATGAGTGCCTAGAAGGATTGCCAAGCAGTTTTGGTTTCCCCGTGCAGCTCAGTCGAGGACAGTGAGGCAGATTTGCATGGCATGTGGGCAGCCAGAGAACACTTTTCCTGGAGACGTTGGGGTGCCGGGGAAAGCGACCTCTCCCAAGGAGAGTGCCGTGTGTTGCCCTGCACTCGGCAAACAACACGGAGTGAGCGGGAAGGGCTTTCGGCCCGGGCAGTTGTTTCTTTGCAGGCCGGGGGAGCCTGCCGGTACTCAGCGTCCTTGTCGGGTACAGGGCGCCCCCGCGAGGGTCTTACGTGTCTTGAAGAGCGTACGAGGGGGAAAGTAAAGCAGAACCGCGACTAAGGCCCCGTGGAAACCGCTCGAAGCTTCCGCCTCAGCGGGGCTCTTAGAAGGCCTTACCTGGAGGTAAGTCCTCCCATCGAGCTTCCCTTTAGCCCTAGAGCGTGACGGGATGAGCTCCTACCGGGACTCTGGAAGCACCCTGTTTATTTAGAGAAAACTGCTTCTCTTCCACGAGCCCTGACTCCAGCGACGAGGGCCCCGTCACAAACGGTTTTAGGCAGGTAGCTTCAAGGCAGCATGGATGGTGCTATAAAAAGGAGAATGCAAGGCTTGTGTCCTCAGGCCCCCACCTCCAGTCAACACGCTGACTACCGCCTTGTGATTAGTAGCTCGTCAAAAGAGACTCTAGCGACACACAGGTTCCTTCCCTGAATCCACCTCTCTTCACGGTGTGTTCTGTCTGTGGCTAATTCGCTCCTCCAAGGAATGCACTAGGGAGGCTATCGGGCCTCAGCCTCTTCGGAAAGCCTGCAGTGTAACAGGCAGAGCTCTGCTCTAGTGGCAGTAAGAACGCAAGCTGGCTTTCTCCTGCAGGCGTTGGTCTTCAGGTATGAGTGCCTAGAAGGATTGCCAAGCAGTTTTGGTTTCCCCGTGCAGCTCAGTCGAGGACAGTGAGGCAGATTTGCATGGCATGTGGGCAGCCAGAGAACACTTTTCCTGGAGACGTTGGGGTGCCGGGGAAAGCGACCTCTCCCCCGGGAGAGTGCCGTGTGTTGCCCTGCACTCGGCAAACAACACGGAGTGAGCGGGAAGGGCTTTCGGCCCCGGCAGATGTTTCTTTGCAGGCCGGGGGAGCCTGCCGGTACTCAGCGTCCTGGACGGATATAGGGCGCCCCCGCGAAGGTCTTACGTGTCTTGAAGAGCGTACGAGGGTGAAAGTAAAGCAGAACCGCGACTAAGGCCCTGTGGAAACCGCTCGAAGCTTCCGCCTCAGCGGGGCTATGAGAAGGCCTTACCTGGAGGTAAGTCCTCCCATCGAGCTTCCCTTTAGGCCTAGAGCGTGACGGGATGAGCTCCTACCGGGACTCTGGAAGCACCCTGTTTATTTAGAGAAAACTGCTTCTCTTCCACGAGCCCTGACTCCAGCGACGAGGGCCTCGTCACAAACGCTTTTAGGCAGGTAACTTCAAGGCAGCATGGATGGTGCTATAAAAAGGAGAATGCAAGGCTTGTGTCCTCAGGCTCCCACCTCAGTCAACACGCTGACTACCGCCTTGTGATTCGTAGCTCGACAAAAGAGACTCTAGCAACACACAGGTTCCTTCCCTGAATCCACCTTTCTTCACGGGGTGTTCTGCCTGTAGCTAACCCGCTCCTCCAAGGAAGGCACTAGGGAGGCTATCGGGCCTCATCCTCTTCGGAAAGCCTGCAGTGTAACAGGCAGAGTTCTGCTCTAGTGGCAGTAAGAACGCAAGCTGGCTTTCTCCTGCAGGCGTGGGGCTTCAGGTATGAGTGCTTAGAAGGATTGCCAAGCAGTTTTGGTTTCCCCGTGCAGCTCAGTCGAGGACAGTGAGGCAGATTTGCATGGCATGTGGGCAGCCAGAGAACAGTTTTCCTGGAGACGTTGGGGTGCCGGAGAAAGCGACCTCTCCCAAGGAGAGTGCCGTGTGTTGCCCTGCACTCGGCAAACAACACGGAGTGAGCGGGAAGGGCTTTCGGCCCGGGCAGTTGTTTCTTTGCAGGCCGGGGGAGCCTGCCGGTACTCAGCGTCCTTGTCGGGTACAGGGCGCCCCCGCGAGGGTCTTACGTGTCTTGAAGAGCGTACGAGGGGGAAAGTAAAGCAGAACCGCGACTAAGGCCCCGTGGAAACCGCTCGAAGCTTCCGCCTCAGCGGGGCTCTTAGAAGGCCTTACCTGGAGGTAAGTCCTCCCATCGAGCTTCCCTTTAGCCCTAGAGCGTGACGGGATGAGCTCCTACCGGGACTCTGGAAGCACCCTGTTTATTTAGAGAAAACTGCTTCTCTTCCACGAGCCCTGACTCCAGCGACGAGGGCCCCGTCACAAACGGTTTTAGGCAGGTAGCTTCAAGGCAGCATGGATGGTGCTATAAAAAGGAGAATGCAAGGCTTGTGTCCTCAGGCCCCCACCTCCAGTCAACACGCTGACTACCGCCTTGTGATTAGTAGCTCGTCAAAAGAGACTCTAGCGACACACAGGTTCCTTCCCTGAATCCACCTCTCTTCACGGTGTGTTCTGTCTGTGGCTAATTCGCTCCTCCAAGGAATGCACTAGGGAGGCTATCGGGCCTCAGCCTCTTCGGAAAGCCTGCAGTGTAACAGGCAGAGCTCTGCTCTAGTGGCAGTAAGAACGCAAGCTGGCTTTCTCCTGCAGGCGTTGGTCTTAAGGTATGAGTGCCTAGAAGGATTGCCAAGCAGTTTTGGTTTCCCCGTGCAGCTCAGTCGAGGACAGTGAGGCAGATTTGCATGGCATGTGGGCAGCCAGAGAACACTTTTCCTGGAGACGTTGGGGTGCCGGGGAAAGCGACCTCTCCCCCGGGAGAGTGCCGTGTGTTGCCCTGCACTCGGCAAACAACACGGAGTGAGCGGGAAGGGCTTTCGGCCCGGGCAGATGTTTCTTTGCAGGCCAGGGGAGCCTGCCGGTACTCAGCGTCCTGGACGGATATAGGGCGCCCCCGCGAAGGTCTTACGTGTCTTGAAGAGCGTACGAGGGTGAAAGTAAAGCAGAACCGCGACTAAGGCCCCGTGGAAACCGCTCGAAGCTTCCGCCTCAGCGGGGCTATGAGAAGGCCTTACCTGGAGGTAAGTCCTCCCATCGAGCTTCCCTTTAGGCCTAGAGCGTGACGGGATGAGCTCCTACCGGGACTCTGGAAGCACCCTGTTTATTTAGAGAAAACTGCTTCTCTTCCACGAGCCCTGACTCCAGCGACGAGGGCCCCGTCACAAACGCTTTTAGGCAGGTAGCTTCAAGGCAGCATGGATGGTGCTATAAAAAGGAGAATGCAAGGCTTGTGTCCTCAGGCTCCCACCTCAGTCAACACGCTGACTACCGCCTTGTGATTCGTAGCTCGACAAAAGAGACTCTAGCAACACACAGGTTCCTTCCCTGAATCCACCTTTCTTCACGGGGTGTTCTGCCTGTAGCTAATTCGCTCCTCCAAGGAATGCACTAGGGAGGCTATCGGGCCTCATCCTCTTCGGAAAGCCTGCAGTGTAACAGGCAGAATTCTGCTCTAGTGGCAGTAAGAACGCAAGCTGGCTTTCTCCTGCAGGCGTGGGGCTTCAGGTATGAGTGCTTAGAAGGATTGCCAAGCAGTTTTGGTTTCCCCGTGCAGTTCAGTCGAGGACAGTGAGGCAGATTTGCATGGCATGTGGGCAGCCAGAGAACAGTTTTCCTGGAGACGTTGGGGTGCCGGAGAAAGCGACCTCTCCGAAGGAGAGTGCCGTGTGTTGCCCTGCACTCGGCAAACAACACGGAGTGAGCGGGAAGGGCTTTCGGCCCGGGCAGTTGTTTCTTTGCAGGCCGGGGGAGCCTGCCGGTACTCAGCGTCCTTGTCGGGTACAGGGCGCCCCCGCGAGGGTCTTACGTGTCTTGCAGAGCGTACAAGGGGGAAAGTAAAGCAGAACCGCGACTAAGGCCCCGTGGAAACCGCTCGAAGCTTCCGCCTCAGCGGGGCTCTTAGAAGGCCTTACCTGGAGGTAAGTCCTCCCATCGAGCTTCCCTTTAGCCCTAGAGCGTGACGGGATGAGCTCCTACCGGGACTCTGGAAGCACCCTGTTTATTTAGAGAAAACTGCTTCTCTTCCACGAGCCCTGACTCCAGCGACGAGGGCCCCGTCACAAACGGTTTTAGGCAGGTAGCTTCAAGGCAGCATGGATGGTGCTATAAAAAGGAGAATGCAAGGCTTGTGTCCTCAGGCCCCCACCTCCAGTCAACACGCTGACTACCGCCTTGTGATTAGTAGCTCGTCAAAAGAGACTCTAGCGACACACAGGTTCCTTCCCTGAATCCACCTCTCTTCACGGTGTGTTCTGTCTGTGGCTAATTCGCTCCTCCAAGGAATGCACTAGGGAGGCTATCGGGCCTCAGCCTCTTCGGAAAGCCTGCAGTGTAACAGGCAGAGCTCTGCTCTAGTGGCAGTAAGAACGCAAGCTGGCTTTCTCCTGCAGGCGTTGGTCTTCAGGTATGAGTGCCTAGAAGGATTGCCAAGCAGTTTTGGTTTCCCCGTGCAGCTCAGTCGAGGACAGTGAGGCAGATTTGCATGGCATGTGGGCAGCCAGAGAACACTTTTCCTGGAGACGTTGGGGTGCCGGGGAAAGCGACCTCTCCCCCGGGAGAGTGCCGTGTGTTGCCCTGCACTCGGCAAACAACACGGAGTGAGCGGGAAGGGCTTTCGGCCCGGGCAGATGTTTCTTTGCAGGCCGGGGGAGCCTGCCGGTACTCAGCGTCCTGGACGGATATAGGGCGCCCCCGCGAAGGTCTTACGTGTCTTGAAGAGCGTACGAGGGTGAAAGTAAAGCAGAACCGCGACTAAGGCCCCGTGGAAACCGCTCGAAGCTTCCGCCTCAGCGGGGCTATTAGAAGGCCTTAACTGGAGGGAGTCCTCCCATCGAGCTTCCCTTTAGCCCTAGAGCGTGACAGGATGAGCTCCTACCGGGACTCTGGAAGCACCCTGTTTATTTAGAGAAAACTGCTTCTCTTCCACGAGCCCTGACTCCAGCGACGAGGGCCCCGTCACAAACGCTTTTAGGCAGGTAGCTTCAAGGCAGCATGGATGGTGCTATAAAAAGGAGAATGCAAGGCTTGTGTCCTCAGGCCCCCACCTCCAGTCAACACGCTGACTACCGCCTTGTGATTCGTAGCTCGACAAAAGAGACTCTAGCGACACACAGGTTCCTTCCCTGAATCCAGCTCTCTTCACGGGGTGTTCTGCCTGTAGCTAATTCGCTCCTCCAAGGAATGCACTAGGGAGGCTATCGGGCCTCAGCCTCTTCGGAAAGCCTGCAGTGTAACAGGCAGAGCTCTGCTCTAGTGGCAGTAAGAACGCAAGCTGGCTTTCTCCTGCAGGCGTGGGTCTTCAGGTATGAGTGCCTAGAAGGATTGCCAAGCAGTTTTGGTTTCCCCGTGCAGCTCAGTCGAGGACAGTGAGGCAGATTTGCATGGCCTGTGGGCAGCCAGAGAACAGTTTTCCTGGAGACGTTGGGGTGCCGGGGAAAGCGACCTCTCCCAAGGAGAGTGCCGTGTGTTGCCCTGCACTCGGCAAACAACACGGAGTGAGCGGGAAGGGCTTTCGGCCCGGGCAGTTGTTTCTTTGCAGGCCGGGGGAGCCTGCCGGTACTCAGCGTCCTTGTCGGGTACAGGGCGCCCCCGCGAAGGTCTTACGTGTCTTGAAGAGCGTACGAGGGTGAAAGTAAAGCAGAACCGCGACTAAGGCCCCGTGGAAACCGCTCGAAGCTTCCGCCTCAGCGGGGCTATTAGAAGGCCTTACCTGGAGGTAAGTCCTCCCATCGAGCTTCCCTTTAGCCCTAGAGCGTGACAGGATGAGCTCCTACCGGGACTCTGGAAGCACCCTGTTTATTTAGAGAAAACTGCTTCTCTTCCACGAGGCCTGACTCCAGCGACGAGGGCCCCGTCACAAACGGTTTTAGGCAGGTAGCTTCAAGGCAGCATGGATGGTGCTATAAAAAGGAGAATGCAAGGCTTGTGTCCTCAGGCCCCCACCTCCAGTCAACACGCTGACTACCGCCTTGTGATTCGTAGCTCGACAAAAGAGACTCTAGCGACACACAGGTTCCTTCCCTGAATCCAGCTCTCTTCACGGGGTGTTCTGCCTGTAGCTAATTCGCTCCTCCAAGGAATGCACTAGGGAGGCTATCGGGCCTCAGCCTCTTCGGAAAGCCTGCAGTGTAACAGGCAGAGCTCTGCTCTAGTGGCAGTAAGAACGCAAGCTGGCTTTCTCCTGCAGGCGTGGGTCTTCAGGTATGAGTGCCTAGAAGGATTGCCAAGCAGTTTTGGTTTCCCCGTGCAGCTCAGTCGAGGACAGTGAGGCAGATTTGCATGGCATGTGGGCAGCCAGAGAACACTTTTCCTGGAGACGTTGGGGTGCCGGGGAAAGCGACCTCTCCCAAGGAGAGTGCCGTGTGTTGCCCTGCACTCGGCAAACAACACGGAGTGAGCGGGAAGGGCTTTCGGCCCGGGCAGATGTTTCTTTGCAGGCCGGGGGAGCCTGCCGGTACTCAGCGTCCTTGTCGGGTACAGGGCGCCCCCGCGAGGGTCTTACGTGTCTTGAAGAGCGTACGAGGGGGAAAGTAAAGCAGAACCGCGACTAAGGCCCCGTGGAAACCGCTCGAAGCTTCCGCCTCAGCGGGGCTCTTAGAAGGCCTTACCTGGAGGTAAGTCCTCCCATCGAGCTTCCCTTTAGCCCTAGAGCGTGACGGGATGAGCTCCTACCGGGACTCTGGAAGCACCCTGTTTATTTAGAGAAAACTGCTTCTCTTCCACGAGCCCTGACTCCAGCGACGAGGGCCCCGTCACAAACGGTTTTAGGCAGGTAGCTTCAAGGCAGCATGGATGGTGCTATAAAAAGGAGAATGCAAGGCTTGTGTCCTCAGGCCCCCACCTCCAGTCAACACGCTGACTACCGCCTTGTGATTCGTAGCTCGACAAAAGAGACTCTAGCGACACACAGGTTCCTTCCCTGAATCCAGCTCTCTTCACGGGGTGTTCTGCCTTTAGCTAATTCGCTCCTCCAAGGAATGCACTAGGGAGGCTATCGGGCCTCAGCCTCTTCGGAAAGCCTGCAGTGTAACAGGCAGAGCTCTGCTCTAGTGGCAGTAAGAACGCAAGCTGGCTTTCTCCTGCAGGCGTGGGTCTTCAGGTATGAGTGCTTAGAGGGACTGCCAAGCAGTTTTGGTTTCCCCGTGCAGCTCAGTCGAGGACAGTGAGGCAGATTTGCATGGCATGTGGGCAGCCAGAGAACACTTTTCCTGGAGACGTTGGGGTGCCGGGGAAAGCGACCTCTCCCAAGGAGAGTGCCGTGTGTTGCCCTGCACTCGGCAAACAACACGGAGTGAGCGGGAAGGGCTTTCGGCCCGGGCAGTTGTTTCTTTGCAGGCCGGGGGAGCCTGCCGGTACTCAGCGTCCTTGTCGGGTACAGGGCGCCCCCGCGAGGGTCTTACTTGTCTTGAAGAGCGTACTTGGGAAAAGTAAAGCAGAACCGCGACTAAGGCCCCGTGGAAACCGCTCGAAGCTTCCGCCTCAGCGGGGCTATGAGAAGGCCTTACCTGGAGGTAAGTCCTCCCATCGAGCTTCCCTTTAGGCCTAGAGCGTGACGGGATGAGCTCCTACCGGGACTCTGGAAGCACCCTGTTTATTTAGAGAAAACTGCTTCTCTTCCACGAGCCCTGACTCCAGCGACGAGGGCCCCGTCACAAACGCTTTTAGGCAGGTAGCTTCAAGGCAGCATGGATGGTGCTATAAAAAGGAGAATGCAAGGCTTGAGTCCTCAGGCTCCCACCTCAGTCAACACGCTGACTACCGCCTTGTGATTCGTAGCTCGACAAAAGAGACTCTAGCGACACACAGGTTCCTTCCCTGAATCCACCTTTCTTCACGGGGTGTTCTGCCTGTAGCTAATTCGCTCCTCCAAGGAATGCACTAGGGAGGCTATCGGGCCTCATCCTCTTCGGAAAGCCTGCAGTGTAACAGGCAGAGTTCTGCTCTAGTGGCAGTAAGAACGCAAGCTGGCTTTCTCCTGCAGGCGTGGGGCTTCAGGTATGAGTGCCTAGAAGGATTGCCAAGCAGTTTTGGTTTCCCCGTGCAGCTCAGTCGAGGACAGTGAGGCAGATTTGCATGGCATGTGGGCAGCCAGAGAACAGTTTTCCTGGAGACGTTGGGGTGCCGGGGAAAGCGACCTCTCCCCCGGGAGAGTGCCGTGTGTTGCCCTGCACTCGGCAAACAACACGGAGTGAGCGGGAAGGGCTTTCGGCCCGGGCAGATGTTTCTTTGCAGGCCGGGGGAGCCTGCCGGTACTCAGCGTCCTGGACGGATATAGGGCGCCCCCGCGAAGGTCTTACGTGTCTTGAAGAGCGTACGAGGGTGAAAGTAAAGCAGAACCGCGACTAAGGCCCCGTGGAAACCGCTCGAAGCTTCCGCCTCAGCGGGGCTATTAGAAGGCCTTAACTGGAGGGTGTCCTCCCATCGATCTTCCCTTTAGCCCTAGAGCGTGACAGGATGAGCTCCTACCGGGACTCTGGAAGCACCCTGTTTATTTAGAGAAAACTGCTTCTCTTCCACGAGCCCTGACTCCAGCGACGAGGGCCCCGTCACAAACGGTTTTAGGCAGGTAGCTTCAAGGCAGCATGGATGGTGCTATAAAAAGGAGAATGCAAGGCTTGTGTCCTCAGGCCCCCACCTCCAGTCAACACGCTGACTACCGCCTTGTGATTCGTAGCTCGACAAAAGAGACTCTAGCGACACACAGGTTCCTTCCCTGAATCCAGCTCTCTTCACGGGGTGTTCTGCCTGTAGCTAATTCGCTCCTCCAAGGAATGCACTAGGGAGGCTATCGGGCCTCAGCCTCTTCGGAAAGCCTGCAGTGTAACAGGCAGAGCTCTGCTCTAGTGGCAGTAAGAACGCAAGCTGGCTTTCTCCTGCAGGCGTGGGGCTTCAGGTATGAGTGCCTAGAAGGATTGCCAAGCAGTTTTGGTTTCCCCGTGCAGCTCAGTCGAGGACAGTGAGGCAGATTTGCATGGCATGTGGGCAGCCAGAGAACACTTTTCCTGGAGACGTTGGGGTGCCGGGGAAAGCGACCTCTCCCCCGGGAGAGTGCCGTGTGTTGCCCTGCACTCGGCAAACAACACGGAGTGAGCGGGAAGGGCTTTCGGCCCGGGCAGATGTTTCTTTGCAGGCCAGGGGAGCCTGCCGGTACTCAGCGTCCTGGACGGATATAGGGCGCCCCCGCGAAGGTCTTACGTGTCTTGAAGAGCGTACGAGGGTGAAAGTAAAGCAGAACCGCGACTAAGGCCCCGTGGAAACCGCTCGAAGCTTCCGCCTCAGCGGGGCTATGAGAAGGCCTTACCTGGAGGTAAGTCCTCCCATCGAGCTTCCCTTTAGGCCTAGAGCGTGACGGGATGAGCTCCTACCGGGACTCTGGAAGCACCCTGTTTATTTAGAGAAAACTGCTTCTCTTCCACGAGCCCTGACTCCAGCGACGAGGGCCCCGTCACAAACGCTTTTAGGCAGGTAGCTTCAAGGCAGCATGGATGGTGCTATAAAAAGGAGAATGCAAGGCTTGTGTCCTCAGGCTCCCACCTCAGTCAACACGCTGACTACCGCCTTGTGATTCGTAGCTCGACAAAAGAGACTCTAGCAACACACAGGTTCCTTCCCTGAATCCACCTTTCTTCACGGGGTGTTCTGCCTGTAGCTAATTCGCTCCTCCAAGGAATGCACTAGGGAGGCTATCGGGCCTCATCCTCTTCGGAAAGCCTGCAGTGTAACAGGCAGAATTCTGCTCTAGTGGCAGTAAGAACGCAAGCTGGCTTTCTCCTGCAGGCGTGGGGCTTCAGGTATGAGTGCTTAGAAGGATTGCCAAGCAGTTTTGGTTTCCCCGTGCAGTTCAGTCGAGGACAGTGAGGCAGATTTGCATGGCATGTGGGCAGCCAGAGAACAGTTTTCCTGGAGACGTTGGGGTGCCGGAGAAAGCGACCTCTCCCAAGGAGAGTGCCGTGTGTTGCCCTGCACTCGGCAAACAACACGGAGTGAGCGGGAAGGGCTTTCGGCCCGGGCAGTTGTTTCTTTGCAGGCCGGGGGAGCCTGCCGGTACTCAGCGTCCTTGTCGGGTACAGGGCGCCCCCGCGAGGGTCTTACGTGTCTTGAAGAGCGTACGAGGGGGAAAGTAAAGCAGAACCGCGACTAAGGCCCCGTGGAAACCGCTCGAAGCTTCCGCCTCAGCGGGGCTCTTAGAAGGCCTTACCTGGAGGTAAGTCCTCCCATCGACCTTCCCTTTAGCCCTAGAGCGTGACGGGATGAGCTCCTACCGGGACTCTGGAAGCACCCTGTTTATTTAGAGAAAACTGCTTCTCTTCCACGAGCCCTGACTCCAGCGACGAGGGCCCCGTCACAAACGGTTTTAGGCAGGTAGCTTCAAGGCAGCATGGATGGTGCTATAAAAAGGAGAATGCAAGGCTTGTGTCCTCAGGCCCCCACCTCCAGTCAACACGCTGACTACCGCCTTGTGATTAGTAGCTCGTCAAAAGAGACTCTAGCGACACACAGGTTCCTTCCCTGAATCCACCTCTCTTCACGGTGTGTTCTGTCTGTGGCTAATTCGCTCCTCCAAGGAATGCACTAGGGAGGCTATCGGGCCTCAGCCTCTTCGGAAAGCCTGCAGTGTAACAGGCAGAGCTCTGCTCTAGTGGCAGTAAGAACGCAAGCAGGCTTTCTCCTGCAGGCGTTGGTCTTCAGGTATGAGTGCCTAGAAGGATTGCCAAGCAGTTTTGGTTTCCCCGTGCAGCTCAGTCGAGGACAGTGAGGCAGATTTGCATGGCATGTGGGCAGCCAGAGAACACTTTTCCTGGAGACGTTGGGGTGCCGGGGAAAGCGACCTCTCCCCCGGGAGAGTGCCGTGTGTTGCCCTGCACTCGGCAAACAACACGGAGTGAGCGGGAAGGGCTTTCGGCCCCCGCAGATGTTTCTTTGCAGGCCGGGGGAGCCTGCCGGTACTCAGCGTCCTGGACGGATATAGGGCGCCCCCGCGAAGGTCTTACGTGTCTTGAAGAGCGTACGAGGGTGAAAGTAAAGCAGAACCGCGACTAAGGCCCCGTGGAAACCGCTCGAAGCTTCCGCCTCAGCGGGGCTATTAGAAGGCCTTACCTGGAGGTAAGTCCTCCCATCGAGCTTCCCTTTAGCCCTAGAGCGTGACAGGATGAGCTCCTACCGGGACTCTGGAAGCACCCTGTTTATTTAGAGAAAACTGCTTCTCTTCCACGAGGCCTGACTCCAGCGACGAGGGCCCCGTCACAAACGGTTTTAGGCAGGTAGCTTCAAGGCAGCATGGATGGTGCTATAAAAAGGAGAATGCAAGGCTTGTGTCCTCAGGCCCCCACCTCCAGTCAACACGCTGACTACCGCCTTGTGATTCGTAGCTCGACAAAAGAGACTCTAGCGACACACAGGTTCCTTCCCTGAATCCAGCTCTCTTCACGGGGTGTTCTGCCTGTAGCTAATTCGCTCCTCCAAGGAATGCACTAGGGAGGCTATCGGGCCTCAGCCTCTTCGGAAAGCCTGCAGTGTAACAGGCAGAGCTCTGCTCTAGTGGCAGTAAGAACGCAAGCTGGCTTTCTCCTGCAGGCGTGGGTCTTCAGGTATGAGTGCCTAGAAGGATTGCCAAGCAGTTTTGGTTTCCCCGTGCAGCTCAGTCGAGGACAGTGAGGCAGATTTGCATGGCATGTGGGCAGCCAGAGAACACTTTTCCTGGAGACGTTGGGGTGCCGGGGAAAGCGACCTCTCCCAAGGAGAGTGCCGTGTGTTGCCCTGCACTCGGCAAACAACACGGAGTGAGCGGGAAGGGCTTTCGGCCCGGGCAGATGTTTCTTTGCAGGCCGGGGTAGCCTGCCGGTACTCAGCGTCCTTGTCGGGTACAGGGCGCCCCCGCGAGGGTCTTACGTGTCTTGAAGAGCGTACGAGGGGGAAAGTAAAGCAGAACCGCGACTAAGGCCCCGTGGAAACCGCTCGAAGCTTCCGCCTTAGCGGGGCTCTTAGAAGGCCTTACCTGGAGGTAAGTCCTCCCATCGAGCTTCCCTTTAGGCCTAGAGCGTGACGGGATGAGCTCCTACCGGGACTCTGGAAGCACCCTGTTTATTTAGAGAAAACTGCTTCTCTTCCACGAGCCCTGACTCCAGCGACGAGGGCCCCGTCACAAACGGTTTTAGGCAGGTAGCTTCAAGGCAGCATGGATGGTGCTATAAAAAGGAGAATGCAAGGCTTGTGTCCTCAGGCCCCCACCTCCAGTCAACACGCTGACTACCGCCTTGTGATTCGTAGCTCGACAAAAGAGACTCTAGCGACACACAGGTTCCTTCCCTGAATCCACCTCTCTTCACGGGGTGTTCTGCCTGTAGCTAATTCGCTCCTCCAAGGAATGCACTAGGGAGGCTATCGGGCCTCAGCCTCTTCGGAAAGCCTGCAGTGTAACAGGCAGAGCTCTGCTCTAGTGGCAGTAAGAACGCAAGCTGGCTTTCTCCTGCAGGCGTGGGGCTTCAGGTATGAGTGCCTAGAAGGATTGCCAAGCAGTTTTGGTTTCCCCGTGCAGCTCAGTCGAGGACAGTGAGGCAGATTTGCATGGCATGTGGGCAGCCAGAGAACACTTTTCCTGGAGACGTTGGGGTGCCGGGGAAAGCGACCTCTCCCAAGGAGAGTGCCGTGTGTTGCCCTGCACTCGGCAAACAACACGGAGTGAGCGGGAAGGGCTTTCGGCCCGGGCAGATGTTTCTTTGCAGGCCGGGGGAGCCTGCCGGTACTCAGCGTCCTTGTCGGGTACAGGGCGCCCCCGCGAGGGTCTTACGTGTCTTGAAGAGCGTACGAGGGGGAAAGTAAAGCAGAACCGCGACTAAGGCCCCGTGGAAACCGCTCGAAGCTTCCGCCTCAGCGGGGCTCTTAGAAGGCCTTACCTGGAGGTAAGTCCTCCCATCGAGCTTCCCTTTAGCCCTAGAGCGTGACGGGATGAGCTCCTACCGGGACTCTGGAAGCACCCTGTTTATTTAGAGAAAACTGCTTCTCTTCCACGAGCCCTGACTCCAGCGACGAGGGCCCCGTCACAAACGGTTTTAGGCAGGTAGCTTCAAGGCAGCATGGATGGTGCTATAAAAAGGAGAATGCAAGGCTTGTGTCCTCAGGCCCCCACCTCCAGTCAACACGCTGACTACCGCCTTGTGATTAGTAGCTCGTCAAAAGAGACTCTAGCGACACACAGGTTCCTTCCCTGAATCCACCTCTCTTCACGGTGTGTTCTGTCTGTGGCTAATTCGCTCCTCCAAGGAATGCACTAGGGAGGCTATCGGGCCTCAGCCTCTTCGGAAAGCCTGCAGTGTAACAGGCAGAGCTCTGCTCTAGTGGCAGTAAGAACGCAAGCTGGCTTTCTCCTGCAGGCGTTGGTCTTCAGGTATGAGTGCCTAGAAGGATTGCCAAGCAGTTTTGGTTTCCCCGTGCAGCTCAGTCGAGGACAGTGAGGCAGATTTGCATGGCATGTGGGCAGCCAGAGAACACTTTTCCTGGAGACGTTGGGGTGCCGGGGAAAGCGACCTCTCCCCCGGGAGAGTGCCGTGTGTTGCCCTGCACTCGGCAAACAACACGGAGTGAGCGGGAAGGGCTTTCGGCCCGGGCAGATGTTTCTTTGCAGGCCGGGGGAGCCTGCCGGTACTCAGCGTCCTGGACGGATATAGGGCGCCCCCGCGAAGGTCTTACGTGTCTTGAAGAGCGTACGAGGGTGAAAGTAAAGCAGAACCGCGACTAAGGCCCCGTGGAAACCGCTCGAAGCTTCCGCCTCAGCGGGGCTATGAGAAGGCCTTACCTGGAGGTAAGTCCTCCCATCGAGCTTCCATTTAGGCCTAGAGCGTGACGGGATGAGCTCCTACCGGGACTCTGGAAGCACCCTGTTTATTTAGAGAAAACTGCTTCTCTTCCACGAGCCCTGACTCCAGCGACGAGGGCCCCGTCACAAACGCTTTTAGGCAGGTAGCTTCAAGGCAGCATGGATGGTGCTATAAAAAGGAGAATGCAAGGCTTGTGTCCTCAGGCTCCCACCTCAGTCAACACGCTGACTACCGCCTTGTGATTCGTAGCTCGACAAAAGAGACTCTAGCAACACACAGGTTCCTTCCCTGAATCCACCTTTCTTCACGGGGTGTTCTGCCTGTAGCTAACCCGCTCCTCCAAGGAAGGCACTAGGGAGGCTATCGGGCCTCATCCTCTTCGGAAAGCCTGCAGTGTAACAGGCAGAGTTCTGCTCTAGTGGCAGTAAGAACGCAAGCTGGCTTTCTCCTGCAGGCGTGGGGCTTCAGGTATGAGTGCTTAGAAGGATTGCCAAGCAGTTTTGGTTTCCCCGTGCAGCTCAGTCGAGGACGGTGAGGCAGATTTGCATGGCATGTGGGCAGCCAGAGAACACTTTTCCTGGAGACGTTGGGGTGCCGGAGAAAGCGACCTCTCCCAAGGAGAGTGCCGTGTGTTGCCCTGCACTCGGCAAACAACACGGAGTGAGCGGGAAGGGCTTTCGGCCCGGGCAGTTGTTTCTTTGCAGGCCGGGGGAGCCTGCCGGTACTCAGCGTCCTTGTCGGGTACAGGGCGCCCCCGCGAGGGTCTTACGTGTCTTGAAGAGCGTACGAGGGGGAAAGTAAAGCAGAACCGCGACTAAGGCCCCGTGGAAACCGCTCGAAGCTTCCGCCTCAGCGGGGCTCTTAGAAGGCCTTACCTGGAGGTAAGTCCTCCCATCGAGCTTCCCTTTAGCCCTAGAGCGTGACGGGATGAGCTCCTACCGGGACTCTGGAAGCACCCTGTTTATTTAGAGAAAACTGCTTCTCTTCCACGAGCCCTGACTCCAGCGACGAGGGCCCCGTCACAAACGGTTTTAGGCAGGTAGCTTCAAGGCAGCATGGATGGTGCTATAAAAAGGAGAATGCAAGGCTTGTGTCCTCAGGCCCCCACCTCCAGTCAACACGCTGACTACCGCCTTGTGATTAGTAGCTCGTCAAAAGAGACTCTAGCGACACACAGGTTCCTTCCCTGAATCCACCTCTCTTCACGGTGTGTTCTGTCTGTGGCTAATTCGCTCCTCCAAGGAATGCACTAGGGAGGCTATCGGGCCTCAGCCTCTTCGGAAAGCCTGCAGTGTAACAGGCAGAGCTCTGCTCTAGTGGCAGTAAGAACGCAAGCTGGCTTTCTCCTGCAGGCGTTGGTCTTCAGGTATGAGTGCCTAGAAGGATTGCCAAGCAGTTTTGGTTTCCCCGTGCAGCTCAGTCGAGGACAGTGAGGCAGATTTGCATGGCATGTGGGCAGCCAGAGAACACTTTTCCTGGAGACGTTGGGGTGCCGGGGAAAGCGACCTCTCCCCCGGGAGAGTGCCGTGTGTTGCCCTGCACTCGGCAAACAACACGGAGTGAGCGGGAAGGGCTTTCGGCCCGGGCAGATGTTTCTTTGCAGGCCGGGGGAGCCTGCCGGTACTCAGCGTCCTGGACGGATATAGGGCGCCCCCGCGAAGGTCTTACGTGTCTTGCAGAGCGTACGAGGGTGAAAGTAAAGCAGAACCGCGACTAAGGCCCCGTGGAAACCGCTCGAAGCTTCCGCCTCAGCGGGGCTATGAGAAGGCCTTACCTGGAGGTAAGTCCTCCCATCGAGCTTCCCTTTAGGTCTAGAGCGTGACGGGATGAGCTCCTACCGGGACTCTGGAAGCACCCTGTTTATTTAGAGAAAACTGCTTCTCTTCCACGAGCCCTGACTCCAGCGACGAGGGCCCCGTCACAAACGCTTTTAGGCAGGTAGCTTCAAGGCAGCATGGATGGTGCTATAAAAAGGAGAATGCAAGGCTTGTGTCCTCAGGCTCCCACCTCAGTCAACACGCTGACTACCGCCTTGTGATTCGTAGCTCGACAAAAGAGACTCTAGCGACACACAGGTTCCTTCCCTGAATCCAGCTCTCTTCACGGGGTGTTCTGCCTGTAGCTAATTCGCTCCTCCAAGGAATGCACTAGGGAGGCTATCGGGCCTCAGCCTCTTCGGAAAGCCTGCAGTGTAACAGGCAGAGCTCTGCTCTAGTGGCAGTAAGAACGCAAGCTGGCTTTCTCCTGCAGGCGCGGGTCTTCAGGTATGAGTGCCTAGAAGGATGGCCAAGCAGTTTTGGTTTCCCCGTGCAGCTCAGTCGAGGACAGTGAGGCAGATTTGCATGGCATGTGGGCAGCCAGAGAACACTTTTCCTGGAGACGTTGGGGTGCCGGGGAAAGCGACCTCTCCCAAGGAGAGTGCCGTGTGTTGCCCTGCACTCGGCAAACAACACGGAGTGAGCGGGAAGGGCTTTCGGCCCGGGCAGTTGTTTCTTTGCAGGCCGGGGGAGCCTGCCGGTACTCAGCGTCCTTGTCGGGTACAGGGCGCCCCCGCGAGGGTCTTACTTGTCTTGAAGAGCGTACTTGGGAAAAGTAAAGCAGAACCGCGACTAAGGCCCCGTGGAAACCGCTCGAAGCTTCCGCCTCAGCGGGGCTCTTAGAAGGCCTTACCTGGAGGTAAGTCCTCCCATCGAGCTTCCCTTTAGCCCTAGAGCGTGACGGGATGAGCTCCTACCGGGACTCTGGAAGCACCCTGTTTATTTAGAGAAAACTGCTTCTCTTCCACGAGCCCTGACTCCAGCGACGAGGGCCCCGTCACAAACGCTTTTAGGCAGGTAGCTTCAAGGCAGCATGGATGGTGCTATAAAAAGGAGAATGCAAGGCTTGTGTCCTCAGGCTCCCACCTCAGTCAACACGCTGACTACCGCCTTGTGATTCGTAGCTCGACAAAAGAGACTCTAGCAACACACAGGTTCCTTCCCTGAATCCACCTTTCTTCACGGGGTGTTCTGCCTGTAGCTAATTCGCTCCTCCAAGGAATGCACTAGGGAGGCTATCGGGCCTCATCCTCTTCGGAAAGCCTGCAGTGTAACAGGCAGAGTTCTGCTCTAGTGGCAGTAAGAACGCAAGCTGGCTTTCTCCTGCAGGCGTGGGGCTTCAGGTATGAGTGCTTAGAAGGATTGCCAAGCAGTTTTGGTTTCCCCGTGCAGCTCAGTCGAGGACAGTGAGGCAGATTTGCATGGCATGTGGGCAGCCAGAGAACACTTTTCCTGGAGACGTTGGGGTGCCGGGGAAAGCGACCTCTCCCCCGGGAGAGTGCCGTGTGTTGCCCTGCACTCGGCAAACAACACGGAGTGAGCGGGAAGGGCTTTCGGCCCGGGCAGATGTTTCTTTGCAGGCCGGGGGAGCCTGCCGGTACTCAGCGTCCTGGACGGATATAGGGCGCCCCCGCGAAGGTCTTACGTGTCTTGAAGAGCGTACGAGGGTGAAAGTAAAGCAGAACCGCGACTAAGGCCCCGTGGAAACCGCTCGAAGCTTCCGCCTCAGCGGGGCTATGAGAAGGCCTTACCTGGAGGTAAGTCCTCCCATCGAGCTTCCCTTTAGGCCTAGAGCGTGACGGGATGAGCTCCTACCGGGACTCTGGAAGCACCCTGTTTATTTAGAGAAAACTGCTTCTCTTCCACGAGCCCTGACTCCAGCGACGAGGGCCCCGTCACAAACGCTTTTAGGCAGGTAGCTTCAAGGCAGCATGGATGGTGCTATAAAAAGGAGAATGCAAGGCTTGTGTCCTCAGGCTCCCACCTCAGTCAACACGCTGACTACCGCCTTGTGATTCGTAGCTCGACAAAAGAGACTCTAGCAACACACAGGTTCCTTCCCTGAATCCACCTTTCTTCACGGGGTGTTCTGCCTGTAGCTAACCCGCTCCTCCAAGGAAGGCACTAGGGAGGCTATCGGGCCTCATCCTCTTCGGAAAGCCTGCAGTGTAACAGGCAGAGTTCTGCTCTAGTGGCAGTAAGAACGCAAGCTGGCTTTCTCCTGCAGGCGTGGGGCTTCAGGTATGAGTGCTTAGAAGGATTGCCAAGCAGTTTTGGTTTCCCCGTGCAGCTCAGTCGAGGACAGTGAGGCAGATTTGCATGGCATGTGGGCAGCCAGAGAACACTTTTCCTGGAGACGTTGGGGTGCCGGGGAAAGCGACCTCTCCCCCGGGAGAGTGCCGTGTGTTGCCCTGCACTCGGCAAACAACACGGAGTGAGCGGGAAGGGCTTTCGGCCCGGGCAGATGTTTCTTTGCAGGCCGGGGGAGCCTGCCGGTACTCAGCGTCCTGGACGGATATAGGGCGCCCCCGCGAAGGTCTTACGTGTCTTGAAGAGCGTACGAGGGTGAAAGTAAAGCAGAACCGCGACTAAGGCCCCGTGGAAACCGCTCGAAGCTTCCGCCTCAGCGGGGCTATGAGAAGGCCTTACCTGGAGGTAAGTCCTCCCATCGAGCTTCCCTTTAGGCCTAGAGCGTGACGGGATGAGCTCCTACCGGGACTCTGGAAGCACCCTGTTTATTTAGAGAAAACTGCTTCTCTTCCACGAGCCCTGACTCCAGCGACGAGGGCCCCGTCACAAACGCTTTTAGGCAGGTAGCTTCAAGGCAGCATGGATGGTGCTATAAAAAGGAGAATGCAAGGCTTGTGTCCTCAGGCTCCCACCTCAGTCAACACGCTGACTACCGCCTTGTGATTCGTAGCTCGACAAAAGAGACTCTAGCAACACACAGGTTCCTTCCCTGAATCCACCTTTCTTCACGGGGTGTTCTGCCTGTAGCTAACCCGCTCCTCCAAGGAAGGCACTAGGGAGGCTATCGGGCCTCATCCTCTTCGGAAAGCCTGCAGTGTAACAGGCAGAGTTCTGCTCTAGTGGCAGTAAGAACGCAAGCTGGCTTTCTCCTGCAGGCGTGGGGCTTCAGGTATGAGTGCTTAGAAGGATTGCCAAGCAGTTTTGGTTTCCCCGTGCAGCTCAGTCGAGGACAGTGAGGCAGATTTGCATGGCATGTGGGCAGCCAGAGAACAGTTTTCCTGGAGACGTTGGGGTGCCGGAGAAAGCGACCTCTCCCAAGGAGAGTGCCGTGTGTTGCCCTGCACTCGGCAAACAACACGGAGTGAGCGGGAAGGGCTTTCGGCCCGGGCAGTTGTTTCTTTGCAGGCCGGGGGAGCCTGCCGGTACTCAGCGTCCTTGTCGGGTACAGGGCGCCCCCGCGAGGGTCTTACGTGTCTTGAAGAGCGTACGAGGGGGAAAGTAAAGCAGAACCGCGACTAAGGCCGCGTGGAAACCGCTCGAAGCTTCCGCCTCAGCGGGGCTCTTAGAAGGCCTTACCTGGAGGTAAGTCCTCCCATCGAGCTTCCCTTTAGCCCTAGAGCGTGACGGGATGAGCTCCTACCGGGACTCTGGAAGCACCCTGTTTATTTAGAGAAAACTGCTTCTCTTCCACGAGCCCTGACTCCAGCGACGAGGGCCCCGTCACAAACGGTTTTAGGCAGGTAGCTTCAAGGCAGCATGGATGGTGCTATAAAAAGGAGAATGCAAGGCTTGTGTCCTCAGGCCCCCACCTCCAGTCAACACGCTGACTACCGCCTTGTGATTAGTAGCTCGTCAAAAGAGACTCTAGCGACACACAGGTTCCTTCCCTGAATCCACCTCTCTTCACGGTGTGTTCTGTCTGTGGCTAATTCGCTCCTCCAAGGAATGCACTAGGGAGGCTATCGGGCCTCAGCCTCTTCGGAAAGCCTGCAGTGTAACAGGCAGAGCTCTGCTCTAGTGGCAGTAAGAACGCAAGCTGGCTTTCTCCTGCAGGCGTTGGTCTTCAGGTATGAGTGCCTAGAAGGATTGCCAAGCAGTTTTGGTTTCCCCGTGCAGCTCAGTCGAGGACAGTGAGGCAGATTTGCATGGCATGTGGGCAGCCAGAGAACACTTTTCCTGGAGACGTTGGGGTGCCGGGGAAAGCGACCTCTCCCCCGGGAGAGTGCCGTGTGTTGCCCTGCACTCGGCAAACAACACGGAGTGAGCGGGAAGGGCTTTCGGCCCGGGCAGATGTTTCTTTGCAGGCCGGGGGAGCCTGCCGGTACTCAGCGTCCTGGACGGATATAGGGCGCCCCCGCGAAGGTCTTACGTGTCTTGCAGAGCGTACGAGGGTGAAAGTAAAGCAGAACCGCGACTAAGGCCCCGTGGAAACCGCTCGAAGCTTCCGCCTCAGCGGGGCTATGAGAAGGCCTTACCTGGAGGTAAGTCCTCCCATCGAGCTTCCCTTTAGGTCTAGAGCGTGACGGGATGAGCTCCTACCGGGACTCTGGAAGCACCCTGTTTATTTAGAGAAAACTGCTTCTCTTCCACGAGCCCTGACTCCAGCGACGAGGGCCCCGTCACAAACGCTTTTAGGCAGGTAGCTTCAAGGCAGCATGGATGGTGCTATAAAAAGGAGAATGCAAGGCTTGTGTCCTCAGGCTCCCACCTCAGTCAACACGCTGACTACCGCCTTGTGATTCGTAGCTCGACAAAAGTGACTCTAGCGACACACAGGTTCCTTCCCTGAATCCAGCTCTCTTCACGGGGTGTTCTGCCTGTAGCTAATTCGCTCCTCCAAGGAATGCACTAGGGAGGCTATCGGGCCTCAGCCTCTTCGGAAAGCCTGCAGTGTAACAGGCAGAGCTCTGCTCTAGTGGCAGTAAGAACGCAAGCTGGCTTTCTCCTGCAGGCGCGGGTCTTCAGGTATGAGTGCCTAGAAGGATGGCCAAGCAGTTTTGGTTTCCCCGTGCAGCTCAGTCGAGGACAGTGAGGCAGATTTGCATGGCATGTGGGCAGCCAGAGAACACTTTTCCTGGAGACGTTGGGGTGCCGGGGAAAGCGACCTCTCCCAAGGAGAGTGCCGTGTGTTGCCCTGCACTCGGCAAACAACACGGAGTGAGCGGGAAGGGCTTTCGGCCCGGGCAGTTGTTTCTTTGCAGGCCGGGGGAGCCTGCCGGTACTCAGCGTCCTTGTCGGGTACAGGGCGCCCCCGCGAGGGTCTTACTTGTCTTGAAGAGCGTACTTGGGAAAAGTAAAGCAGAACCGCGACTAAGGCCCCGTGGAAACCGCTCGAAGCTTCCGCCTCAGCGGGGCTATGAGAAGGCCTTACCTGGAGGTAAGTCCTCCCATCGAGCTTCCCTTTAGGCCTAGAGCGTGACGGGATGAGCTCCTACCGGGACTCTGGAAGCACCCTGTTTATTTAGAGAAAACTGCTTCTCTTCCACGAGCCCTGACTCCAGCGACGAGGGCCCCGTCACAAACGCTTTTAGGCAGGTAGCTTCAAGGCAGCATGGATGGTGCTATAAAAAGGAGAATGCAAGGCTTGTGTCCTCAGGCTCCCACCTCAGTCAACACGCTGACTACCGCCTTGTGATTCGTAGCTCGACAAAAGAGACTCTAGCAACACACAGGTTCCTTCCCTGAATCCACCTTTCTTCACGGGGTGTTCTGCCTGTAGCTAATTCGCTCCTCCAAGGAATGCACTAGGGAGGCTATCGGGCCTCATCCTCTTCGGAAAGCCTGCAGTGTAACAGGCAGAGTTCTGCTCTAGTGGCAGTAAGAACGCAAGCTGGCTTTCTCCTGCAGGCGTGGGGCTTCAGGTATGAGTGCTTAGAAGGATTGCCAAGCAGTTTTGGTTTCCCCGTGCAGCTCAGTCGAGGACAGTGAGGCAGATTTGCATGGCATGTGGGCAGCCAGAGAACACTTTTCCTGGAGACGTTGGGGTGCCGGGGAAAGCGACCTCTCCCCCGGGAGAGTGCCGTGTGTTGCCCTGCACTCGGCAAACAACACGGAGTGAGCGGGAAGGGCTTTCGGCCCGGGCAGATGTTTCTTTGCAGGCCGGGGGAGCCTGCCGGTACTCAGCGTCCTGGACGGATATAGGGCGCCCCCGCGAAGGTCTTACGTGTCTTGAAGAGCGTACGAGGGTGAAAGTAAAGCAGAACCGCGACTAAGGCCCCGTGGAAACCGCTCGAAGCTTCCGCCTCAGCGGGGCTATGAGAAGGCCTTACCTGGAGGTAAGTCCTCCCATCGAGCTTCCCTTTAGGCCTAGAGCGTGACGGGATGAGCTCCTACCGGGACTCTGGAAGCACCCTGTTTATTTAGAGAAAACTGCTTCTCTTCCACGAGCCCTGACTCCAGCGACGAGGGCCCCGTCACAAACGCTTTTAGGCAGGTAGCTTCAAGGCAGCATGGATGGTGCTATAAAAAGGAGAATGCAAGGCTTGTGTCCTCAGGCTCCCACCTCAGTCAACACGCTGACTACCGCCTTGTGATTCGTAGCTCGACAAAAGAGACTCTAGCAACACACAGGTTCCTTCCCTGAATCCACCTTTCTTCACGGGGTGTTCTGCCTGTAGCTAACCCGCTCCTCCAAGGAAGGCACTAGGGAGGCTATCGGGCCTCATCCTCTTCGGAAAGCCTGCAGTGTAACAGGCAGAGTTCTGCTCTAGTGGCAGTAAGAACGCAAGCTGGCTTTCTCCTGCAGGCGTGGGGCTTCAGGTATGAGTGCTTAGAAGGATTGCCAAGCAGTTTTGGTTTCCCCGTGCAGCTCAGTCGAGGACAGTGAGGCAGATTTGCATGGCATGTGGGCAGCCAGAGAACAGTTTTCCTGGAGACGTTGGGGTGCCGGAGAAAGCGACCTCTCCCAAGGAGAGTGCCGTGTGTTGCCCTGCACTCGGCAAACAACACGGAGTGAGCGGGAAGGGCTTTCGGCCCGGGCAGTTGTTTCTTTGCAGGCCGGGGGAGCCTGCCGGTACTCAGCGTCCTTGTCGGGTACAGGGCGCCCCCGCGAGGGTCTTACGTGTCTTGAAGAGCGTACGAGGGGGAAAGTAAAGCAGAACCGCGACTAAGGCCGCGTGGAAACCGCTCGAAGCTTCCGCCTCAGCGGGGCTCTTAGAAGGCCTTACCTGGAGGTAAGTCCTCCCATCGAGCTTCCCTTTAGCCCTAGAGCGTGACGGGATGAGCTCCTACCGGGACTCTGGAAGCACCCTGTTTATTTAGAGAAAACTGCTTCTCTTCCACGAGCCCTGACTCCAGCGACGAGGGCCCCGTCACAAACGGTTTTAGGCAGGTAGCTTCAAGGCAGCATGGATGGTGCTATAAAAAGGAGAATGCAAGGCTTGTGTCCTCAGGCCCCCACCTCCAGTCAACACGCTGACTACCGCCTTGTGATTAGTAGCTCGTCAAAAGAGACTCTAGCGACACACAGGTTCCTTCCCTGAATCCACCTCTCTTCACGGTGTGTTCTGTCTGTGGCTAATTCGCTCCTCCAAGGAATGCACTAGGGAGGCTATCGGGCCTCAGCCTCTTCGGAAAGCCTGCAGTGTAACAGGCAGAGCTCTGCTCTAGTGGCAGTAAGAACGCAAGCTGGCTTTCTCCTGCAGGCGTTGGTCTTCAGGTATGAGTGCCTAGAAGGATTGCCAAGCAGTTTTGGTTTCCCCGTGCAGCTCAGTCGAGGACAGTGAGGCAGATTTGCATGGCATGTGGGCAGCCAGAGAACAGTTTTCCTGGAGACGTTGGGGTGCCGGGGAAAGCGACCTCTCCCCCGGGAGAGTGCCGTGTGTTGCCCTGCACTCGGCAAACAACACGGAGTGAGCGGGAAGGGCTTTCGGCCCGGGCAGATGTTTCTTTGCAGGCCGGGGGAGCCTGCCGGTACTCAGCGTCCTGGACGGATATAGGGCGCCCCCGCGAAGGTCTTACGTGTCTTGAAGAGCGTACGAGGGTGAAAGTAAAGCAGAACCGCGACTAAGGCCCCGTGGAAACCGCTCGAAGCTTCCGCCTCAGCGGGGCTATGAGAAGGCCTTACCTGGAGGTAAGTCCTCCCATCGAGCTTCCCTTTAGGCCTAGAGCGTGACGGGATGAGCTCCTACCGGGACTCTGGAAGCACCCTGTTTATTTAGAGAAAACTGCTTCTCTTCCACGAGCCCTGACTCCAGCGACGAGGGCCCCGTCACAAACGCTTTTAGGCAGGTAGCTTCAAGGCAGCATGGATGGTGCTATAAAAAGGAGAATGCAAGGCTTGTGTCCTCAGGCTCCCACCTCAGTCAACACGCTGACTACCGCCTTGTGATTCGTAGCTCGACAAAAGAGACTCTAGCGACACACAGGTTCCTTCCCTGAATCCAGCTCTCTTCACGGGGTGTTCTGCCTGTAGCTAATTCGCTCCTCCAAGGAATGCACTAGGGAGGCTATCGGGCCTCAGCCTCTTCGGAAAGCCTGCAGTGTAACAGGCAGAGCTCTGCTCTAGTGGCAGTAAGAACGCAAGCTGGCTTTCTCCTGCAGGCGCGGGTCTTCAGGTATGAGTGCCTAGAAGGATTGCCAAGCAGTTTTGGTTTCCCCGTGCAGCTCAGTCGAGGACAGTGAGGCAGATTTGCATGGCATGTGGGCAGCCAGAGAACACTTTTCCTGGAGACGTTGGGGTGCCGGGGAAAGCGACCTCTCCCCCGGGAGAGTGCCGTGTGTTGCCCTGCACTCGGCAAACAACACGGAGTGAGCGGGAAGGGCTTTCGGCCCGGGCAGTTGTTTCTTTGCAGGCCGGGGGAGCCTGCCGGTACTCAGCGTCCTTGTCGGGTACAGGGCGCCCCCGCGAGGGTCTTACTTGTCTTGAAGAGCGTACTTGGGAAAAGTAAAGCAGAACCGCGACTAAGGCCCCGTGGAAACCGCTCGAAGCTTCCGCCTCAGCGGGGCTATGAGAAGGCCTTACCTGGAGGTAAGTCCTCCCATCGAGCTTCCCTTTAGGCCTAGAGCGTGACGGGATGAGCTCCTACCGGGACTCTGGAAGCACCCTGTTTATTTAGAGAAAACTGCTTCTGTTCCACGAGCCCTGACTCCAGCGACGAGGGCCCCGTCACAAACGGTTTTAGGCAGGTAGCTTCAAGGCAGCATGGATGGTGCTATAAAAAGGAGAATGCAAGGCTTGTGTCCTCAGGCCCCCACCTCCAGTCAACACGCTGACTACCGCCTTGTGATTCGTAGCTCGACAAAAGAGACTCTAGCGACACACAGGTTCCTTCCCTGAATCCACCTCTCTTCACGGGGTGTTCTGCCTGTAGCTAATTCGCTCCTCCAAGGAATGCACTAGGGAGGCTATCGGGCCTCATCCTCTTCGGAAAGCCTGCAGTGTAACAGGCAGAGCTCTGCGCTAGTGGCAGTAAGAACGCAAGCTGGCTTTCTCCTGCAGGCATGGGGCTTCAGGTATGAGTGCTTAGAAGGATTGCCAAGCAGTTTTGGTTTCCCCGTGCAGCTCAGTCGAGGACAGTGAGGCAGATTTGCATGGCATGTGGGCAGCCAGAGAACAGTTTTCCTGGAGACGTTGGGGTGCCGGGGAAAGCGACCTCTCCCCCGGGAGAGTGCCGTGTGTTGCCCTGCACTCGGCAAACAACACGGAGTGAGCGGGAAGGGCTTTCGGCCCGGGCAGATGTTTCTTTGCAGGCCGGGGGAGCCTGCCGGTACTCAGCGTCCTGGACGGATATAGGGCGCCCCCGCGAAGGTCTTACGTGTCTTGAAGAGCGTACGAGGGTGAAAGTAAAGCAGAACCGCGACTAAGGCCCCGTGGAAACCGCTCGAAGCTTCCGCCTCAGCGGGGCTATTAGAAGGCCTTAACTGGAGGGAGTCCTCCCATCGAGCTTCCCTTTAGCCCTAGAGCGTGACAGGATGAGCTCCTACCGGGACTCTGGAAGCACCCTGTTTATTTAGAGAAAAATGCTTCTCTTCCACGAGCCCTGACTCCAGCGACGAGGGCCCCGTCACAAACGCTTTTAGGCAGGTAGCTTCAAGGCAGCATGGATGGTGCTATAAAAAGGAGAATGCAAGGCTTGTGTCCTCAGGCTCCCACCTCAGTCAACACGCTGACTACCGCCTTGTGATTCGTAGCTCGACAAAAGAGACTCTAGCAACACACAGGTTCCTTCCCTGAATCCACCTTTCTTCACGGGGTGTTCTGCCTGTAGCTAACTCGCTCCTCCAAGGAAGGCACTAGGGAGGCTATCGGGCCTCAGCCTCTTCGGAAAGCCTGCAGTGTAACAGGCAGAGTTCTGCTCTAGTGGCAGTAAGAACGCAAGCTGGCGTTCTCCTGCAGGCGTGGGGCTTCAGGTATGAGTGCTTAGAAGGATTGCCAAGCAGTTTTGGTTTCCCCGTGCAGCTCAGTCGAGGACAGTGAGGCAGATTTGCATGGCATGTGGGCAGCCAGAGAACAGTTTTCCTGGAGACGTTGGGGTGCCGGAGAAAGCGACCTCTCCCAAGGAGAGTGCCGTGTGTTGCCCTGCACTCGGCAAACAACACGGAGTGAGCGGGAAGGGCTTTCGGCCCGGGCAGTTGTTTCTTTGCAGGCCGGGGGAGCCTGCCGGTACTCAGCGTCCTGGACGGATATAGGGCGCCCCTGCGAGGGTCTTACGTGTCTTGAAGAGCGTACGAGGGGGAAAGTAAAGCAGAAACGCGACTAAGGCCCCGTGGAAACCGCTCGAAGCTTCCGCCTCAGCGGGGCTCTTAGAAGGCCTTACCTGGAGGTAAGTCCTCCCATCGAGCTTCCCTTTAGCCCTAGAGCGTGACGGGATGAGCTCCTACCGGGACTCTGGAAGCACCCTGTTTATTTAGAGAAAACTGCTTCTCTTCCACGAGCCCTGACTCCAGCGACGAGGGCCCCGTCACAAACGGTTTTAGGCAGGTAGCTTCAAGGCAGCATGGATGGTGCTATAAAAAGGAGAATGCAAGGCTTGTGTCCTCAGGCCCCCACCTCCAGTCAACACGCTGACTACCGCCTTGTGATTCGTAGCTCGACAAAAGAGACTCTAGCGACACACAGGTTCCTTCCCTGAATCCAGCTCTCTTCACGGGGTGTTCTGCCTGTAGCTAATTCGCTCCTCCAAGGAATGCACTAGGGAGGCTATCAGGCCGCAGGCTCTCCGGAAAGCCTGCAGTGTAACAGGCAGAGCTCTGCTCTAGTGGCAGTAAGAACGCAAGCTGGCTTTCTCCTGCAGGCGTTGGTCTTCAGGTATGAGTGCCTAGAAGGATTGCCAAGCTGTTTTGGTTTCCCCTTGCAGCTCCGTGGAGGAGAGTGAGGCAGATTTGCATGGCATGTGGGAAGCCAGAGAACAGTTTTCCTGGAGACGTTGGGGTGCCGGGGAAAGCGACCTCTCCCAAGGAGAGTGCCGTGTGTTGCCCTGCAGTCGGCAAACAACACGGAGTGAGCGGGAAGGGCTTTCGGCCCCGGCAGTTGTTTCTTTGCAGGCCGGGGGAGCCTGCCTGTACTCAGCGTCCTGGACGGATATAGGGCGCCCCCGCGAAGGTCTTACGTGTCTTGAAGAGCGTACGAGGGTGAAAGTAAAGCAGAACCGCGACTAAGGCCCCGTGGAAACCGCTCGAAGCTTCCGCCTCAGCGGGGCTATTAGAAGGCCTTACCTGGAGGTAAGTCCTCCCATCGAGCTTCCCTTTAGCCCTAGAGCGTGACAGGATGAGCTCCTACCGGGACTCTGGAAGCACCCTGTTTATTTAGAGAAAACTGCTTCTCTTCCACGAGCCCTGACTCCAGCGACGAGGGCCCCGTCACAAACGGTTTTAGGCAGGTAGCTTCAAGGCAGCATGGATGGTGCTATAAAAAGGAGAATGCAAGGCTTGTGTCCTCAGGCCCCCACCTCCAGTCAACACGCTGACTACCGCCTTGTGATTCGTAGCTCGACAAAAGAGACTCTAGCGACACACAGGTTCCTTCCCTGAATCCACCTCTCTTCACGGGGTGTTCTGCCTGTAGCTAATTCGCTCCTCCAAGGAATGCACTAGGGAGGCTATCGGGCCTCAGCCTCTTCGGAAAGCCTGCAGTGTAACAGGCAGAGCTCTGCTCTAGTGGCAGTAAGAACGCAAGCTGGCTTTCTCCTGCAGGCATGGGGCTTCAGGTATGAGTGCCTAGAAGGATTGCCAAGCAGTTTTGGTTTCCCCGTGCAGCTCAGTCGAGGACAGTGAGGCAGATTTGCATGGCATGTGGGCAGCCAGAGAACACTTTTCCTGGAGACGTTGGGGTGCCGGGGAAAGCGACCTCTCCCCCGGGAGAGTGCCGTGTGTTGCCCTGCACTCGGCAAACAACACGGAGTGAGCGGGAAGGGCTTTCGGCCCGGGCAGATGTTTCTTTGCAGGCCGGGGGAGCCTGCCGGTACTCAGCGTCCTGGACGGATATAGGGCGCCCCCGCGAAGGTCTTACGTGTCTTGAAGAGCGTACGAGGGTGAAAGTAAAGCAGAACCGCGACTAAGGCCCCGTGGAAACCGCTCGAAGCTTCCGCCTCAGCGGGGCTATGAGAAGGCCTTACCTGGAGGTAAGTCCTCCCATCGAGCTTCCCTTTAGGCCTAGAGCGTGACGGGATGAGCTCCTACCGGGACTCTGGAAGCACCCTGTTTATTTAGAGAAAACTGCTTCTCTTCCACGAGCCCTGACTCCAGCGACGAGGGCCCCGTCACAAACGCTTTTAGGCAGGTAGCTTCAAGGCAGCATGGATGGTGCTATAAAAAGGAGAATGCAAGGCTTGTGTCCTCAGGCTCCCACCTCAGTCAACACGCTGACTACCGCCTTGTGATTCGTAGCTCGACAAAAGAGACTCTAGCGACACACAGGTTCCTTCCCTGAATCCAGCTCTCTTCACGGGGTGTTCTGCCTGTAGCTAATTCGCTCCTCCAAGGAATGCACTAGGGAGGCTATCGGGCCTCAGCCTCTTCGGAAAGCCTGCAGTGTAACAGGCAGAGCTCTGCTCTAGTGGCAGTAAGAACGCAAGCTGGCTTTCTCCTGCAGGCGCGGGTCTTCAGGTATGAGTGCCTAGAAGGATTGCCAAGCAGTTTTGGTTTCCCCGTGCAGCTCAGTCGAGGACAGTGAGGCAGATTTGCATGGCATGTGGGCAGCCAGAGAACACTTTTCCTGGAGACGTTGGGGTGCCGGGGAAAGCGACCTCTCCCAAGGAGAGTGCCGTGTGTTGCCCTGCAGTCGGCAAACAACACGGAGTGAGCGGGAAGGGCTTTCGGCCCGGGCAGTTGTTTCTTTGCAGGCCGGGGGAGCCTGCCGGTACTCAGCGTCCTTGTCGGGTACAGGGCGCCCCCGCGAGGGTCTTACTTGTCTTGAAGAGCGTACTTGGGAAAAGTAAAGCAGAACCGCGACTAAGGCCCCGTGGAAACCGCTCGAAGCTTCCGCCTCAGCGGGGCTATGAGAAGGCCTTACCTGGAGGTAAGTCCTCCCATCGAGCTTCCCTTTAGGCCTAGAGCGTGACGGGATGAGCTCCTACCGGGACTCTGGAAGCACCCTGTTTATTTAGAGAAAACTGCTTCTGTTCCACGAGCCCTGACTCCAGCGACGAGGGCCCCGTCACAAACGGTTTTAGGCAGGTAGCTTCAAGGCAGCATGGATGGTGCTATAAAAAGGAGAATGCAAGGCTTGTGTCCTCAGGCCCCCACCTCCAGTCAACACGCTGACTACCGCCTTGTGATTCGTAGCTCGACAAAAGAGACTCTAGCGACACACAGGTTCCTTCCCTGAATCCACCTCTCTTCACGGGGTGTTCTGCCTGTAGCTAATTCGCTCCTCCAAGGAATGCACTAGGGAGGCTATCGGGCCTCATCCTCTTCGGAAGGCCTGCAGTGTAACAGGCAGAGTTCTGCTCTAGTGGCAGTAAGAACGCAAGCTGGCTTTCTCCTGCAGGCATGGGGCTTCAGGTATGAGTGCTTAGAAGGATTGCCAAGCAGTTTTGGTTTCCCCGTGCAGCTCAGTCGAGGACAGTGAGGCAGATTTGCATGGCATGTGGGCAGCCAGAGAACAGTTTTCCTGGAGACGTTGGGGTGCCGGGGAAAGCGACCTCTCCCCCGGGAGAGTGCCGTGTGTTGCCCTGCACTCGGCAAACAACACGGAGTGAGCGGGAAGGGCTTTCGGCCCGGGCAGATGTTTCTTTGCAGGCCGGGGGAGCCTGCCGGTACTCAGCGTCCTGGACGGATATAGGGCGCCCCCGCGAAGGTCTTACGTGTCTTGAAGAGCGTACGAGGGTGAAAGTAAAGCAGAACCGCGACTAAGGCCCCGTGGAAACCGCTCGAAGCTTCCGCCTCAGCGGGGCTATTAGAAGGCCTTAACTGGAGGGAGTCCTCCCATCGAGCTTCCCTTTAGCCCTAGAGCGTGACAGGATGAGCTCCTACCGGGACTCTGGAAGCACCCTGTTTATTTAGAGAAAAATGCTTCTCTTCCACGAGCCCTGACTCCAGCGACGAGGGCCCCGTCACAAACGCTTTTAGGCAGGTAGCTTCAAGGCAGCATGGATGGTGCTATAAAAAGGAGAATGCAAGGCTTGTGTCCTCAGGCTCCCACCTCAGTCAACACGCTGACTACCGCCTTGTGATTCGTAGCTCGACAAAAGAGACTCTAGCAACACACAGGTTCCTTCCCTGAATCCACCTTTCTTCACGGGCTGTTCTGCCTGTAGCTAACTCGCTCCTCCAAGGAAGGCACTAGGGAGGCTATCGGGCCTCAGCCTCTTCGGAAAGCCTGCAGTGTAACAGGCAGAGTTCTGCTCTAGTGGCAGTAAGAACGCAAGCTGGCGTTCTCCTGCAGGCGTGGGGCTTCAGGTATGAGTGCTTAGAAGGATTGCCAAGCAGTTTTGGTTTCCCCGTGCAGCTCAGTCGAGGACAGTGAGGCAGATTTGCATGGCATGTGGGCAGCCAGAGAACACTTTTCCTGGAGACGTTGGGGTGCCGGAGAAAGCGACCTCTCCCAAGGAGAGTGCCGTGTGTTGCCCTGCACTCGGCAAACAACACGGAGTGAGCGGGAAGGGCTTTCGGCCCGGGCAGTTGTTTCTTTGCAGGCCGGGGGAGCCTGCCGGTACTCAGCGTCCTGGACGGATATAGGGCGCCCCTGCGAGGGTCTTACGTGTCTTGAAGAGCGTACGAGGGGGAAAGTAAAGCAGAAACGCGACTAAGGCCCCGTGGAAACCGCTCGAAGCTTCCGCCTCAGCGGGGCTCTTAGAAGGCCTTACCTGGAGGTAAGTCCTCCCATCGAGCTTCCCTTTAGCCCTAGAGCGTGACGGGATGAGCTCCTACCGGGACTCTGGAAGCACCCTGTTTATTTAGAGAAAACTGCTTCTCTTCCACGAGCCCTGACTCCAGCGACGAGGGCCCCGTCACAAACGGTTTTAGGCAGGTAGCTTCAAGGCAGCATGGATGGTGCTATAAAAAGGAGAATGCAAGGCTTGTGTCCTCAGGCCCCCACCTCCAGTCAACACGCTGACTACCGCCTTGTGATTCGTAGCTCGACAAAAGAGACTCTAGCGACACACAGGTTCCTTCCCTGAATCCAGCTCTCTTCACGGGGTGTTCTGCCTGTAGCTAATTCGCTCCTCCAAGGAATGCACTAGGGAGGCTATCAGGCCGCAGGCTCTCCGGAAAGCCTGCAGTGTAACAGGCAGAGCTCTGCTCTAGTGGCAGTAAGAACGCAAGCTGGCTTTCTCCTGCAGGCGTTGGTCTTCAGGTATGAGTGCCTAGAAGGATTGCCAAGCTGTTTTGGTTTCCCTTTGCAGCTCCGTGGAGGAGAGTGAGGCAGATTTGCATGGCATGTGGGCAGCCAGAGAACAGTTTTCCTGGAGACGTTGGGGTGCCGGGGAAAGCGACCTCTCCCAAGGAGAGTGCCGTGTGTTGCCCTGCACTCGGCAAACAACACGGAGTGAGCGGGAAGGGCTTTCGGCCCCGGCAGTTGTTTCTTTGCAGGCCGGGGGAGCCTGCCTGTACTCAGCGTCCTGGACGGATATAGGGCGCCCCCGCGAAGGTCTTACGTGTCTTGAAGAGCGTACGAGGGTGAAAGTAAAGCAGAACCGCGACTAAGGCCCCGTGGAAACCGCTCGAAGCTTCCGCCTCAGCGGGGCTATTAGAAGGCCTTACCTGGAGGTAAGTCCTCCCATCGAGCTTCCCTTTAGCCCTAGAGCGTGACAGGATGAGCTCCTACCGGGACTCTGGAAGCACCCTGTTTATTTAGAGAAAACTGCTTCTCTTCCACGAGCCCTGACTCCAGCGACGAGGGCCCCGTCACAAACGCTTTTAGGCAGGTAGCTTCAAGGCAGCATGGATGGTGCTATAAAAAGGAGAATGCAAGGCTTGTGTCCTCAGGCCCCCACCTCCAGTCAACACGCTGACTACCGCCTTGTGATTCGTAGCTCGACAAAAGAGACTCTAGCGACACACAGGTTCCTTCCCTGAATCCAGCTCTCTTCACGGGGTGTTCTGCCTGTAGCTAATTCGCTCCTCCAAGGAATGCACTAGGGAGGCTATCGGGCCTCAGCCTCTTCGGAAAGCCTGCAGTGTAACAGGCAGAGCTCTGCTCTAGTGGCAGTAAGAACGCAAGCTGGCTTTCTCCTGCAGGCGTGGGGCTTCAGGTATGAGTGCCTAGAAGGATTGCCAAGCAGTTTTGGTTTCCCCGTGCAGCTCAGTCGAGGACAGTGAGGCAGATTTGCATGGCATGTGGGCAGCCAGAGAACACTTTTCCTGGAGACGTTGGGGTGCCGGGGAAAGCGACCTCTCCCAAGGAGAGTGCCGTGTGTTGCCCTGCACTCGGCAAACAACACGGAGTGAGCGGGAAGGGCTTTCGGCCCGGGCAGTTGTTTCTTTGCAGGCCGGGGGAGCCTGCCGGTACTCAGCGTCCTTGTCGGGTACAGGGCGCCCCCGAGAGGGTCTTACGTGTCTTGAAGAGCGTACGAGGGGGAAAGTAAAGCAGAACCGCGACTAAGGCCCCGTGGAAACCGCTCGAAGCTTCCGCCTCAGCGGGGCTCTTAGAAGGCCTTACCTGGAGGTAAGTCCTCCCATCGAGCTTCCCTTTAGCCCTAGAGCGTGACGGGATGAGCTCCTACCGGGACTCTGGAAGCACCCTGTTTATTTAGAGAAAACTGCTTCTCTTCCACGAGCCCTGACTCCAGCGACGAGGGCCCCGTCACAAACGGTTTTAGGCAGGTAGCTTCAAGGCAGCATGGATGGTGCTATAAAAAGGAGAATGCAAGGCTTGTGTCCTCAGGCCCCCACCTCCAGTCAACACGCTGACTACCGCCTTGTGATTAGTAGCTCGTCAAAAGAGACTCTAGCGACACACAGGTTCCTTCCCTGAATCCACCTCTCTTCACGGTGTGTTCTGTCTGTGGCTAATTCGCTCCTCCAAGGAATGCACTAGGGAGGCTATCGGGCCTCAGCCTCTTCGGAAAGCCTGCAGTGTAACAGGCAGAGCTCTGCTCTAGTGGCAGTAAGAACGCAAGCTGGCTTTCTCCTGCAGGCGTTGGTCTTAAGGTATGAGTGCCTAGAAGGATTGCCAAGCAGTTTTGGTTTCCCCGTGCAGCTCAGTCGAGGACAGTGAGGCAGATTTGCATGGCATGTGGGCAGCCAGAGAACAGTTTTCCTGGAGACGTTGGGGTGCCGGGGAAAGCGACCTCTCCCCCGGGAGAGTGCCGTGTGTTGCCCTGCACTCGGCAAACAACACGGAGTGAGCGGGAAGGGCTTTCGGCCCGGGCAGATGTTTCTTTGCAGGCCGGGGGAGCCTGCCGGTACTCAGCGTCCTGGACGGATATAGGGCGCCCCTGCGAGGGTCTTACGTGTCTTGAAGAGCGTACGAGGGGGAAAGTAAAGCAGAAACGCGACTAAGGCCCCGTGGAAACCGCTCGAAGCTTCCGCCTCAGCGGGGCTATTAGAAGGCCTTACCTGGAGGTAAGTCCTCCCATCGAGCTTCCCTTTAGCCCTAGAGCGTGACGGGATGAGCTCCTACCGGGACTCTGGAAGCACCCTGTTTATTTAGAGAAAACTGCTTCTCTTCCACGAGCCCTGACTCCAGCGACGAGGGCCCCGTCACAAACGGTTTTAGGCAGGTAGCTTCAAGGCAGCATGGATGGTGCTATAAAAAGGAGAATGCAAGGCTTGTGTCCTCAGGCCCCCATTTCCAGTCAACACGCTGACTACCGCCTTGTGATTCGTAGCTCGACAAAAGAGACTCTAGCGACACACAGGTTCCTTCCCTGAATCCAGCTCTCTTCACGGGGTGTTCTGCCTGTAGCTAATTCGCTCCTCCAAGGAATGCACTAGGGAGGCTATCGGGCCTCAGCCTCTTCGGAAAGCCTGCAGTGTAACAGGCAGAGCTCTGCTCTAGTGGCAGTAAGAACGCAAGCTGGCTTTCTCCTGCAGGCGTGGGGCTTCAGGTATGAGTGCCTAGAAGGATTGCCAAGCAGTTTTGGTTTCCCCGTGCAGCTCAGTCGAGGACAGTGAGGCAGATTTGCATGGCATGTGGGCAGCCAGAGAACACTTTTCCTGGAGACGTTGGGGTGCCGGGGAAAGCGACCTCTCCCAAGGAGAGTGCCGTGTGTTGCCCTGCATTCGGCAAACAACACGGAGTGAGCGGGAAGGGCTTTCGGCCCGGGCAGTTGTTTCTTTGCAGGCCGGGGGAGCCTGCCGGTACTCAGCGTCCTTGTTGGGTACAGGGCGCCCCCGCGAGGGTCTTACTTGTCTTGAAGAGCGTACTTGGGAAAAGTAAAGCAGAACCGCGACTAAGGCCCCGTGGAAACCGCTCGAAGCTTCCGCCTCAGCGGGGCTATGAGAAGGCCTTACCTGGAGGTAAGTCCTCCCATCGAGCTTCCCTTTAGGCCTAGAGCGTGACGGGATGAGCTCCTACCGGGACTCTGGAAGCACCCTGTTTATTTAGAGAAAACTGCTTCTCTTCCACGAGCCCTGACTCCAGCGACGAGGGCCCCGTCACAAACGGTTTTAGGCAGGTAGCTTCAAGGCAGCATGGATGGTGCTATAAAAAGGAGAATGCAAGGCTTGTGTCCTCAGGCCCCCACCTCCAGTCAACACGCTGACTACCGCCTTGTGATTAGTAGCTCGTCAAAAGAGACTCTAGCGACACACAGGTTCCTTCCCTGAATCCACCTCTCTTCACGGTGTGTTCTGCCTGTAGCTAATTCGCTCCTCCAAGGAATGCACTAGGGAGGCTATCGGGCCTCAGCCTCTTCGGAAAGCCTGCAGTGTAACAGGCAGAGCTCTGCTCTAGTGGCAGTAAGAACGCAAGCTGGCTTTCTCCTGCAGGCGTGGGGCTTCAGGTATGAGTGCCTAGAAGGATTGCCAAGCAGTTTTGGTTTCCCCGTGCAGCTCAGTCGAGGACAGTGAGGCAGATTTGCATGGCATGTGGGCAGCCAGAGAACACTTTTCCTGGAGACGTTGGGGGCAGGGGAAAGCGACCTCTCCCAAGGAGAGTGCCGTGTGTTGCCCTGCACTCGGCAAACAACACGGAGTGAGCGGGAAGGGCTTTCGGCCCGGGCAGTTGTTTCTTTGCAGGCCGGGGGAGCCTGCCGGTACTCAGCGTCCTGGACGTATATAGGGCGCCCCTGCGAGGGTCTTACGTGTCTTGAAGAGCGTACGAGGGGGAAAGTAAAGCAGAACCGCGACTAAGGCCCCGTGGAAACCGCTCGAAGCTTCCGCCTCAGCGGGGCTCTTAGAAGGCCTTACCTGGAGGTAAGTCCTCCCATCGAGCTTCCCTTTAGCCCTAGAGCGTGACGGGATGAGCTCCTACCGGGACTCTGGAAGCACCCTGTTTATTTAGAGAAAACTGCTTCTCTTCCACGAGCCCTGACTCCAGCGATGAGGGCCCCGTCACAAACGGTTTTAGGCAGGTAGCTTCAAGGCAGCATGGATGGTGCTATAAAAAGGAGAATGCAAGGCTTGTGTCCTCAGGCCCCCACCTCCAGTCAACACGCTGACTACCGCCTTGTGATTAGTAGCTCGTCAAAAGAGACTCTAGCGACACACAGGTTCCTTCCCTGAATCCACCTCTCTTCACGGTGTGTTCTGTCTGTGGCTAATTCGCTCCTCCAAGGAATGCACTAGGGAGGCTATCGGGCCTCAGCCTCTTCGGAAAGCCTGCAGTGTAACAGGCAGAGCTCTGCTCTAGTGGCAGTAAGAACGCAAGCTGGCTTTCTCCTGCAGGCGTTGGTCTTCAGGTATGAGTGCCTAGAAGGATTGCCAAGCAGTTTTGGTTTCCCCGTGCAGCTCAGTCGAGGACAGTGAGGCAGATTTGCATGGCATGTGGGCAGCCAGAGAACACTTTTCCTGGAGACGTTGGGGTGCCGGGGAAAGCGACCTCTCCCCCGGGAGAGTGCCGTGTGTTGCCCTGCACTCGGCAAACAACACGGAGTGAGCGGGAAGGGCTTTCGGCCCCGGCAGATGTTTCTTTGCAGGCCGGGGGAGCCTGCCGGTACTCAGCGTCCTGGACGGATATAGGGCGCCCCCGCGAAGGTCTTACGTGTCTTGAAGAGCGTACGAGGGTGAAAGTAAAGCAGAACCGCGACTAAGGCCCCGTGGAAACCGCTCGAAGCTTCCGCCTCAGCGGGGCTATGAGAAGGCCTTACCTGGAGGTAAGTCCTCCCATCGAGCTTCCCTTTAGGCCTAGAGCGTGACGGGATGAGCTCCTACCGGGACTCTGGAAGCACCCTGTTTATTTAGAGAAAACTGCTTCTCTTCCACGAGCCCTGACTCCAGCGACGAGGGCCCCGTCACAAACGCTTTTAGGCAGGTAGCTTCAAGGCAGCATGGATGGTGCTATAAAAAGGAGAATGCAAGGCTTGTGTCCTCAGGCTCCCACCTCAGTCAACACGCTGACTACCGCCTTGTGATTAGTAGCTCGACAAAAGAGACTCTAGCAACACACAGGTTCCTTCCCTGAATCCACCTTTCTTCACGGGGTGTTCTGCCTGTAGCTAACCCGCTCCTCCAAGGAAGGCACTAGGGAGGCTATCGGGCCTCATCCTCTTCGGAAAGCCTGCAGTGTAACAGGCAGAGTTCTGCTCTAGTGGCAGTAAGAACGCAAGCTGGCTTTCTCCTGCAGGCGTGGGGCTTCAGGTATGAGTGCTTAGAAGGATTGCCAAGCAGTTTTGGTTTCCCCGTGCAGCTCAGTCGAGGACAGTGAGGCAGATTTGCATGGCATGTGGGCAGCCAGAGAACAGTTTTCCTGGAGACGTTGGGGTGCCGGAGAAAGCGACCTCTCCCAAGGAGAGTGCCGTGTGTTGCCCTGCACTCGGCAAACAACACGGAGTGAGCGGGAAGGGCTTTCGGCCCGGGCAGTTGTTTCTTTGCCGGCCGGGGGAGCCTGCCGGTACTCAGCGTCCTTGTCGGGTACAGGGCGCCCCCGCGAGGGTCTTACGTGTCTTGAAGAGCGTACGAGGGGGAAAGTAAAGCAGAACCGCGACTAAGGCCCCGTGGAAACCGCTCGAAGCTTCCGCCTCAGCGGGGCTCTTAGAAGGCCTTACCTGGAGGTAAGTCCTCCCATCGAGCTTCCCTTTAGCCCTAGAGCGTGACGGGATGAGCTCCTACCGGGACTCTGGAAGCACCCTGTTTATTTAGAGAAAACTGCTTCTCTTCCACGAGCCCTGACTCCAGCGACGAGGGCCCCGTCACAAACGGTTTTAGGCAGGTAGCTTCAAGGCAGCATGGATGGTGCTATAAAAAGGAGAATGCAAGGCTTGTGTCCTCAGGCCCCCACCTCCAGTCAACACGCTGACTACCGCCTTGTGATTAGTAGCTCGTCAAAAGAGACTCTAGCGACACACAGGTTCCTTCCCTGAATCCACCTCTCTTCACGGTGTGTTCTGTCTGTGGCTAATTCGCTCCTCCAAGGAATGCACTAGGGAGGCTATCGGGCCTCAGCCTCTTCGGAAAGCCTGCAGTGTAACAGGCAGAGCTCTGCTCTAGTGGCAGTAAGAACGCAAGCTGGCTTTCTCCTGCAGGCGTGGGTCTTCAGGTATGAGTACCTAGAAGGATTGCCAAGCAGTTTTGGTTTCCCCGTGCAGCTCAGTCGAGGACAGTGAGGCAGATTTGCATGGCATGTGGGCAGCCAGAGAACACTTTTCCTGGAGACGTTGGGGTGCCGGGGAAAGCGACCTCTCCCCCGGGAGAGTGCCGTGTGTTGCCCTGCACTCGGCAAACAACACGGAGTGAGCGGGAAGGGCTTTCGGCCCGGGCAGATGTTTCTTTGCAGGCCGGGGGAGCCTGCCGGTACTCAGCGTCCTGGACGGATATAGGGCGCCCCCGCGAAGGTCTTACGTGTCTTGAAGAGCGTACGAGGGTGAAAGTAAAGCAGAACCGCGACTAAGGCCCCGTGGAAACCGCTCGAAGCTTCCGCCTCAGCGGGGCTATGAGAAGGCCTTACCTGGAGGTAAGTCCTCCCATCGAGCTTCCCTTTAGGCCTAGAGCGTGACGGGATGAGCTCCTACCGGGACTCTGGAAGCACCCTGTTTATTTAGAGAAAACTGCTTCTCTTCCACGAGCCCTGACTCCAGCGACGAGGGCCCCGTCACAAACGCTTTTAGGCAGGTAGCTTCAAGGCAGCATGGATGGTGCTATAAAAAGGAGAATGCAAGGCTTGTGTCCTCAGGCTCCCACCTCAGTCAACACGCTGACTACCGCCTTGTGATTCGTAGCTCGACAAAAGAGACTCTAGCAACACACAGGTTCCTTCCCTGAATCCACCTTTCTTCACGGGGTGTTCTGCCTGTAGCTAACCCGCTCCTCCAAGGAAGGCACTAGGGAGGCTATCGGGCCTCATCCTCTTCGGAAAGCCTGCAGTGTAACAGGCAGAGTTCTGCTCTAGTGGCAGTAAGAACGCAAGCTGGCTTTCTCCTGCAGGCGTGGGGCTTCAGGTATGAGTGCTTAGAAGGATTGCCAAGCAGTTTTGGTTTCCCCGTGCAGCTCAGTCGAGGACAGTGAGGCAGATTTGCATGGCATGTGGGCAGCCAGAGAACAGTTTTCCTGGAGACGTTGGGGTGCCGGAGAAAGCGACCTCTCCCAAGGAGAGTGCCGTGTGTTGCCCTGCACTCGGCAAACAACACGGAGTGAGCGGGAAGGGCTTTCGGCCCGGGCAGTTGTTTCTTTGCAGGCCGGGGGAGCCTGCCGGTACTCAGCGTCCTTGTCGGGTACAGGGCGCCCCCGCGAGGGTCTTACGTGTCTTGAAGAGCGTACGAGGGGGAAAGTAAAGCAGAACCGCGACTAAGGCCCCGTGGAAACCGCTCGAAGCTTCCGCCTCAGCGGGGCTCTTAGAAGGCCTTACCTGGAGGTAAGTCCTCCCATCGAGCTTCCCTTTAGCCCTAGAGCGTGACGGGATGAGCTCCTACCGGGACTCTGGAAGCACCCTGTTTATTTAGAGAAAACTGCTTCTCTTCCACGAGCCCTGACTCCAGCGACGAGGGCCCCGTCACAAACGGTTTTAGGCAGGTAGCTTCAAGGCAGCATGGATGGTGCTATAAAAAGGAGAATGCAAGGCTTGTGTCCTCAGGCCCCCACCTCCAGTCAACACGCTGACTACCGCCTTGTGATTAGTAGCTCGTCAAAAGAGACTCTAGCGACACACAGGTTCCTTCCCTGAATCCACCTCTCTTCACGGTGTGTTCTGTCTGTGGCTAATTCGCTCCTCCAAGGAATGCACTAGGGAGGCTATCGGGCCTCAGCCTCTTCGGAAAGCCTGCAGTGTAACAGGCAGAGCTCTGCTCTAGTGGCAGTAAGAACGCAAGCTGGCTTTCTCCTGCAGGCGTGGGTCTTCAGGTATGAGTGCCTAGAAGGATTGCCAAGCAGTTTTGGTTTCCCCGTGCAGCTCAGTCGAGGACAGTGAGGCAGATTTGCATGGCATGTGGGCAGCCAGAGAACACTTTTCCTGGAGACGTTGGGGTGCCGGGGAAAGCGACCTCTCCCCCGGGAGAGTGCCGTGTGTTGCCCTGCACTCGGCAAACAACACGGAGTGAGCGGGAAGGGCTTTCGGCCCGGGCAGATGTTTCTTTGCAGGCCGGGGGAGCCTGCCGGTACTCAGCGTCCTGGACGGATATAGGGCGCCCCCGCGAAGGTCTTACGTGTCTTGAAGAGCGTACGAGGGTGAAAGTAAAGCAGAACCGCGACTAAGGCCCCGTGGAAACCGCTCGAAGCTTCCGCCTCAGCGGGGCTATGAGAAGGCCTTACCTGGAGGTAAGTCCTCCCATCGAGCTTCCCTTTAGGCCTAGAGCGTGACGGGATGAGCTCCTACCGGGACTCTGGAAGCACCCTGTTTATTTAGAGAAAACTGCTTCTCTTCCACGAGCCCTGACTCCAGCGACGAGGGCCCCGTCACAAACGCTTTTAGGCAGGTAGCTTCAAGGCAGCATGGATGGTGCTATAAAAAGGAGAATGCAAGGCTTGTGTCCTCAGGCTCCCACCTCAGTCAACACGCTGACTACCGCCTTGTGATTCGTAGCTCGACAAAAGAGACTCTAGCGACACACAGGTTCCTTCCCTGAATCCAGCTCTCTTCACGGGGTGTTCTGCCTGTAGCTAATTCGCTCCTCCAAGGAATGCACTAGGGAGGCTATCGGGCCTCAGCCTCTTCGGAAAGCCTGCAGTGTAACAGGCAGAGCTCTGCTCTAGTGGCAGTAAGAACGCAAGCTGGCTTTCTCCTGCAGGCGCGGGTCTTCAGGTATGAGTGCCTAGAAGGATTGCCAAGCAGTTTTGGTTTCCCCGTGCAGCTCAGTCGAGGACAGTGAGGCAGATTTGCATGGCATGTGGGCAGCCAGAGAACACTTTTCCTGGAGACGTTGGGGTGCCGGGGAAAGCGACCTCTCCCAAGGAGAGTGCCGTGTGTTGCCCTGCACTCGGCAAACAACACGGAGTGAGCGGGAAGGGCTTTCGGCCCGGGCAGTTGTTTCTTTGCAGGCCGGGGGAGCCTGCCGGTACTCAGCGTCCTTGTCGGGTACAGGGCGCCCCCGCGAGGGTCTTACTTGTCTTGAAGAGCGTACTTGGGAAAAGTAAAGCAGAACCGCGACTAAGGCCCCGTGGAAACCGCTCGAAGCTTCCGCCTCAGCGGGGCTATGAGAAGGCCTTACCTGGAGGTAAGTCCTCCCATCGAGCTTCCCTTTAGGCCTAGAGCGTGACGGGATGAGCTCCTACCGGGACTCTGGAAGCACCCTGTTTATTTAGAGAAAACTGCTTCTCTTCCACGAGCCCTGACTCCAGCGACGAGGGCCCCGTCACAAACGCTTTTAGGCAGGTAGCTTCAAGGCAGCATGGATGGTGCTATAAAAAGGAGAATGCAAGGCTTGTGTCCTCAGGCTCCCACCTCAGTCAACACGCTGACTACCGCCTTGTGATTCGTAGCTCGACAAAAGAGACTCTAGCAACACACAGGTTCCTTCCCTGAATCCACCTTTCTTCACGGGGTGTTCTGCCTGTAGCTAATTCGCTCCTCCAAGGAATGCACTAGGGAGGCTATCGGGCCTCATCCTCTTCGGAAAGCCTGCAGTGTAACAGGCAGAGTTCTGCTCTAGTGGCAGTAAGAACGCAAGCTGGCTTTCTCCTGCAGGCGTGGGGCTTCAGGTATGAGTGCTTAGAAGGATTGCCAAGCAGTTTTGGTTTCCCCGTGCAGCTCAGTCGAGGACAGTGAGGCAGATTTGCATGGCATGTGGGCAGCCAGAGAACACTTTTCCTGGAGACGTTGGGGTGCCGGGGAAAGCGACCTCTCCCCCGGGAGAGTGCCGTGTGTTGCCCTGCACTCGGCAAACAACACGGAGTGAGCGGGAAGGGCTTTCGGCCCGGGCAGATGTTTCTTTGCAGGCCGGGGGAGCCTGCCGGTACTCAGCGTCCTGGACGGATATAGGGCGCCCCCGCGAAGGTCTTACGTGTCTTGAAGAGCGTACGAGGGTGAAAGTAAAGCAGAACCGCGACTAAGGCCCCGTGGAAACCGCTCGAAGCTTCCGCCTCAGCGGGGCTATTAGAAGGCCTTAACTGGAGGGAGTCCTCCCATCGAGCTTCCCTTTAGCCCTAGAGCGTGACAGGATGAGCTCCTACCGGGACTCTGGAAGCACCCTGTTTATTTAGAGAAAACTGCTTCTCTTCCACGAGCCCTGACTCCAGCGACGAGGGCCCCGTCACAAACGGTTTTAGGCAGGTAGCTTCAAGGCAGCATGGATGGTGCTATAAAAAGGAGAATGCAAGGCTTGTGTCCTCAGGCCCCCACCTCCAGTCAACACGCTGACTACCGCCTTGTGATTCGTAGCTCGACAAAAGAGACTCTAGCGACACACAGGTTCCTTCCCTGAATCCAGCTCTCTTCACGGGGTGTTCTGCCTGTAGCTAATTCGCTCCTCCAAGGAATGCACTAGGGAGGCTATCGGGCCTCAGCCTCTTCGGAAAGCCTGCAGTGTAACAGGCAGAGCTCTGCTCTAGTGGCAGTAAGAACGCAAGCTGGCTTTCTCCTGCAGGCGTGGGGCTTCAGGTATGAGTGCCTAGAAGGATTGCCAAGCAGTTTTGGTTTCCCCGTGCAGCTCAGTCGAGGACAGTGAGGCAGATTTGCATGGCATGTGGGCAGCCAGAGAACACTTTTCCTGGAGACGTTGGGGTGCCGGGGAAAGCGACCTCTCCCAAGGAGAGTGCCGTGTGTTGCCCTGCACTCGGCAAACAACACGGAGTGAGCGGGAAGGGCTTTCGGCCCGGGCAGTTGTTTCTTTGCAGGCCGGGGGAGCCTGCCGGTACTCAGCGTCCTTGTTGGGTACAGGGCGCCCCCGCGAGGGTCTTACGTGTCTTGAAGAGCGTACGAGGGGGAAAGTAAAGCAGAACCGCGACTAAGGCCCCGTGGAAACCGCTCGAAGCTTCCGCCTCAGCGGGGCTCTTAGAAGGCCTTACCTGGAGGTAAGTCCTCCCATCGAGCTTCCCTTTAGCCCTAGAGCGTGACGGGATGAGCTCCTACCGGGACTCTGGAAGCACCCTGTTTATTTAGAGAAAACTGCTTCTCTTCCACGAGCCCTGACTCCAGCGACGAGGGCCCCGTCACAAACGCTTTTAGGCAGGTAGCTTCAAGGCAGCATGGATGGTGCTATAAAAAGGAGAATGCAAGGCTTGTGTCCTCAGGCTCCCACCTCAGTCAACACGCTGACTACCGCCTTGTGATTCGTAGCTCGACAAAAGAGACTCTAGCAACACACAGGTTCCTTCCCTGAATCCACCTTTCTTCACGGGGTGTTCTGCCTGTAGCTAATTCGCTCCTCCAAGGAATGCACTAGGGAGGCTATCGGGCCTCATCCTCTTCGGAAAGCCTGCAGTGTAACAGGCAGAGTTCTGCTCTAGTGGCAGTAAGAACGCAAGCTGGCTTTCTCCTGCAGGCGTGGGGCTTCAGGTATGAGTGCTTAGAAGGATTGCCAAGCAGTTTTGGTTTCCCCGTGCAGCTCAGTCGAGGACAGTGAGGCAGATTTGCATGGCATGTGGGCAGCCAGAGAACAGTTTTCCTGGAGACGTTGGGGTGCCGGGGAAAGCGACCTCTCCCCCGGGAGAGTGCCGTGTGTTGCCCTGCACTCGGCAAACAACACGGAGTGAGCGGGAAGGGCTTTCGGCCCGGGCAGATGTTTCTTTGCAGGCCGGGGGAGCCTGCCGGTACTCAGCGTCCTGGACGGATATAGGGCGCCCCCGCGAAGGTCTTACGTGTCTTGAAGAGCGTACGAGGGTGAAAGTAAAGCAGAACCGCGACTAAGGCCCCGTGGAAACCGCTCGAAGCTTCCGCCTCAGCGGGGCTATTAGAAGGCCTTAACTGGAGGGAGTCCTCCCATCGAGCTTCCCTTTAGCCCTAGAGCGTGACAGGATGAGCTCCTACCGGGACTCTGGAAGCACCCTGTTTATTTAGAGAAAACTGCTTCTCTTCCACGAGCCCTGACTCCAGCGACGAGGGCCCCGTCACAAACGGTTTTAGGCAGGTAGCTTCAAGGCAGCATGGATGGTGCTATAAAAAGGAGAATGCAAGGCTTGTGTCCTCAGGCTCCCACCTCCAGTCAACACGCTGACTACCGCCTTGTGATTCGTAGCTCGACAAAAGAGACTCTAGCGACACACAGGTTCCTTCCCTGAATCCAGCTCTCTTCACGGGGTGTTCTGCCTGTAGCTAATTCGCTCCTCCAAGGAATGCACTAGGGAGGCTATCGGGCCTCAGCCTCTTCGGAAAGCCTGCAGTGTAACAGGCAGAGCTCTGCTCTAGTGGCAGTAAGAACGCAAGCTGGCTTTCTCCTGCAGGCGTGGGGCTTCATGTATGAGTGCCTAGAAGGATTGCCAAGCAGTTTTGGTTTCCCCGTGCAGCTCAGTCGAGGACAGTGAGGCAGATTTGCATGGCATGTGGGCAGCCAGAGAACACTTTTCCTGGAGACGTTGGGGTGCCGGGGAAAGCGACCTTTCCCCCGGGAGAGTGCCGTGTGTTGCCCTGCACTCGGCAAACAACACGGAGTGAGCGGGAAGGGCTTTCGGCCCGGGCAGATGTTTCTTTGCAGGCCGGGGGAGCCTGCCGGTACTCAGCGTCCTGGACGGATATAGGGCGCCCCCGCGAAGGTCTTACGTGTCTTGAAGAGCGTACGAGGGTGAAAGTAAAGCAGAACCGCGACTAAGGCCCCGTGGAAACCGCTCGAAGCTTCCGCCTCAGCGGGGCTATGAGAAGGCCTTACCTGGAGGTAAGTCCTCCCATCGAGCTTCCCTTTAGGCCTAGAGCGTGACGGGATGAGCTCCTACCGGGACTCTGGAAGCACCCTGTTTATTTAGAGAAAACTGCTTCTCTTCCACGAGCCCTGACTCCAGCGACGAGGGCCCCGTCACAAACGCTTTTAGGCAGGTAGCTTCAAGGCAGCATGGATGGTGCTATAAAAAGGAGAATGCAAGGCTTGTGTCCTCAGGCTCCCACCTCAGTCAACACGCTGACTACCGCCTTGTGATTCGTAGCTCGACAAAAGAGACTCTAGCGACACACAGGTTCCTTCCCTGAATCCAGCTCTCTTCACGGGGTGTTCTGCCTGTAGCTAATTCGCTCCTCCAAGGAATGCACTAGGGAGGCTATCGGGCCTCAGCCTCTTCGGAAAGCCTGCAGTGTAACAGGCAGAGCTCTGCTCTAGTGGCAGTAAGAACGCAAGCTGGCTTTCTCCTGCAGGCGCGAGTCTTCAGGTATGAGTGCCTAGAAGGATTGCCAAGCAGTTTTGGTTTCCCCGTGCAGCTCAGTCGAGGACAGTGAGGCAGATTTGCATGGCATGTGGGCAGCCAGAGAACACTTTTCCTGGAGACGTTGGGGTGCCGGGGAAAGCGACCTCTCCCAAGGAGAGTGCCGTGTGTTGCCCTGCACTCGGCAAACAACACGGAGTGAGCGGGAAGGGCTTTCGGCCCGGGCAGTTGTTTCTTTGCAGGCCGGGGGAGCCTGCCGGTACTCAGCGTCCTTGTCGGGTACAGGGCGCCCCCGCGAGGGTCTTACGTGTCTTGAAGAGCGTACGAGGGGGAAAGTAAAGCAGAACCGCGACTAAGGCCCCGTGGAAACCGCTCGAAGCTTCCGCCTCAGCGGGGCTCTTAGAAGGCCTTACCTGGAGGTAAGTCCTCCCATCGAGCTTCCCTTTAGCCCTAGAGCGTGACGGGATGAGCTCCTACCGGGACTCTGGAAGCACCCTGTTTATTTAGAGAAAACTGCTTCTCTTCCACGAGCCCTGACTCCAGCGACGAGGGCCCCGTCACAAACGGTTTTAGGCAGGTAGCTTCAAGGCAGCATGGATGGTGCTATAAAAAGGAGAATGCAAGGCTTGTGTCCTCAGGCCCCCACCTCCAGTCAACACGCTGACTACCGCCTTGTGATTAGTAGCTCGTCAAAAGAGACTCTAGCGACACACAGGTTCCTTCCCTGAATCCACCTCTCTTCACGGTGTGTTCTGTCTGTGGCTAATTCGCTCCTCCAAGGAATGCACTAGGGAGGCTATCGGGCCTCAGCCTCTTCGGAAAGCCTGCAGTGTAACAGGCAGAGCTCTGCTCTAGTGGCAGTAAGAACGCAAGCTGGCTTTCTCCTGCAGGCGTTGGTCTTCAGGTATGAGTGCCTAGAAGGATTGCCAAGCAGTTTTGGTTTCCCCGTGCAGCTCAGTCGAGGACAGTGAGGCAGATTTGCATGGCATGTGGGCAGCCAGAGAACACTTTTCCTGGAGACGTTGGGGTGCCGGGGAAAGCGACCTCTCCCCCGGGAGAGTGCCGTGTGTTGCCCTGCACTCGGCAAACAACACGGAGTGAGCGGGAAGGGCTTTCGGCCCCGGCAGATGTTTCTTTGCAGGCCGGGGGAGCCTGCCGGTACTCAGCGTCCTGGACGGATATAGGGCGCCCCCGCGAAGGTCTTACGTGTCTTGAAGAGCGTACGAGGGTGAAAGTAAAGCAGAACCGCGACTAAGGCCCCGTGGAAACCGCTCGAAGCTTCCGCCTCAGCGGGGCTATGAGAAGGCCTTACCTGGAGGTAAGTCCTCCCATCGAGCTTCCCTTTAGGCCTAGAGCGTGACGGGATGAGCTCCTACCGGGACTCTGGAAGCACCCTGTTTATTTAGAGAAAACTGCTTCTCTTCCACGAGCCCTGACTCCAGCGACGAGGGCCCCGTCACAAACGCTTTTAGGCAGGTAGCTTCAAGGCAGCATGGATGGTGCTATAAAAAGGAGAATGCAAGGCTTGTGTCCTCAGGCTCCCACCTCAGTCAACACGCTGACTACCGCCTTGTGATTCGTAGCTCGACAAAAGAGACTCTAGCGACACACAGGTTCCTTCCCTGAATCCAGCTCTCTTCACGGGGTGTTCTGCCTGTAGCTAATTCGCTCCTCCAAGGAATGCACTAGGGAGGCTATCGGGCCTCAGCCTCTTCGGAAAGCCTGCAGTGTAACAGGCAGAGCTCTGCTCTAGTGGCAGTAAGAACGCAAGCTGGCTTTCTCCTGCAGGCGCGGGTCTTCAGGTATGAGTGCCTAGAAGGATTGCCAAGCAGTTTTGGTTTCCCCGTGCAGCTCAGTCGAGGACAGTGAGGCAGATTTGCATGGCATGTGGGCAGCCAGAGAACACTTTTCCTGGAGACGTTGGGGTGCCGGGGAAAGCGACCTCTCCCAAGGAGAGTGCCGTGTGTTGCCCTGCACTCGGCAAACAACACGGAGTGAGCGGGAAGGGCTTTCGGCCCGGGCAGTTGTTTCTTTGCAGGCCGGGGGAGCCTGCCGGTACTCAGCGTCCTTGTCGGGTACAGGGCGCCCCCGCGATGGTCTTACTTGTCTTGAAGAGCGTACTTGGGAAAAGTAAAGCAGAACCGCGACTAAGGCCCCGTGGAAACCGCTCGAAGCTTCCGCCTCAGCGGGGCTATGAGAAGGCCTTACCTGGAGGTAAGTCCTCCCATCGAGCTTCCATTTAGGCCTAGAGCGTGACGGGATGAGCTCCTACCGGGACTCTGGAAGCACCCTGTTTATTTAGAGAAAACTGCTTCTCTTCCACGAGCCCTGACTCCAGCGACGAGGGCCCCGTCACAAACGCTTTTAGGCAGGTAGCTTCAAGGCAGCATGGATGGTGCTATAAAAAGGAGAATGCAAGGCTTGTGTCCTCAGGCTCCCACCTCAGTCAACACGCTGACTACCGCCTTGTGATTCGTAGCTCGACAAAAGAGACTCTAGCAACACACAGGTTCCTTCCCTGAATCCACCTTTCTTCACGGGGTGTTCTGCCTGTAGCTAATTCGCTCCTCCAAGGAATGCACTAGGGAGGCTATCGGGCCTCATCCTCTTCGGAAAGCCTGCAGTGTAACAGGCAGAGTTCTGCTCTAGTGGCAGTAAGAACGCAAGCTGGCTTTCTCCTGCAGGCGTGGGGCTTCAGGTATGAGTGCTTAGAAGGATTGCCAAGCAGTTTTGGTTTCCCCGTGCAGCTCAGTCGAGGACAGTGAGGCAGATTTGCATGGCATGTGGGCAGCCAGAGAACAGTTTTCCTGGAGACGTTGGGGTGCCGGGGAAAGCGACCTCTCCCCCGGGAGAGTGCCGTGTGTTGCCCTGCACTCGGCAAACAACACGGAGTGAGCGGGAAGGGCTTTCGGCCCGGGCAGATGTTTCTTTGCAGGCCGGGGGAGCCTGCCGGTACTCAGCGTCCTGGACGGATATAGGGCGCCCCCGCGAAGGTCTTACGTGTCTTGAAGAGCGTACGAGGGTGAAAGTAAAGCAGAACCGCGACTAAGGCCCCGTGGAAACCGCTCGAAGCTTCCGCCTCAGCGGGGCTATTAGAAGGCCTTAACTGGAGGGAGTCCTCCCATCGAGCTTCCCTTTAGCCCTAGAGCGTGACAGGATGAGCTCCTACCGGGACTCTGGAAGCACCCTGTTTATTTAGAGAAAACTGCTTCTCTTCCACGAGCCCTGACTCCAGCGACGAGGGCCCCGTCACAAACGGTTTTAGGCAGGTAGCTTCAAGGCAGCATGGATGGTGCTATAAAAAGGAGAATGCAAGGCTTGTGTCCTCAGGCTCCCACCTCCAGTCAACACGCTGACTACCGCCTTGTGATTCGTAGCTCGACAAAAGAGACTCTAGCGACACACAGGTTCCTTCCCTGAATCCAGCTCTCTTCACGGGGTGTTCTGCCTGTAGCTAATTCGCTCCTCCAAGGAATGCACTAGGGAGGCTATCGGGCCTCAGCCTCTTCGGAAAGCCTGCAGTGTAACAGGCAGAGCTCTGCTCTAGTGGCAGTAAGAACGCAAGCTGGCTTTCTCCTGCAGGCGTGGGGCTTCATGTATGAGTGCCTAGAAGGATTGCCAAGCAGTTTTGGTTTCCCCGTGCAGCTCAGTCGAGGACAGTGAGGCAGATTTGCATGGCATGTGGGCAGCCAGAGAACACTTTTCCTGGAGACGTTGGGGTGCCGGGGAAAGCGACCTTTCCCCCGGGAGAGTGCCGTGTGTTGCCCTGCACTCGGCAAACAACACGGAGTGAGCGGGAAGGGCTTTCGGCCCGGGCAGATGTTTCTTTGCAGGCCGGGGGAGCCTGCCGGTACTCAGCGTCCTGGACGGATATAGGGCGCCCCCGCGAAGGTCTTACGTGTCTTGAAGAGCGTACGAGGGTGAAAGTAAAGCAGAACCGCGACTAAGGCCCCGTGGAAACCGCTCGAAGCTTCCGCCTCAGCGGGGCTATGAGAAGGCCTTACCTGGAGGTAAGTCCTCCCATCGAGCTTCCCTTTAGGCCTAGAGCGTGACGGGATGAGCTCCTACCGGGACTCTGGAAGCACCCTGTTTATTTAGAGAAAACTGCTTCTCTTCCACGAGCCCTGACTCCAGCGACGAGGGCCCCGTCACAAACGCTTTTAGGCAGGTAGCTTCAAGGCAGCATGGATGGTGCTATAAAAAGGAGAATGCAAGGCTTGTGTCCTCAGGCTCCCACCTCAGTCAACACGCTGACTACCGCCTTGTGATTCGTAGCTCGACAAAAGAGACTCTAGCGACACACAGGTTCCTTCCCTGAATCCAGCTCTCTTCACGGGGTGTTCTGCCTGTAGCTAATTCGCTCCTCCAAGGAATGCACTAGGGAGGCTATCGGGCCTCAGCCTCTTCGGAAAGCCTGCAGTGTAACAGGCAGAGCTCTGCTCTAGTGGCAGTAAGAACGCAAGCTGGCTTTCTCCTGCAGGCGCGAGTCTTCAGGTATGAGTGCCTAGAAGGATTGCCAAGCAGTTTTGGTTTCCCCGTGCAGCTCAGTCGAGGACAGTGAGGCAGATTTGCATGGCATGTGGGCAGCCAGAGAACACTTTTCCTGGAGACGTTGGGGTGCCGGGGAAAGCGACCTCTCCCAAGGAGAGTGCCGTGTGTTGCCCTGCACTCGGCAAACAACACGGAGTGAGCGGGAAGGGCTTTCGGCCCGGGCAGTTGTTTCTTTGCAGGCCGGGGGAGCCTGCCGGTACTCAGCGTCCTTGTCGGGTACAGGGCGCCCCCGCGAGGGTCTTACGTGTCTTGAAGAGCGTACGAGGGGGAAAGTAAAGCAGAACCGCGACTAAGGCCCCGTGGAAACCGCTCGAAGCTTCCGCCTCAGCGGGGCTCTTAGAAGGCCTTACCTGGAGGTAAGTCCTCCCATCGAGCTTCCCTTTAGCCCTAGAGCGTGACGGGATGAGCTCCTACCGGGACTCTGGAAGCACCCTGTTTATTTAGAGAAAACTGCTTCTCTTCCACGAGCCCTGACTCCAGCGACGAGGGCCCCGTCACAAACGGTTTTAGGCAGGTAGCTTCAAGGCAGCATGGATGGTGCTATAAAAAGGAGAATGCAAGGCTTGTGTCCTCAGGCCCCCACCTCCAGTCAACACGCTGACTACCGCCTTGTGATTAGTAGCTCGTCAAAAGAGACTCTAGCGACACACAGGTTCCTTCCCTGAATCCACCTCTCTTCACGGTGTGTTCTGTCTGTGGCTAATTCGCTCCTCCAAGGAATGCACTAGGGAGGCTATCGGGCCTCAGCCTCTTCGGAAAGCCTGCAGTGTAACAGGCAGAGCTCTGCTCTAGTGGCAGTAAGAACGCAAGCTGGCTTTCTCCTGCAGGCGTTGGTCTTCAGGTATGAGTGCCTAGAAGGATTGCCAAGCAGTTTTGGTTTCCCCGTGCAGCTCAGTCGAGGACAGTGAGGCAGATTTGCATGGCATGTGGGCAGCCAGAGAACACTTTTCCTGGAGACGTTGGGGTGCCGGGGAAAGCGACCTCTCCCCCGGGAGAGTGCCGTGTGTTGCCCTGCACTCGGCAAACAACACGGAGTGAGCGGGAAGGGCTTTCGGCCCGGGCAGATGTTTCTTTGCAGGCCGGGGGAGCCTGCCGGTACTCAGCGTCCTGGACGGATATAGGGCGCCCCCGCGAAGGTCTTACGTGTCTTGAAGAGCGTACGAGGGTGAAAGTAAAGCAGAACCGCGACTAAGGCCCCGTGGAAACCGCTCGAAGCTTCCGCCTCAGCGGGGCTATGAGAAGGCCTTACCTGGAGGTAAGTCCTCCCATCGAGCTTCCCTTTAGGCCTAGAGCGTGACGGGATGAGCTCCTACCGGGACTCTGGAAGCACCCTGTTTATTTAGAGAAAACTGCTTCTCTTCCACGAGCCCTGACTCCAGCGACGAGGGCCCCGTCACAAACGCTTTTAGGCAGGTAGCTTCAAGGCAGCATGGATGGTGCTATAAAAAGGAGAATGCAAGGCTTGTGTCCTCAGGCTCCCACCTCAGTCAACACGCTGACTACCGCCTTGTGATTCGTAGCTCGACAAAAGAGACTCTAGCGACACACAGGTTCCTTCCCTGAATCCAGCTCTCTTCACGGGGTGTTCTGCCTGTAGCTAATTCGCTCCTCCAAGGAATGCACTAGGGAGGCTATCGGGCCTCAGCCTCTTCGGAAAGCCTGCAGTGTAACAGGCAGAGCTCTGCTCTAGTGGCAGTAAGAACGCAAGCTGGCTTTCTCCTGCAGGCGCGGGTCTTCAGGTATGAGTGCCTAGAAGGATTGCCAAGCAGTTTTGGTTTCCCCGTGCAGCTCAGTCGAGGACAGTGAGGCAGATTTGCATGGCATGTGGGCAGCCAGAGAACACTTTTCCTGGAGACGTTGGGGTGCCGGGGAAAGCGACCTCTCCCAAGGAGAGTGCCGTGTGTTGCCCTGCACTCGGCAAACAACACGGAGTGAGCGGGAAGGGCTTTCGGCCCGGGCAGTTGTTTCTTTGCAGGCCGGGGGAGCCTGCCGGTACTCAGCGTCCTTGTCGGGTACAGGGCGCCCCCGCGAGGGTCTTACTTGTCTTGAAGAGCGTACTTGGGAAAAGTAAAGCAGAACCGCGACTAAGGCCCCGTGGAAACCGCTCGAAGCTTCCGCCTCAGCGGGGCTATGAGAAGGCCTTACCTGGAGGTAAGTCCTCCCATCGAGCTTCCCTTTAGGCCTAGAGCGTGACGGGATGAGCTCCTACCGGGACTCTGGAAGCACCCTGTTTATTTAGAGAAAACTGCTTCTCTTCCACGAGCCCTGACTCCAGTGACGAGGGCCCCGTCACAAACGCTTTTAGGCAGGTAGCTTCAAGGCAGCATGGATGGTGCTATAAAAAGGAGAATGCAAGGCTTGTGTCCTCAGGCTCCCACCTCAGTCAACACGCTGACTACCGCCTTGTGATTCGTAGCTCGACAAAAGAGACTCTAGCAACACACAGGTTCCTTCCCTGAATCCACCTTTCTTCACGGGGTGTTCTGCCTGTAGCTAATTCTCTCCTCCAAGGAATGCACTAGGGAGGCTATCGGGCCTCATCCTCTTCGGAAAGCCTGCAGTGTAACAGGCAGAGTTCTGCTCTAGTGGCAGTAAGAACGCAAGCTGGCTTTCTCCTGCAGGCGTGGGGCTTCAGGTATGAGTGCTTAGAAGGATTGCCAAGCAGTTTTGGTTTCCCCGTGCAGCTCAGTCGAGGACAGTGAGGCAGATTTGCATGGCATGTGGGCAGCCAGAGAACAGTTTTCCTGGAGACGTTGGGGTGCCGGGGAAAGCGACCTCTCCCCCGGGAGAGTGCCGTGTGTTGCCCTGCACTCGGCAAACAACACGGAGTGAGCGGGAAGGGCTTTCGGCCCGGGCAGATGTTTCTTTGCAGGCCGGGGGAGCCTGCCGGTACTCAGCGTCCTGGACGGATATAGGGCGCCCCCGCGAAGGTCTTACGTGTCTTGAAGAGCGTACGAGGGTGAAAGTAAAGCAGAACCGCGACTAAGGCCCCGTGGAAACCGCTCGAAGCTTCCGCCTCAGCGGGGCTATTAGAAGGCCTTAACTGGAGGGAGTCCTCCCATCGAGCTTCCCTTTAGCCCTAGAGCGTGACAGGATGAGCTCCTACCGGGACTCTGGAAGCACCCTGTTTATTTAGAGAAAACTGCTTCTCTTCCACGAGCCCTGACTCCAGCGACGAGGGCCCCGTCACAAACGGTTTTAGGCAGGTAGCTTCAAGGCAGCATGGATGGTGCTATAAAAAGGAGAATGCAAGGCTTGTGTCCTCAGGCCCCCACCTCCAGTCAACACGCTGACTACCGCCTTGTGATTCGTAGCTCGACAAAAGAGACTCTAGCGACACACAGGTTCCTTCCCTGAATCCAGCTCTCTTCACGGGGTGTTCTGCCTGTAGCTAATTCGCTCCTCCAAGGAATGCACTAGGGAGGCTATCGGGCCTCAGCCTCTTCGGAAAGCCTGCAGTGTAACAGGCAGAGCTCTGCTCTAGTGGCAGTAAGAACGCAAGCTGGCTTTCTCCTGCAGGCGTGGGGCTTCAGGTATGAGTGCCTAGAAGGATTGCCAAGCAGTTTTGGTTTCCCCGTGCAGCTCAGTCGAGGACAGTGAGGCAGATTTGCATGGCATGTGGGCAGCCAGAGAACACTTTTCCTGGAGACGTTGGGGTGCCGGGGAAAGCGACCTCTCCCCCGGGAGAGTGCCGTGTGTTGCCCTGCACTCGGCAAACAACACGGAGTGAGCGGGAAGGGCTTTCGGCCCGGGCAGATGTTTCTTTGCAGGCCGGGGGAGCCTGCCGGTACTCAGCGTCCTGGACGGATATAGGGCGCCCCCGCGAAGGTCTTACGTGTCTTGAAGAGCGTACGAGGGTGAAAGTAAAGCAGAACCGCGACTAAGGCCCCGTGGAAACCGCTCGAAGCTTCCGCCTCAGCGGGGCTCTTAGAAGGCCTTACCTGGAGGTAAGTCCTCCCATCGAGCTTCCCTTTAGGCCTAGAGCGTGACGGGATGAGCTCCTACCGGGACTCTGGAAGCACCCTGTTTATTTAGAGAAAACTGCTTCTCTTCCACGAGCCCTGACTCCAGCGACGAGGGCCCCGTCACAAACGCTTTTAGGCAGGTAGCTTCAAGGCAGCATGGATGGTGCTATAAAAAGGAGAATGCAAGGCTTGTGTCCTCAGGCTCCCACCTCAGTCAACACGCTGACTACCGCCTTGTGATTCGTAGCTCGACAAAAGAGACTCTAGCGACACACAGGTTCCTTCCCTGAATCCAGCTCTCTTCACGGGGTGTTCTGCCTGTAGCTAATTCGCTCCTCCAAGGAATGCACTAGGGAGGCTATCGGGCCTCAGCCTCTTCGGAAAGCCTGCAGTGTAACAGGCAGAGCTCTGCTCTAGTGGCAGTAAGAACGCAAGCTGGCTTTCTCCTGCAGGCGCGGGTCTTCAGGTATGAGTGCCTAGAAGGATTGCCAAGCAGTTTTGGTTTCCCCGTGCAGCTCAGTCGAGGACAGTGAGGCAGATTTGCATGGCATGTGGGCAGCCAGAGAACACTTTTCCTGGAGACGTTGGGGTGCCGGGGAAAGCGACCTCTCCCAAGGAGAGTGCCGTGTGTTGCCCTGCACTCGGCAAACAACACGGAGTGAGCGGGAAGGGCTTTCGGCCCGGGCAGTTGTTTCTTTGCAGGCCGGGGGAGCCTGCCGGTACTCAGCGTCCTTGTCGGGTACAGGGCGCCCCCGCGAGGGTCTTACGTGTCTTGAAGAGCGTACGAGGGGGAAAGTAAAGCAGAACCGCGACTAAGGCCCCGTGGAAACCGCTCGAAGCTTCCGCCTCAGCGGGGCTCTTAGAAGGCCTTACCTGGAGGTAAGTCCTCCCATCGAGCTTCCCTTTAGCCCTAGAGCGTGACGGGATGAGCTCCTACCGGGACTCTGGAAGCACCCTGTTTATTTAGAGAAAACTGCTTCTCTTCCACGAGCCCTGACTCCAGCGACGAGGGCCCCGTCACAAACGGTTTTAGGCAGGTAGCTTCAAGGCAGCATGGATGGTGCTATAAAAAGGAGAATGCAAGGCTTGTGTCCTCAGGCCCCCACCTCCAGTCAACACGCTGACTACCGCCTTGTGATTCGTAGCTCGACAAAAGAGACTCTAGCAACACACAGGTTCCTTCCCTGAATCCACCTTTCTTCACGGGGTGTTCTGCCTGTAGCTAATTCGCTCCTCCAAGGAATGCACTAGGGAGGCTATCGGGCCTCATCCTCTTCGGAAAGCCTGCAGTGTAACAGGCAGAGTTCTGCTCTAGTGGCAGTAAGAACGCAAGCTGGCTTTCTCCTGCAGGCGTGGGGCTTCAGGTATGAGTGCTTAGAAGGATTGCCAAGCAGTTTTGGTTTCCCCGTGCAGCTCAGTCGAGGACAGTGAGGCAGATTTGCATGGCATGTGGGCAGCCAGAGAACAGTTTTCCTGGAGACGTTGGGGTGCCGGGGAAAGCGACCTCTCCCCCGGGAGAGTGCCGTGTGTTGCCCTGCACTCGGCAAACAACACGGAGTGAGCGGGAAGGGCTTTCGGCCCGGGCAGATGTTTCTTTGCAGGCCGGGGGAGCCTGCCGGTACTCAGCGTCCTGGACGGATATAGGGCGCCCCCGCGAAGGTCTTACGTGTCTTGAAGAGCGTACGAGGGTGAAAGTAAAGCAGAACCGCGACTAAGGCCCCGTGGAAACCGCTCGAAGCTTCCGCCTCAGCGGGGCTATGAGAAGGCCTTACCTGGAGGTAAGTCCTCCCATCGAGCTTCCCTTTAGGCCTAGAGCGTGACGGGATGAGCTCCTACCGGGACTCTGGAAGCACCCTGTTTATTTAGAGAAAACTGCTTCTCTTCCACGAGCCCTGACTCCAGCGACGAGGGCCCCGTCACAAACGCTTTTAGGCAGGTAGCTTCAAGGCAGCATGGATGGTGCTATAAAAAGGAGAATGCAAGGCTTGTGTCCTCAGGCTCCCACCTCAGTCAACACGCTGACTACCGCCTTGTGATTCGTAGCTCGACAAAAGAGACTCTAGCAACACACAGGTTCCTTCCCTGAATCCACCTTTCTTCACGGGGTGTTCTGCCTGTAGCTAACCCGCTCCTCCAAGGAAGGCACTAGGGAGGCTATCGGGCCTCATCCTCTTCGGAAAGCCTGCAGTGTAACAGGCAGAGTTCTGCTCTAGTGGCAGTAAGAACGCAAGCTGGCTTTCTCCTGCAGGCGTGGGGCTTCAGGTATGAGTGCTTAGAAGGATTGCCAAGCAGTTTTGGTTTCCCCGTGCAGCTCAGTCGAGGACAGTGAGGCAGATTTGCATGGCATGTGGGCAGCCAGAGAACACTTTTCCTGGAGACGATGGGGTGCCGGAGAAAGCGACCTCTCCCAAGGAGAGTGCCGTGTGTTGCCCTGCACTCGGCAAACAACACGGAGTGAGCGGGAAGGGCTTTCGGCCCGGGCAGTTGTTTCTTTGCAGGCCGGGGGAGCCTGCCGGTACTCAGCGTCCTTGTCGGGTACAGGGCGCCCCCGCGAGGGTCTTACGTGTCTTGAAGAGCGTACGAGGGGGAAAGTAAAGCAGAACCGCGACTAAGGCCGCGTGGAAACCGCTCGAAGCTTCCGCCTCAGCGGGGCTCTTAGAAGGCCTTACCTGGAGGTAAGTCCTCCCATCGAGCTTCCCTTTAGCCCTAGAGCGTGACGGGATGAGCTCCTACCGGGACTCTGGAAGCACCCTGTTTATTTAGAGAAAACTGCTTCTCTTCCACGAGCCCTGACTCCAGCGACGAGGGCCCCGTCACAAACGGTTTTAGGCAGGTAGCTTCAAGGCAGCATGGATGGTGCTATAAAAAGGAGAATGCAAGGCTTGTGTCCTCAGGCCCCCACCTCCAGTCAACACGCTGACTACCGCCTTGTGATTAGTAGCTCGTCAAAAGAGACTCTAGCGACACACAGGTTCCTTCCCTGAATCCACCTCTCTTCACGGTGTGTTCTGTCTGTGGCTAATTCGCTCCTCCAAGGAATGCACTAGGGAGGCTATCGGGCCTCAGCCTCTTCGGAAAGCCTGCAGTGTAACAGGCAGAGCTCTGCTCTAGTGGCAGTAAGAACGCAAGCTGGCTTTCTCCTGCAGGCGTTGGTCTTCAGGTATGAGTGCCTAGAAGGATTGCCAAGCAGTTTTGGTTTCCCCGTGCAGCTCAGTCGAGGACAGTGAGGCAGATTTGCATGGCATGTGGGCAGCCAGAGAACAGTTTTCCTGGAGACGTTGGGGTGCCGGGGAAAGCGACCTCTCCCCCGGGAGAGTGCCGTGTGTTGCCCTGCACTCGGCAAACAACACGGAGTGAGCGGGAAGGGCTTTCGGCCCGGGCAGATGTTTCTTTGCAGGCCGGGGGAGCCTGCCGGTACTCAGCGTCCTGGACGGATATAGGGCGCCCCCGCGAAGGTCTTACGTGTCTTGAAGAGCGTACGAGGGTGAAAGTAAAGCAGAACCGCGACTAAGGCCCCGTGGAAACCGCTCGAAGCTTCCGCCTCAGCGGGGCTATGAGAAGGCCTTACCTGGAGGTAAGTCCTCCCATCGAGCTTCCCTTTAGGCCTAGAGCGTGACGGGATGAGCTCCTACCGGGACTCTGGAAGCACCCTGTTTATTTAGAGAAAACTGCTTCTCTTCCACGAGCCCTGACTCCAGCGACGAGGGCCCCGTCACAAACGCTTTTAGGCAGGTAGCTTCAAGGCAGCATGGATGGTGCTATAAAAAGGAGAATGCAAGGCTTGTGTCCTCAGGCCCCCACCTCCAGTCAACACGCTGACTACCGCCTTGTGATTCGTAGCTCGACAAAAGAGACTCTAGCGACACACAGGTTCCTTCCCTGAATCCAGCTCTCTTCACGGGGTGTTCTGCCTGTAGCTAATTCGCTCCTCCAAGGAATGCACTAGGGAGGCTATCGGGCCTCAGCCTCTTCGGAAAGCCTGCAGTGTAACAGGCAGAGCTCTGCTCTAGTGGCAGTAAGAACGCAAGCTGGCTTTCTCCTTCAGGCGTGGGGCTTCAGGTATGAGTGCCTAGAAGGATTGCCAAGCAGTTTTGGTTTCCCCGTGCAGCTCAGTCGAGGACAGTGAGGCAGATTTGCATGGCATGTGGGCAGCCAGAGAACAGTTTTCCTGGAGACGTTGGGGTGCCGGAGAAAGCGACCTCTCCCAAGGAGAGTGCCGTGTGTTGCCCTGCACTCGGCAAACAACACGGAGTGAGCGGGAAGGGCTTTCGGCCCGGGCAGTTGTTTCTTTGCAGGCCGGGGGAGCCTGCCGGTACTCAGCGTCCTTGTCGGGTACAGGGCGCCCCCGCGAGGGTCTTACGTGTCTTGAAGAGCGTACGAGGGGGAAAGTAAAGCAGAACCGCGACTAAGGCCCCGTGGAAACCGCTCGAAGCTTCCGCCTCAGCGGGGCTATGAGAAGGCCTTACCTGGAGGTAAGTCCTCCCATCGAGCTTCCCTTTAGGCCTAGAGCGTGACGGGATGAGCTCCTACCGGGACTCTGGAAGCACCCTGTTTATTTAGAGAAAACTGCTTCTCTTCCACGAGCCCTGACTCCAGCGACGAGGGCCCCGTCACAAACGCTTTTAGGCAGGTAGCTTCAAGGCAGCATGGATGGTGCTATAAAAAGGAGAATGCAAGGCTTGTGTCCTCAGGCTCCCACCTCAGTCAACACGCTGACTACCGCCTTGTGATTCGTAGCTCGACAAAAGAGACTCTAGCGACACACAGGTTCCTTCCCTGAATCCAGCTCTCTTCACGGGGTGTTCTGCCTGTAGCTAATTCGCTCCTCCAAGGAATGCACTAGGGAGGCTATCGGGCCTCAGCCTCTTCGGAAAGCCTGCAGTGTAACAGGCAGAGCTCTGCTCTAGTGGCAGTAAGAACGCAAGCTGGCTTTCTCCTGCAGGCGTTGGTCTTCAGGTATGAGTGCCTAGAAGGATTGCCAAGCAGTTTTGGTTTCCCCGTGCAGCTCAGTCGAGGACAGTGAGGCAGATTTGCATGGCATGTGGGCAGCCAGAGAACACTTTTCCTGGAGACGTTGGGGTGCCGGGGAAAGCGACCTCTCCCCCGGGAGAGTGCCGTGTGTTGCCCTGCACTCGGCAAACAACACGGAGTGAGCGGGAAGGGCTTTCGGCCCGGGCAGATGTTTCTTTGCAGGCCGGGGGAGCCTGCCGGTACTCAGCGTCCTGGACGGATATAGGGCGCCCCCGCGAAGGTCTTACGTGTCTTGAAGAGCGTACGAGGGTGAAAGTAAAGCAGAACCGCGACTAAGGCCCCGTGGAAACCGCTCGAAGCTTCCGCCTCAGCGGGGCTATGAGAAGGCCTTACCTGGAGGTAAGTCCTCCCATCGAGCTTCCCTTTAGGCCTAGAGCGTGACGGGATGAGCTCCTACCGGGACTCTGGAAGCACCCTGTTTATTTAGAGAAAACTGCTTCTCTTCCACGAGCCCTGACTCCAGCGACGAGGGCCCCGTCACAAACGCTTTTAGGCAGGTAGCTTCAAGGCAGCATGGATGGTGCTATAAAAAGGAGAATGCAAGGCTTGTGTCCTCAGGCTCCCAACTCAGTCAACACGCTGACTACCGCCTTGTGATTCGTAGCTCGACAAAAGAGACTCTAGCGACACAGAGGTTCCTTCCCTGAATCCAGCTCTCTTCACGGGGTGTTCTGCCTGTAGCTAATTCGCTCCTCCAAGGAATGCACTAGGGAGGCTATCGGGCCTCAGCCTCTTCGGAAAGCCTGCAGTGTAACAGGCAGAGCTCTGCTCTAGTGGCAGTAAGAACGCAAGCTGGCTTTCTCCTGCAGGCGCGGGTCTTCAGGTATGAGTGCCTAGAAGGATGGCCAAGCAGTTTTGGTTTCCCCGTGCAGCTCAGTCGAGGACAGTGAGGCAGATTTGCATGGCATGTGGGCAGCCAGAGAACACTTTTCCTGGAGACGTTGGGGTGCCGGGGAAAGCGACCTCTCCCAAGGAGAGTGCCGTGTGTTGCCCTGCACTCGGCAAACAACACGGAGTGAGCGGGAAGGGCTTTCGGCCCGGGCAGTTGTTTCTTTGCAGGCCGGGGGAGCCTGCCGGTACTCAGCGTCCTTGTCGGGTACAGGGCGCCCCCGCGAGGGTCTTACTTGTCTTGAAGAGCGTACTTGGGAAAAGTAAAGCAGAACCGCGACTAAGGCCCCGTGGAAACCGCTCGAAGCTTCCGCCTCAGCGGGGCTATGAGAAGGCCTTACCTGGAGGTAAGTCCTCCCATCGAGCTTCCCTTTAGGCCTAGAGCGTGACGGGATGAGCTCCTACCGGGACTCTGGAAGCACCCTGTTTATTTAGAGAAAACTGCTTCTCTTCCACGAGCCCTGACTCCAGCGACGAGGGCCCCGTCACAAACGCTTTTAGGCAGGTAGCTTCAAGGCAGCATGGATGGTGCTATAAAAAGGAGAATGCAAGGCTTGTGTCCTCAGGCTCCCACCTCAGTCAACACGCTGACTACCGCCTTGTGATTCGTAGCTCGACAAAAGAGACTCTAGCAACACACAGGTTCCTTCCCTGAATCCACCTTTCTTCACGGGGTGTTCTGCCTGTAGCTAATTCGCTCCTCCAAGGAATGCACTAGGGAGGCTATCGGGCCTCATCCTCTTCGGAAAGCCTGCAGTGTAACAGGCAGAGTTCTGCTCTAGTGGCAGTAAGAACGCAAGCTGGCTTTCTCCTGCAGGCGTGGGGCTTCAGGTATGAGTGCTTAGAAGGATTGCCAAGCAGTTTTGGTTTCCCCGTGCAGCTCAGTCGAGGACAGTGAGGCAGATTTGCATGGCATGTGGGCAGCCAGAGAACACTTTTCCTGGAGACGTTGGGGTGCCGGGGAAAGCGACCTCTCCCCCGGGAGAGTGCCGTGTGTTGCCCTGCACTCGGCAAACAACACGGAGTGAGCGGGAAGGGCTTTCGGCCCGGGCAGATGTTTCTTTGCAGGCCGGGGGAGCCTGCCGGTACTCAGCGTCCTGGACGGATATAGGGCGCCCCCGCGAAGGTCTTACGTGTCTTGAAGAGCGTACGAGGGTGAAAGTAAAGCAGAACCGCGACTAAGGCCCCGTGGAAACCGCTCGAAGCTTCCGCCTCAGGGGGGCTCTTAGAAGGCCTTACCTGGAGGTAAGTCCTCCCATCGAGCTTCCCTTTAGGCCTAGAGCGTGACGGGATGAGCTCCTACCGGGACTCTGGAAGCACCCTGTTTATTTAGAGAAAACTGCTTCTCTTCCACGAGCCCTGACTCCAGCGACGAGGGCCCCGTCACAAACGGTTTTAGGCAGGTAGCTTCAAGGCAGCATGGATGGTGCTATAAAAAGGAGAATGCAAGGCTTGTGTCCTCAGGCCCCCACCTCCAGTCAACACGCTGACTACCGCCTTGTGATTAGTAGCTCGTCAAAAGAGACTCTAGCGACACACAGGTTCCTTCCCTGAATCCACCTCTCTTCACGGTGTGTTCTGTCTGTGGCTAATTCGCTCCTCCAAGGAATGCACTAGGGAGGCTATCGGGCCTCAGCCTCTTCGGAAAGCCTGCAGTGTAACAGGCAGAGCTCTGCTCTAGTGGCAGTAAGAACGCAAGCTGGCTTTCTCCTGCAGGCATGGGGCTTCAGGTATGAGTGCCTAGAAGGATTGCCAAGCAGTTTTGGTTTCCCCGTGCAGCTCAGTCGAGGACAGTGAGGCAGATTTGCATGGCATGTGGGCAGCCAGAGAACAGTTTTCCTGGAGACGTTGGGGTGCCGGGGAAAGCGACCTCTCCCCCGGGAGAGTGCCGTGTGTTGCCCTGCACTCGGCAAACAACACGGAGTGAGCGGGAAGGGCTTTCGGCCCGGGCAGATGTTTCTTTGCAGGCCGGGGGAGCCTGCCGGTACTCAGCGTCCTGGACGGATATAGGGCGCCCCCGCGAAGGTCTTACGTGTCTTGAAGAGCGTACGAGGGTGAAAGTAAAGCAGAACCGCGACTAAGGCCCCGTGGAAACCGCTCGAAGCTTCCGCCTCAGCGGGGCTATGAGAAGGCCTTACCTGGAGGTAAGTCCTCCCATCGAGCTTCCCTTTAGGCCTAGAGCGTGACGGGATGAGCTCCTACCGGGACTCTGGAAGCACCCTGTTTATTTAGAGAAAACTGCTTCTCTTCCACGAGCCCTGACTCCAGCGACGAGGGCCCCGTCACAAACGCTTTTAGGCAGGTAGCTTCAAGGCAGCATGGATGGTGCTATAAAAAGGAGAATGCAAGGCTTGTGTCCTCAGGCTCCCACCTCAGTCAACACGCTGACTACCGCCTTGTGATTCGTAGCTCGACAAAAGAGACTCTAGCGACACACAGGTTCCTTCCCTGAATCCAGCTCTCTTCACGGGGTGTTCTGCCTGTAGCTAATTCGCTCCTCCAAGGAATGCACTAGGGAGGCTATCGGGCCTCAGCCTCTTCGGAAAGCCTGCAGTGTAACAGGCAGAGCTCTGCTCTAGTGGCAGTAAGAACGCAAGCTGGCTTTCTCCTGCAGGCGCGGGTCTTCAGGTATGAGTGCCTAGAAGGATTGCCAAGCAGTTTTGGTTTCCCCGTGCAGCTCAGTCGAGGACAGTGAGGCAGATTTGCATGGCATGTGGGCAGCCAGAGAACACTTTTCCTGGAGACGTTGGGGTGCCGGGGAAAGCGACCTCTCCCAAGGAGAGTGCCGTGTGTTGCCCTGCACTCGGCAAACAACCCGGAGTGAGCGGGAAGGGCTTTCGGCCCGGGCAGTTGTTTCTTTGCAGGCCGGGGGAGCCTGCCGGTACTCAGCGTCCTTGTCGGGTACAGGGCGCCCCCGCGAGGGTCTTACTTGTCTTGAAGAGCGTACTTGGGAAAAGTAAAGCAGAACCGCGACTAAGGCCCCGTGGAAACCGCTCGAAGCTTCCGCCTCAGCGGGGCTATGAGAAGGCCTTACCTGGAGGTAAGTCCTCCCATCGAGCTTCCCTTTAGGCCTAGAGCGTGACGGGATGAGCTCCTACCGGGACTCTGGAAGCACCCTGTTTATTTAGAGAAAACTGCTTCTCTTCCACGAGCCCTGACTCCAGCGACGAGGGCCCCGTCACAAACGCTTTTAGGCAGGTAGCTTCAAGGCAGCATGGATGGTGCTATAAAAAGGAGAATGCAAGGCTTGTGTCCTCAGGCTCCCACCTCAGTCAACACGCTGACTACCGCCTTGTGATTCGTAGCTCGACAAAAGAGACTCTAGCAACACACAGGTTCCTTCCCTGAATCCACCTTTCTTCACGGGGTGTTCTGCCTGTAGCTAATTCGCTCCTCCAAGGAATGCACTAGGGAGGCTATCGGGCCTCATCCTCTTCGGAAAGCCTGCAGTGTAACAGGCAGAGTTCTGCTCTAGTGGCAGTAAGAACGCAAGCTGGCTTTCTCCTGCAGGCGTGGGGCTTCAGGTATGAGTGCTTAGAAGGATTGCCAAGCAGTTTTGGTTTCCCCGTGCAGCTCAGTCGAGGACAGTGAGGCAGATTTGCATGGCATGTGGGCAGCCAGAGAACAGTTTTCCTGGAGACGTTGGGGTGCCGGGGAAAGCGACCTCTCCCCCGGGAGAGTGCCGTGTGTTGCCCAGCACTCGGCAAACAACACGGAGTGAGCGGGAAGGGCTTTCGGCCCGGGCAGATGTTTCTTTGCAGGCCGGGGGAGCCTGCCGGTACTCAGCGTCCTGGACGGATATAGGGCGCCCCCGCGAAGGTCTTACGTGTCTTGAAGAGCGTACGAGGGTGAAAGTAAAGCAGAACCGCGACTAAGGCCCCGTGGAAACCGCTCGAAGCTTCCGCCTCAGCGGGGCTATGAGAAGGCCTTACCTGGAGGTAAGTCCTCCCATCGAGCTTCCCTTTAGGCCTAGAGCGTGACGGGATGAGCTCCTACCGGGACTCTGGAAGCACCCTGTTTATTTAGAGAAAACTGCTTCTCTTCCACGAGCCCTGACTCCAGCGACGAGGGCCCCGTCACAAACGCTTTTAGGCAGGTAGCTTCAAGGCAGCATGGATGGTGCTATAAAAAGGAGAATGCAAGGCTTGTGTCCTCAGGCTCCCACCTCAGTCAACACGCTGACTACCGCCTTGTGATTCGTAGCTCGACAAAAGAGACTCTAGCGACACACAGGTTCCTTCCCTGAATCCAGCTCTCTTCACGGGGTGTTCTGCCTGTAGCTAATTCGCTCCTCCAAGGAATGCACTAGGGAGGCTATCGGGCCTCAGCCTCTTCGGAAAGCCTGCAGTGTAACAGGCAGAGCTCTGCTCTAGTGGCAGTAAGAACGCAAGCTGGCTTTCTCCTGCAGGCGCGGGTCTTCAGGTATGAGTGCCTAGAAGGATTGCCAAGCAGTTTTGGTTTCCCCGTGCAGCTCAGTCGAGGACAGTGAGGCAGATTTGCATGGCATGTGGGCAGCCAGAGAACACTTTTCCTGGAGACGTTGGGGTGCCGGGGAAAGCGACCTCTCCCAAGGAGAGTGCCGTGTGTTGCCCTGCAGTCGGCAAACAACACGGAGTGAGCGGGAAGGGCTTTCGGCCCGGGCAGTTGTTTCTTTGCAGGCCGGGGGAGCCTGCCGGTACTCAGCGTCCTTGTCGGGTACAGGGCGCCCCCGCGAGGGTCTTACTTGTCTTGAAGAGCGTACTTGGGAAAAGTAAAGCAGAACCGCGACTAAGGCCCCGTGGAAACCGCTCGAAGCTTCCGCCTCAGCGGGGCTATGAGAAGGCCTTACCTGGAGGTAAGTCCTCCCATCGAGCTTCCCTTTAGGCCTAGAGCGTGACGGGATGAGCTCCTACCGGGACTCTGGAAGCACCCTGTTTATTTAGAGAAAACTGCTTCTGTTCCACGAGCCCTGACTCCAGCGACGAGGGCCCCGTCACAAACGGTTTTAGGCAGGTAGCTTCAAGGCAGCATGGATGGTGCTATAAAAAGGAGAATGCAAGGCTTGTGTCCTCAGGCCCCCACCTCCAGTCAACACGCTGACTACCGCCTTGTGATTCGTAGCTCGACAAAAGAGACTCTAGCGACACACAGGTTCCTTCCCTGAATCCAGCTCTCTTCACGGGGTGTTCTGCCTGTAGCTAATTCGCTCCTCCAAGGAATGCACTAGGGAGGCTATCGGGCCTCATCCTCTTCGGAAGGCCTGCAGTGTAACAGGCAGAGTTCTGCTCTAGTGGCAGTAAGAACGCAAGCTGGCTTTCTCCTGCAGGCATGGGGCTTCAGGTATGAGTGCTTAGAAGGATTGCCAAGCAGTTTTGGTTTCCCCGTGCAGCTCAGTCGAGGACAGTGAGGCAGATTTGCATGGCATGTGGGCAGCCAGAGAACAGTTTTCCTGGAGACGTTGGGGTGCCGGGGAAAGCGACCTCTCCCCCGGGAGAGTGCCGTGTGTTGCCCTGCACTCGGCAAACAACACGGAGTGAGCGGGAAGGGCTTTCGGCCCGGGCAGATGTTTCTTTGCAGGCCGGGGGAGCCTGCCGGTACTCAGCGTCCTGGACGGATATAGGGCGCCCCCGCGAAGGTCTTACGTGTCTTGAAGAGCGTACGAGGGTGAAAGTAAAGCAGAACCGCGACTAAGGCCCCGTGGAAACCGCTCGAAGCTTCCGCCTCAGCGGGGCTATTAGAAGGCCTTAACTGGAGGGAGTCCTCCCATCGAGCTTCCCTTTAGCCCTAGAGCGTGACAGGATGAGCTCCTACCGGGACTCTGGAAGCACCCTGTTTATTTAGAGAAAAATGCTTCTCTTCCACGAGCCCTGACTCCAGCGACGAGGGCCCCGTCACAAACGCTTTTAGGCAGGTAGCTTCAAGGCAGCATGGATGGTGCTATAAAAAGGAGAATGCAAGGCTTGTGTCCTCAGGCTCCCACCTCAGTCAACACGCTGACTACCGCCTTGTGATTCGTAGCTCGACAAAAGAGACTCTAGCAACACACAGGTTCCTTCCCTGAATCCACCTTTCTTCACGGGCTGTTCTGCCTGTAGCTAACTCGCTCCTCCAAGGAAGGCACTAGGGAGGCTATCGGGCCTCAGCCTCTTCGGAAAGCCTGCAGTGTAACAGGCAGAGTTCTGCTCTAGTGGAAGTAAGAACGCAAGCTGGCTTTCTCCTGCAGGCGTGGGGCTTCAGGTATGAGTGCTTAGAAGGATTGCCAAGCAGTTTTGGTTTCCCCGTGCAGCTCAGTCGAGGACAGTGAGGCAGATTTGCATGGCATGTGGGCAGCCAGAGAACAGTTTTCCTGGAGACGTTGGGGTGCCGGAGAAAGCGACCTCTCCCAAGGAGAGTGCCGTGTGTTGCCCTGCACTCGGCAAACAACACGGAGTGAGCGGGAAGGGCTTTCGGCCCGGGCAGTTGTTTCTTTGCAGGCCGGGGGAGCCTGCCGGTACTCAGCGTCCTGGACGGATATAGGGCGCCCCTGCGAGGGTCTTACGTGTCTTGAAGAGCGTACGAGGGGGAAAGTAAAGCAGAAACGCGACTAAGGCCCCGTGGAAACCACTCGAAGCTTCCGCCTCAGCGGGGCTCTTAGAAGGCCTTACCTGGAGGTAAGTCCTCCCATCGAGCTTCCCTTTAGCCCTAGAGCGTGACGGGATGAGCTCCTACCGGGACTCTGGAAGCACCCTGTTTATTTAGAGAAAACTGCTTCTCTTCCACGAGCCCTGACTCCAGCGACGAGGGCCCCGTCACAAACGGTTTTAGGCAGGTAGCTTCAAGGCAGCATGGATGGTGCTATAAAAAGGAGAATGCAAGGCTTGTGTCCTCAGGCCCCCACCTCCAGTCAACACGCTGACTACCGCCTTGTGATTCGTAGCTCGACAAAAGAGACTCTAGCGACACACAGGTTCCTTCCCTGAATCCAGCTCTCTTCACGGGGTGTTCTGCCTGTAGCTAATTCGCTCCTCCAAGGAATGCACTAGGGAGGCTATCAGGCCGCAGGCTCTCCGGAAAGCCTGCAGTGTAACAGGCAGAGCTCTGCTCTAGTGGCAGTAAGAACGCAAGCTGGCTTTCTCCTGCAGGCGTTGGTCTTCAGGTATGAGTGCCTAGAAGGATTGCCAAGCTGTTTTGGTTTCCCCTTGCAGCTCCGTGGAGGAGAGTGAGGCAGATTTGCATGGCATGTGGGCAGCCAGAGAACAGTTTTCCTGGAGACGTTGGGGTGCCGGGGAAAGCGACCTCTCCCAAGGAGAGTGCCGTGTGTTGCCCTGCACTCGGCAAACAACACGGAGTGAGCGGGAAGGGCTTTCGGCCCCGGCAGTTGTTTCTTTGCAGGCCGGGGGAGCCTGCCTGTACTCAGCGTCCTGGACGGATATAGGGCGCCCCCGCGAAGGTCTTACGTGTCTTGAAGAGCGTACGAGGGTGAAAGTAAAGCAGAACCGCGACTAAGGCCCCGTGGAAACCGCTCGAAGCTTCCGCCTCAGCGGGGCTATTAGAAGGCCTTACCTGGAGGTAAGTCCTCCCATCGAGCTTCCCTTTAGCCCTAGAGCGTGACAGGATGAGCTCCTACCGGGACTCTGGAAGCACCCTGTTTATTTAGAGAAAACTGCTTCTCTTCCACGAGCCCTGACTCCAGCGACGAGGGCCCCGTCACAAACGGTTTTAGGCAGGTAGCTTCAAGGCAGCATGGATGGTGCTATAAAAAGGAGAATGCAAGGCTTGTGTCCTCAGGCCCCCACCTCCAGTCAACACGCTGACTACCGCCTTGTGATTCGTAGCTCGACAAAAGAGACTCTAGCGACACACAGGTTCCTTCCCTGAATCCAGCTCTCTTCACGGGGTGTTCTGCCTGTAGCTAATTCGCTCCTCCAAGGAATGCACTAGGGAGGCTATCGGGCCTCAGCCTCTTCGGAAAGCCTGCAGTGTAACAGGCAGAGCTCTGCTCTAGTGGCAGTAAGAACGCAAGCTGGCTTTCTCCTGCAGGCGTGGGGCTTCAGGTATGAGTGCCTAGAAGGATTGCCAAGCAGTTTTGGTTTCCCCGTGCAGCTCAGTCGAGGACAGTGAGGCAGATTTGCATGGCATGTGGGCAGCCAGAGAACACTTTTCCTGGAGACGTTGGGGTGCCGGGGAAAGCGACCTCTCCCAAGGAGAGTGCCGTGTGTTGCCCTGCACTCGGCAAACAACACGGAGTGAGCGGGAAGGGCTTTCGGCCCGGGCAGTTGTTTCTTTGCAGGCCGGGGGAGCCTGCCGGTACTCAGCGTCCTTGTCGGGTACAGGGCGCCCCCGCGAGGGTCTTACGTGTCTTGAAGAGCGTACGAGGGGGAAAGTAAAGCAGAACCGCGACTAAGGCCCCGTGGAAACCGCTCGAAGCTTCCGCCTCAGCGGGGCTCTTAGAAGGCCTTACCTGGAGGTAAGTCCTCCCATCGAGCTTCCCTTTAGCCCTAGAGCGTGACGGGATGAGCTCCTACCGGGACTCTGGAAGCACCCTGTTTATTTAGAGAAAACTGCTTCTCTTCCACGAGCCCTGACTCCAGCGACGAGGGCCCCGTCACAAACGGTTTTAGGCAGGTAGCTTCAAGGCAGCATGGATGGTGCTATAAAAAGGAGAATGCAAGGCTTGTGTCCTCAGGCCCCCACCTCCAGTCAACACGCTGACTACCGCCTTGTGATTAGTAGCTCGTCAAAAGAGACTCTAGCGACACACAGGTTCCTTCCCTGAATCCACCTCTCTTCACGGTGTGTTCTGTCTGTGGCTAATTCGCTCCTCCAAGGAATGCACTAGGGAGGCTATCGGGCCTCAGCCTCTTCGGAAAGCCTGCAGTGTAACAGGCAGAGCTCTGCTCTAGTGGCAGTAAGAACGCAAGCTGGCTTTCTCCTGCAGGCGTTGGTCTTCAGGTATGAGTGCCTAGAAGGATTGCCAAGCAGTTTTGGTTTCCCCGTGCAGCTCAGTCGAGGACAGTGAGGCAGATTTGCATGGCATGTGGGCAGCCAGAGAACACTTTTCCTGGAGACGTTGGGGTGCCGGGGAAAGCGACCTCTCCCCCGGGAGAGTGCCGTGTGTTGCCCTGCACTCGGCAAACAACACGGAGTGAGCGGGAAGGGCTTTCGGCCCGGGCAGATGTTTCTTTGCAGGCCGGGGGAGCCTGCCGGTACTCAGCGTCCTGGACGGATATAGGGCGCCCCCGCGAAGGTCTTACGTGTCTTGAAGAGCGTACGAGGGTGAAAGTAAAGCAGAACCGCGACTAAGGCCCCGTGGAAACCGCTCGAAGCTTCCGCCTCAGCGGGGCTATGAGAAGGCCTTACCTGGAGGTAAGTCCTCCCATCGAGCTTCCCTTTAGCCCTAGAGCGTGACGGGATGAGCTCCTACCGGGACTCTGGAAGCACCCTGTTTATTTAGAGAAAACTGCTTCTCTTCCACGAGCCCTGACTCCAGCGACGAGGGCCCCGTCACAAACGCTTTTAGGCAGGTAGCTTCAAGGCAGCATGGATGGTGCTATAAAAAGGAGAATGCAAGGCTTGTGTCCTCAGGCTCCCACCTCAGTCAACACGCTGACTACCGCCTTGTGATTCGTAGCTCGACAAAAGAGACTCTAGCAACACACAGGTTCCTTCCCTGAATCCACCTTTCTTCACGGGCTGTTCTGCCTGTAGCTAACTCGCTCCTCCAAGGAAGGCACTAGGGAGGCTATCGGGCCTCAGCCTCTTCGGAAAGCCTGCAGTGTAACAGACAGAGTTCTGCTCTAGTGGCAGTAAGAACGCAAGCTGGCTTTCTCCTGCAGGCGTGGGGCTTCAGGTATGAGTGCTTAGAAGGATTGCCAAGCAGTTTTGGTTTCCCCGTGCAGCTCAGTCGAGGACAGTGAGGCAGATTTGCATGGCATGTGGGCAGCCAGAGAACAGTTTTCCTGGAGACGTTGGGGTGCCGGAGAAAGCGACCTCTCCCAAGGAGAGTGCCGTGTGTTGCCCTGCACTCGGCAAACAACACGGAGTGAGCGGGAAGGGCTTTCGGCCCGGGCAGTTGTTTCTTTGCAGGCCGGGGGAGCCTGCCGGTACTCAGCGTCCTGGACGGATATAGGGCGCCCCTGCGAGGGTCTTACGTGTCTTGAAGAGCGTACGAGGGGGAAAGTAAAGCAGAAACGCGACTAAGGCCCCGTGGAAACCGCTCGAAGCTTCCGCCTCAGCGGGGCTATTAGAAGGCCTTACCTGGAGGTAAGTCCTCCCATCGAGCTTCCCTTTAGCCCTAGAGCGTGACGGGATGAGCTCCTACCGGGACTCTGGAAGCACCCTGTTTATTTAGAGAAAACTGCTTCTCTTCCACGAGCCCTGACTCCAGCGACGAGGGCCCCGTCACAAACGGTTTTAGGCAGGTAGCTTCAAGGCAGCATGGATGGTGCTATAAAAAGGAGAATGCAAGGCTTGTGTCCTCAGGCCCCCATTTCCAGTCAACACGCTGACTACCGCCTTGTGATTCGTAGCTCGACAAAAGAGACTCTAGCGACACACAGGTTCCTTCCCTGAATCCAGCTCTCTTCACGGGGTGTTCTGCCTGTAGCTAATTCGCTCCTCCAAGGAATGCACTAGGGAGGCTATCGGGCCTCAGCCTCTTCGGAAAGCCTGCAGTGTAACAGGCAGAGCTCTGCTCTAGTGGCAGTAAGAACGCAAGCTGGCTTTCTCCTGCAGGCGTGGGGCTTCAGGTATGAGTGCCTAGAAGGATTGCCAAGCAGTTTTGGTTTCCCCGTGCAGCTCAGTCGAGGACAGTGAGGCAGATTTGCATGGCATGTGGGCAGCCAGAGAACATTTTTCCTGGAGACGTTGGGGTGCCGGGGAAAGCGACCTCTCCCAAGGAGAGTGCCGTGTGTTGCCCTGCATTCGGCAAACAACACGGAGTGAGCGGGAAGGGCTTTCGGCCCGGGCAGTTGTTTCTTTGCAGGCCGGGGGAGCCTGCCGGTACTCAGCGTCCTTGTTGGGTACAGGGCGCCCCCGCGAGGGTCTTACTTGTCTTGAAGAGCGTACTTGGGAAAAGTAAAGCAGAACCGCGACTAAGGCCCCGTGGAAACCGCTCGAAGCTTCCGCCTCAGCGGGGCTATGAGAAGGCCTTACCTGGAGGTAAGTCCTCCCATCGAGCTTCCCTTTAGCCCTAGAGCGTGACGGGATGAGCTCCTACCGGGACTCTGGAAGCACCCTGTTTATTTAGAGAAAACTGCTTCTCTTCCACGAGCCCTGACTCCAGCGACGAGGGCCCCGTCACAAACGGTTTTAGGCAGGTAGCTTCAAGGCAGCATGGATGGTGCTATAAAAAGGAGAATGCAAGGCTTGTGTCCTCAGGCCCCCACCTCCAGTCAACACGCTGACTACCGCCTTGTGATTAGTAGCTCGTCAAAAGAGACTCTAGCGACACACAGGTTCCTTCCCTGAATCCACCTCTCTTCACGGTGTGTTCTGCCTGTAGCTAATTCGCTCCTCCAAGGAATGCACTAGGGAGGCTATCGGGCCTCATCCTCTTCGGAAAGCCTGCAGTGTAACAGGCAGAGCTCTGCGCTAGTGGCAGTAAGAACGCAAGCTGGCTTTCTCCTGCAGGCGTGGGGCTTCAGGTATGAGTGCCTAGAAGGATTGCCAAGCAGTTTTGGTTTCCCCGTGCAGCTCAGTCGAGGACAGTGAGGCAGATTTGCATGGCATGTGGGCAGCCAGAGAACACTTTTCCTGGAGACGTTGGGGTGCCGGGGAAAGCGACCTCTCCCAAGGAGAGTGCCGTGTGTTGCCCTGCACTCGGCAAACAACACGGAGTGAGCGGGAAGGGCTTTCGGCCCGGGCAGTTGTTTCTTTGCAGGCCGGGGGAGCCTGCCGGTACTCAGCGTCCTGGACGGATATAGGGCGCCCCTGCGAGGGTCTTACGTGTCTTGAAGAGCGTACGAGGGGGAAAGTAAAGCAGAACCGCGACTAAGGCCCCGTGGAAACCGCTCGAAGCTTCCGCCTCAGCGGGGCTCTTAGAAGGCCTTACCTGGAGGTAAGTCCTCCCATCGAGCTTCCCTTTAGCCCTAGAGCGTGACGGGATGAGCTCCTACCGGGACTCTGGAAGCACCCTGTTTATTTAGAGAAAACTGCTTCTCTTCCACGAGCCCTGACTCCAGCGACGAGGGCCCCGTCACAAACGGTTTTAGGCAGGTAGCTTCAAGGCAGCATGGATGGTGCTATAAAAAGGAGAATGCAAGGCTTGTGTCCTCAGGCCCCCACCTCCAGTCAACACGCTGACTACCGCCTTGTGATTAGTAGCTCGTCAAAAGAGACTCTAGCGACACACAGGTTCCTTCCCTGAATCCACCTCTCTTCACGGTGTGTTCTGTCTGTGGCTAATTCGCTCCTCCAAGGAATGCACTAGGGAGGCTATCGGGCCTCAGCCTCTTCGGAAAGCCTGCAGTGTAACAGGCAGAGCTCTGCTCTAGTGGCAGTAAGAACGCAAGCTGGCTTTCTCCTGCAGGCGTTGGTCTTCAGGTATGAGTGCCTAGAAGGATTGCCAAGCAGTTTTGGTTTCCCCGTGCAGCTCAGTCGAGGACAGTGAGGCAGATTTGCATGGCATGTGGGCAGCCAGAGAACACTTTTCCTGGAGACGTTGGGGTGCCGGGGAAAGCGACCTCTCCCCCGGGAGAGTGCCGTGTGTTGCCTTGCACTCGGCAAACAACACGGAGTGAGCGGGAAGGGCTTTCGGCCCCGGCAGATGTTTCTTTGCAGGCCGGGGGAGCCTGCCGGTACTCAGCGTCCTGGACGGATATAGGGCGCCCCCGCGAAGGTCTTACGTGTCTTGAAGAGCGTACGAGGGTGAAAGTAAAGCAGAACCGCGACTAAGGCCCCGTGGAAACCGCTCGAAGCTTCCGCCTCAGCGGGGCTATGAGAAGGCCTTACCTGGAGGTAAGTCCTCCCATCGAGCTTCCCTTTAGGCCTAGAGCGTGACGGGATGAGCTCCTACCGGGACTCTGGAAGCACCCTGTTTATTTAGAGAAAACTGCTTCTCTTCCACGAGCCCTGACTCCAGCGACGAGGGCCCCGTCACAAACGCTTTTAGGCAGGTAGCTTCAAGGCAGCATGGATGGTGCTATAAAAAGGAGAATGCAAGGCTTGTGTCCTCAGGCTCCCACCTCAGTCAACACGCTGACTACCGCCTTGTGATTCGTAGCTCGACAAAAGAGACTCTAGCAACACACAGGTTCCTTCCCTGAATCCACCTTTCTTCACGGGGTGTTCTGCCTGTAGCTAACCCGCTCCTCCAAGGAAGGCACTAGGGAGGCTATCGGGCCTCATCCTCTTCGGAAAGCCTGCAGTGTAACAGGCAGAGTTCTGCTCTAGTGGCAGTAAGAACGCAAGCTGGCTTTCTCCTGCAGGCGTGGGGCTTCAGGTATGAGTGCTTAGAAGGATTGCCAAGCAGTTTTGGTTTCCCCGTGCAGCTCAGTCGAGGACAGTGAGGCAGATTTGCATGGCATGTGGGCAGCCAGAGAACAGTTTTCCTGGAGACGTTGGGGTGCCGGAGAAAGCGACCTCTCCCAAGGAGAGTGCCGTGTGTTGCCCTGCACTCGGCAAACAACACGGAGTGAGCGGGAAGGGCTTTCGGCCCGGGCAGTTGTTTCTTTGCAGGCCGGGGGAGCCTGCCGGTACTCAGCGTCCTTGTCGGGTACAGGGCGCCCCCGCGAGGGTCTTACGTGTCTTGAAGAGCGTACGAGGGGGAAAGTAAAGCAGAACCGCGACTAAGGCCCCGTGGAAACCGCTCGAAGCTTCCGCCTCAGCGGGGCTCTTAGAAGGCCTTACCTGGAGGTAAGTCCTCCCATCGAGCTTCCCTTTAGCCCTAGAGCGTGACGGGATGAGCTCCTACCGGGACTCTGGAAGCACCCTGTTTATTTAGAGAAAACTGCTTCTCTTCCACGAGCCCTGACTCCAGCGACGAGGGCCCCGTCACAAACGGTTTTAGGCAGGTAGCTTCAAGGCAGCATGGATGGTGCTATAAAAAGGAGAATGCAAGGCTTGTGTCCTCAGGCCCCCACCTCCAGTCAACACGCTGACTACCGCCTTGTGATTAGTAGCTCGTCAAAAGAGACTCTAGCGACACACAGGTTCCTTCCCTGAATCCACCTCTCTTCACGGTGTGTTCTGTCTGTGGCTAATTCGCTCCTCCAAGGAATGCACTAGGGAGGCTATCGGGCCTCAGCCTCTTCGGAAAGCCTGCAGTGTAACAGGCAGAGCTCTGCTCTAGTGGCAGTAAGAACGCAAGCTGGCTTTCTCCTGCAGGCGTGGGTCTTCAGGTATGAGTGCCTAGAAGGATTGCCAAGCAGTTTTGGTTTCCCCGTGCAGCTCAGTCGAGGACAGTGAGGCAGATTTGCATGGCATGTGGGCAGCCAGAGAACACTTTTCCTGGAGACGTTGGGGTGCCGGGGAAAGCGACCTCTCCCCCGGGAGAGTGCCGTGTGTTGCCCTGCACTCGGCAAACAACACGGAGTGAGCGGGAAGGGCTTTCGGCCCGGGCAGATGTTTCTTTGCAGGCCGGGGGAGCCTGCCGGTACTCAGCGTCCTGGACGGATATAGGGCGCCCCCGCGAAGGTCTTACGTGTCTTGAAGAGCGTACGAGGGTGAAAGTAAAGCAGAACCGCGACTAAGGCCCCGTGGAAACCGCTCGAAGCTTCCGCCTCAGCGGGGCTATGAGAAGGCCTTACCTGGAGGTAAGTCCTCCCATCGAGCTTCCCTTTAGGCCTAGAGCGTGACGGGATGAGCTCCTACCGGGACTCTGGAAGCACCCTGTTTATTTAGAGAAAACTGCTTCTCTTCCACGAGCCCTGACTCCAGCGACGAGGGCCCCGTCACAAACGCTTTTAGGCAGGTAGCTTCAAGGCAGCATGGATGGTGCTATAAAAAGGAGAATGCAAGGCTTGTGTCCTCAGGCTCCCACCTCAGTCAACACGCTGACTACCGCCTTGTGATTCGTAGCTCGACAAAAGAGACTCTAGCGACACACAGGTTCCTTCCCTGAATCCAGCTCTCTTCACGGGGTGTTCTGCCTGTAGCTAATTCGCTCCTCCAAGGAATGCACTAGGGAGGCTATCGGGCCTCAGCCTCTTCGGAAAGCCTGCAGTGTAACAGGCAGAGCTCTGCTCTAGGGCAGTAAGAACGCAAGCTGGCTTTCTCCTGCAGGCGCGGGTCTTCAGGTATGAGTGCCTAGAAGGATTGCCAAGCAGTTTTGGTTTCCCCGTGCAGCTCAGTCGAGGACAGTGAGGCAGATTTGCATGGCATGTGGGCAGCCAGAGAACACTTTTCCTGGAGACGTTGGGGTGCCGGGGAAAGCGACCTCTCCCAAGGAGAGTGCCGTGTGTTGCCCTGCACTCGGCAAACAACACGGAGTGAGCGGGAAGGGCTTTCGGCCCGGGCAGTTGTTTCTTTGCAGGCCGGGGGAGCCTGCCGGTACTCAGCGTCCTTGTCGGGTACAGGGCGCCCCCGCGAGGGTCTTACTTGTCTTGAAGAGCGTACTTGGGAAAAGTAAAGCAGAACCGCGACTAAGGCCCCGTGGAAACCGCTCGAAGCTTCCGCCTCAGCGGGGCTATGAGAAGGCCTTACCTGGAGGTAAGTCCTCCCATCGAGCTTCCCTTTAGGCCTAGAGCGTGACGGGATGAGCTCCTACCGGGACTCTGGAAGCACCCTGTTTATTTAGAGAAAACTGCTTCTCTTCCACGAGCCCTGACTCCAGCGACGAGGGCCCCGTCACAAACGCTTTTAGGCAGGTAGCTTCAAGGCAGCATGGATGGTGCTATAAAAAGGAGAATGCAAGGCTTGTGTCCTCAGGCTCCCACCTCAGTCAACACGCTGACTACCGCCTTGTGATTCGTAGCTCGACAAAAGAGACTCTAGCAACACACAGGTTCCTTCCCTGAATCCACCTTTCTTCACGGGGTGTTCTGCCTGTAGCTAATTCGCTCCTCCAAGGAATGCACTAGGGAGGCTATCGGGCCTCATCCTCTTCGGAAAGCCTGCAGTGTAACAGGCAGAGTTCTGCTCTAGTGGCAGTAAGAACGCAAGCTGGCTTTCTCCTGCAGGCGTGGGGCTTCAGGTATGAGTGCTTAGAAGGATTGCCAAGCAGTTTTGGTTTCCCCGTGCAGCTCAGTCGAGGACAGTGAGGCAGATTTGCATGGCATGTGGGCAGCCAGAGAACAGTTTTCCTGGAGACGTTGGGGTGCCGGGGAAAGCGACCTCTCCCCCGGGAGAGTGCCGTGTGTTGCCCTGCACTCGGCAAACAACACGGAGTGAGCGGGAAGGGCTTTCGGCCCGGGCAGATGTTTCTTTGCAGGCCGGGGGAGCCTGCCGGTACTCAGCGTCCTGGACGGATATAGGGCGCCCCCGCGAAGGTCTTACGTGTCTTGAAGAGCGTACGAGGGTGAAAGTAAAGCAGAACCGCGACTAAGGCCCCGTGGAAACCGCTCGAAGCTTCCGCCTCAGCGGGGCTATTAGAAGGCCTTAACTGGAGGGAGTCCTCCCATCGAGCTTCCCTTTAGCCCTAGAGCGTGACGGGATGAGCTCCTACCGGGACTCTGGAAGCACCCTGTTTATTTAGAGAAAACTGCTTCTCTTCCACGAGCCCTGACTCCAGCGACGAGGGCCCCGTCACAAACGGTTTTAGGCAGGTAGCTTCAAGGCAGCATGGATGGTGCTATAAAAAGGAGAATGCAAGGCTTGTGTCCTCAGGCCCCCACCTCCAGTCAACACGCTGACTACCGCCTTGTGATTCGTAGCTCGACAAAAGAGACTCTAGCGACACACAGGTTCCTTCCCTGAATCCAGCTCTCTTCACGGGGTGTTCTGCCTGTGGCTAATTCGCTCCTCCAAGGAATGCACTAGGGAGGCTATCGGGCCTCAGCCTCTTCGGAAAGCCTGCAGTGTAACAGGCAGAGCTCTGCTCTAGTGGCAGTAAGAACGCAAGCTGGCTTTCTCCTGCAGGCGTGGGGCTTCAGGTATGAGTGCCTAGAAGGATTGCCAAGCAGTTTTGGTTTCCCCGTGCAGCTCAGTCGAGGACAGTGAGGCAGATTTGCATGGCATGTGGGCAGCCAGAGAACACTTTTCCTGGAGACGTTGGGGTGCCGGGGAAAGCGACCTCTCCCAAGGAGAGTGCCGTGTGTTGCCCTGCACTCGGCAAACAACACGGAGTGAGCGGGAAGGGCTTTCGGCCCGGGCAGTTGTTTCTTTGCAGGCGGGGGTAGCCTGCCGGTACTCAGCGTCCTTGTTGGGTACAGGGCGCCCCCGCGAGGGTCTTACGTGTCTTGAAGAGCGTACGAGGGGGAAAGTAAAGCAGAACCGCGACTAAGGCCCCGTGGAAACCGCTCGAAGCTTCCGCCTCAGCGGGGCTCTTAGAAGGCCTTACCTGGAGGTAAGTCCTCCCATCGAGCTTCCCTTTAGCCCTAGAGCGTGACGGGATGAGCTCCTACCGGGACTCTGGAAGCACCCTGTTTATTTAGAGAAAACTGCTTCTCTTCCACGAGCCCTGACTCCAGCGACGAGGGCCCCGTCACAAACGGTTTTAGGCAGGTAGCTTCAAGGCAGCATGGATGGTGCTATAAAAAGGAGAATGCAAGGCTTGTGTCCTCAGGCCCCCACCTCCTGTCAACACGCTGACTACCGCCTTGTGATTAGTAGCTCGTCAAAAGAGACTCTAGCGACACACAGGTTCCTTCCCTGAATCCAGCTCTCTTCACGGGGTGTTCTGTCTGTGGCTAATTCGCTCCTCCAAGGAATGCACTAGGGAGGCTATCGGGCCTCATCCTCTTCGGAAAGCCTGCAGTGTAACAGGCAGAGCTCTGCTCTAGTGGCAGTAAGAACGCAAGCTGGCTTTCTCCTGCAGGCGTTGGTCTTCAGGTATGAGTGCCTAGAAGGATTGCCAAGCAGTTTTGGTTTCCCCGTGCAGCTCAGTCGAGGACAGTGAGGCAGATTTGCATGGCATGTGGGCAGCCAGAGAACACTTTTCCTGGAGACGTTGGGGTGCCGGGGAAAGCGACCTCTCCCCCGGGAGAGTGCCGTGTGTTGCCTTGCACTCGGCAAACCACACGGAGTGAGCGGGAAGGGCTTTCGGCCCGGGCAGATGTTTCTTTGCAGGCCGGGGGAGCCTGCCGGTACTCAGCGTCCTGGACGGATATAGGGCGCCCCCGCGAAGGTCTTACGTGTCTTGAAGAGCGTATGAGGGTGAAAGTAAAGCAGAACCGCGACTAAGGCCCCGTGGAAACCGCTCGAAGCTTCCGCCTCAGCGGGGCTATGAGAAGGCCTTACCTGGAGGTAAGTCCTCCCATCGAGCTTCCCTTTAGCCCTAGAGCGTGACGGGATGAGCTCCTACCGGGACTCTGGAAGCACCCTGTTTATTTAGAGAAAACTGCTTCTCTTCCACGAGCCCTGACTCCAGCGACGAGGGCCCCGTCACAAACGCTTTTAGGCAGGTAGCTTCAAGGCAGCATGGATGGTGCTATAAAAAGGAGAATGCAAGGCTTGTGTCCTCAGGCTCCCACCTCAGTCAACACGCTGACTACCGCCTTGTGATTCGTAGCTCGACAAAAGAGACTCTAGCAACACACAGGTTCCTTCCCTGAATCCACCTTTCTTCACGGGGTGTTCTGCCTGTAGCTAACCCGCTCCTCCAAGGAAGGCACTAGGGAGGCTATCGGGCCTCATCCTCTTCGGAAAGCCTGCAGTGTAACAGGCAGAGTTCTGCTCTAGTGGCAGTAAGAACGCAAGCTGGCTTTCTCCTGCAGGCGTGGGGCTTCAGGTATGAGTGCCTAGAAGGATTGCCAAGCAGTTTTGGTTTCCCCGTGCAGCTCAGTCGAGGACAGTGAGGCAGATTTGCATGGCATGTGGGCAGCCAGAGAACAGTTTTCCTGGAGACGTTGGGGTGCCGGAGAAAGCGACCTCTCCCAAGGAGAGTGCCGTGTGTTGCCCTGCACTCGGCAAACAACACGGAGTGAGCGGGAAGGGCTTTCGGCCCGGGCAGTTGTTTCTTTGCAGGCCGGGGGAGCCTGCCGGTACTCAGCGTCCTTGTCGGGTACAGGGCGCCCCCGCGAGGGTCTTACGTGTCTTGAAGAGCGTACGAGGGGGAAAGTAAAGCAGAACCGCGACTAAGGCCCCGTGGAAACCGCTCGAAGCTTCCGCCTCAGGGGGGCTCTTAGAAGGCCTTACCTGGAGGTAAGTCCTCCCATCGAGCTTCCCTTTAGCCCTAGAGCGTGACGGGATGAGCTCCTACCGGGACTCTGGAAGCACCCTGTTTATTTAGAGAAAACTGCTTCTCTTCCACGAGCCCTGACTCCAGCGACGAGGGCCCCGTCACAAACGGTTTTAGGCAGGTAGCTTCAAGGCAGCATGGATGGTGCTATAAAAAGGAGAATGCAAGGCTTGTGTCCTCAGGCCCCCACCTCCAGTCAACACGCTGACTACCGCCTTGTGATTAGTAGCTCGTCAAAAGAGACTCTAGCGACACACAGGTTCCTTCCCTGAATCCACCTCTCTTCACGGTGTGTTCTGTCTGTGGCTAATTCGCTCCTCCAAGGAATGCACTAGGGAGGCTATCGGGCCTCAGCCTCTTCGGAAAGCCTGCAGTGTAACAGGCAGAGCTCTGCTCTAGTGGCAGTAAGAACGCAAGCTGGCTTTCTCCTGCAGGCGTTGGTCTTCAGGTATGAGTGCCTAGAAGGATTGCCAAGCAGTTTTGGTTTCCCCGTGCAGCTCAGTCGAGGACAGTGAGGCAGATTTGCATGGCATGTGGGCAGCCAGAGAACACTTTTCCTGGAGACGTTGGGGTGCCGCGGAAAGCGACCTCTCCCCCGGGAGAGTGCCGTGTGTTGCCCTGCACTCGGCAAACAACACGGAGTGAGCGGGAAGGGCTTTCGGCCCGGGCAGATGTTTCTTTGCAGGCCGGGGGAGCCTGCCGGTACTCAGCGTCCTGGACGGATATAGGGCGCCCCCGCGAAGGTCTTACGTGTCTTGAAGAGCGTACGAGGGTGAAAGTAAAGCAGAACCGCGACTAAGGCCCCGTGGAAACCGCTCGAAGCTTCCGCCTCAGCGGGGCTATGAGAAGGCCTTACCTGGAGGTAAGTCCTCCCATCGAGCTTCCCTTTAGGCCTAGAGCGTGACGGGATGAGCTCCTACCGGGACTCTGGAAGCACCCTGTTTATTTAGAGAAAACTGCTTCTCTTCCACGAGCCCTGACTCCAGCGACGAGGGCCCCGTCACAAACGCTTTTAGGCAGGTAGCTTCAAGGCAGCATGGATGGTGCTATAAAAAGGAGAATGCAAGGCTTGTGTCCTCAGGCTCCCACCTCAGTCAACACGCTGACTACCGCCTTGTGATTCGTAGCTCGACAAAAGAGACTCTAGCGACACACAGGTTCCTTCCCTGAATCCAGCTCTCTTCACGGGGTGTTCTGCCTGTAGCTAATTCGCTCCTCCAAGGAATGCACTAGGGAGGCTATCGGGCCTCAGCCTCTTCGGAAAGCCTGCAGTGTAACAGGCAGAGCTCTGCTCTAGTGGCAGTAAGAACGCAAGCTGGCTTTCTCCTGCAGGCGCGGGTCTTCAGGTATGAGTGCCTAGAAGGATTGCCAAGCAGTTTTGGTTTCCCCGTGCAGCTCAGTCGAGGACAGTGAGGCAGATTTGCATGGCATGTGGGCAGCCAGAGAACACTTTTCCTGGAGACGTTGGGGTGCCGGGGAAAGCGACCTCTCCCAAGGAGAGTGCCGTGTGTTGCCCTGCACTCGGCAAACAACACGGAGTGAGCGGGAAGGGCTTTCGGCCCGGGCAGTTGTTTCTTTGCAGGCCGGGGGAGCCTGCCGGTACTCAGCGTCCTTGTCGGGTACAGGGCGCCCCCGCGAGGGTCTTACTTGTCTTGAAGAGCGTACTTGGGAAAAGTAAAGCAGAACCGCGACTAAGGCCCCGTGGAAACCGCTCGAAGCTTCCGCCTCAGCGGGGCTATGAGAAGGCCTTACCTGGAGGTAAGTCCTCCCATCGAGCTTCCCTTTAGGCCTAGAGCGTGACGGGATGAGCTCCTACCGGGACTCTGGAAGCACCCTGTTTATTTAGAGAAAACTGCTTCTCTTCCACGAGCCCTGACTCCAGCGACGAGGGCCCCGTCACAAACGCTTTTAGGCAGGTAGCTTCAAGGCAGCATGGATGGTGCTATAAAAAGGAGAATGCAAGGCTTGTGTCCTCAGGCTCCCACCTCAGTCAACACGCTGACTACCGCCTTGTGATTCGTAGCTCGACAAAAGAGACTCTAGCAACACACAGGTTCCTTCCCTGAATCCACCTTTCTTCACGGGGTGTTCTGCCTGTAGCTAATTCGCTCCTCCAAGGAATGCACTAGGGAGGCTATCGGGCCTCATCCTCTTCGGAAAGCCTGCAGTGTAACAGGCAGAGTTCTGCTCTAGTGGCAGTAAGAACGCAAGCTGGCTTTCTCCTGCAGGCGTGGGGCTTCAGGTATGAGTGCTTAGAAGGATTGCCAAGCAGTTTTGGTTTCCCCGTGCAGCTCAGTCGAGGACAGTGAGGCAGATTTGCATGGCATGTGGGCAGCCAGAGAACACTTTTCCTGGAGACGTTGGGGTGCCGGGGAAAGCGACCTCTCCCCCGGGAGAGTGCCGTGTGTTGCCCTGCACTCGGCAAACAACACGGAGTGAGCGGGAAGGGCTTTCGGCCCGGGCAGATGTTTCTTTGCAGGCCGGGGGAGCCTGCCGGTACTCAGCGTCCTGGACGGATATATGGCGCCCCCGCGAAGGTCTTACGTGTCTTGAAGAGCGTACGAGGGTGAAAGTAAAGCAGAACCGCGACTAAGGCCCCGTGGAAACCGCTCGAAGCTTCCGCCTCAGCGGGGCTATGAGAAGGCCTTACCTGGAGGTAAGTCCTCCCATCGAGCTTCCCTTTAGGCCTAGAGCGTGACGGGATGAGCTCCTACCGGGACTCTGGAAGCACCCTGTTTATTTAGAGAAAACTGCTTCTCTTCCACGAGCCCTGACTCCAGCGACGAGGGCCCCGTCACAAACGCTTTTAGGCAGGTAGCTTCAAGGCAGCATGGATGGTGCTATAAAAAGGAGAATGCAAGGCTTGTGTCCTCAGGCTCCCACCTCAGTCAACACGCTGACTACCGCCTTGTGATTCGTAGCTCGACAAAAGAGACTCTAGCAACACACAGGTTCCTTCCCTGAATCCACCTTTCTTCACGGGGTGTTCTGCCTGTAGCTAACCCGCTCCTCCAAGGAAGGCACTAGGGAGGCTATCGGGCCTCATCCTCTTCGGAAAGCCTGCAGTGTAACAGGCAGAGTTCTGCTCTAGTGGCAGTAAGAACGCAAGCTGGCTTTCTCCTGCAGGCGTGGGGTTTCAGGTATGAGTGCCTAGAAGGATTGCCAAGCAGTTTTGGTTTCCCCGTGCAGCTCAGTCGAGGACAGTGAGGCAGATTTGCATGGCATGTGGGCAGCCAGAGAACAGTTTTCCTGGAGACGTTGGGGTGCCGGAGAAAGCGACCTCTCCCAAGGAGAGTGCCGTGTGTTGCCCTGCACTCGGCAAACAACACGGAGTGAGCGGGAAGGGCTTTCGGCCCGGGCAGTTGTTTCTTTGCAGGCCGGGGGAGCCTGCCGGTACTCAGCGTCCTTGTCGGGTACAGGGCGCCCCCGCGAGGGTCTTACGTGTCTTGAAGAGCGTACGAGGGGGAAAGTAAAGCAGAACCGCGACTAAGGCCCCGTGGAAACCGCTCGAAGCTTCCGCCTCAGGGGGGCTCTTAGAAGGCCTTACCTGGAGGTAAGTCCTCCCATCGAGCTTCCCTTTAGCCCTAGAGCGTGACGGGATGAGCTCCTACCGGGACTCTGGAAGCACCCTGTTTATTTAGAGAAAACTGCTTCTCTTCCACGAGCCCTGACTCCAGCGACGAGGGCCCCGTCACAAACGGTTTTAGGCAGGTAGCTTCAAGGCAGCATGGATGGTGCTATAAAAAGGAGAATGCAAGGCTTGTGTCCTCAGGCCCCCACCTCCAGTCAACACGCTGACTACCGCCTTGTGATTAGTAGCTCGTCAAAAGAGACTCTAGCGACACACAGGTTCCTTCCCTGAATCCACCTCTCTTCACGGTGTGTTCTGTCTGTGGCTAATTCGCTCCTCCAAGGAATGCACTAGGGAGGCTATCGGGCCTCAGCCTCTTCGGAAAGCCTGCAGTGTAACAGGCAGAGCTCTGCTCTAGTGGCAGTAAGAACGCAAGCTGGCTTTCTCCTGCAGGCGTTGGTCTTCAGGTATGAGTGCCTAGAAGGATTGCCAAGCAGTTTTGGTTTCCCCGTGCAGCTCAGTCGAGGACAGTGAGGCAGATTTGCATGGCATGTGGGCAGCCAGAGAACACTTTTCCTGGAGACGTTGGGGTGCCGGGGAAAGCGACCTCTCCCCCGGGAGAGTGCCGTGTGTTGCCCTGCACTCGGCAAACAACACGGAGTGAGCGGGAAGGGCTTTCGGCCCGGGCAGATGTTTCTTTGCAGGCCGGGGGAGCCTGCCGGTACTCAGCGTCCTGGACGGATATAGGGCGCCCCCGCGAAGGTCTTACGTGTCTTGAAGAGCGTACGAGGGTGAAAGTAAAGCAGAACCGCGACTAAGGCCCCGTGGAAACCGCTCGAAGCTTCCGCCTCAGCGGGGCTATGAGAAGGCCTTACCTGGAGGTAAGTCCTCCCATCGAGCTTCCCTTTAGGCCTAGAGCGTGACGGGATGAGCTCCTACCGGGACTCTGGAAGCACCCTGTTTATTTAGAGAAAACTGCTTCTCTTCCACGAGCCCTGACTCCAGCGACGAGGGCCCCGTCACAAACGCTTTTAGGCAGGTAGCTTCAAGGCAGCATGGATGGTGCTATAAAAAGGAGAATGCAAGGCTTGTGTCCTCAGGCTCCCACCTCAGTCAACACGCTGACTACCGCCTTGTGATTCGTAGCTCGACAAAAGAGACTCTAGCAACACACAGGTTCCTTCCCTGAATCCACCTTTCTTCACGGGGTGTTCTGCCTGTAGCTAATTCGCTCCTCCAAGGAATGCACTAGGGAGGCTATCGGGCCTCATCCTCTTCGGAAAGCCTGCAGTGTAACAGGCAGAGTTCTGCTCTAGTGGCAGTAAGAACGCAAGCTGGCTTTCTCCTGCAGGCGTGGGGCTTCAGGTATGAGTGCTTAGAAGGATTGCCAAGCAGTTTTGGTTTCCCCGTGCAGCTCAGTCGAGGACAGTGAGGCAGATTTGCATGGCATGTGGGCAGCCAGAGAACACTTTTCCTGGAGACGTTGGGGTGCCGGGGAAAGCGACCTCTCCCCCGGGAGAGTGCCGTGTGTTGCCCTGCACTCGGCAAACAACACGGAGTGAGCGGGAAGGGCTTTCGGCCCGGGCAGATGTTTCTTTGCAGGCCGGGGGAGCCTGCCGGTACTCAGCGTCCTGGACGGATATATGGCGCCCCCGCGAAGGTCTTACGTGTCTTGAAGAGCGTACGAGGGTGAAAGTAAAGCAGAACCGCGACTAAGGCCCCGTGGAAACCGCTCGAAGCTTCCGCCTCAGCGGGGCTATGAGAAGGCCTTACCTGGAGGTAAGTCCTCCCATCGAGCTTCCCTTTAGGCCTAGAGCGTGACGGGATGAGCTCCTACCGGGACTCTGGAAGCACCCTGTTTATTTAGAGAAAACTGCTTCTCTTCCACGAGCCCTGACTCCAGCGACGAGGGCCCCGTCACAAACGCTTTTAGGCAGGTAGCTTCAAGGCAGCATGGATGGTGCTATAAAAAGGAGAATGCAAGGCTTGTGTCCTCAGGCTCCCACCTCAGTCAACACGCTGACTACCGCCTTGTGATTCGTAGCTCGACAAAAGAGACTCTAGCAACACACAGGTTCCTTCCCTGAATCCACCTTTCTTCACGGGGTGTTCTGCCTGTAGCTAACCCGCTCCTCCAAGGAAGGCACTAGGGAGGCTATCGGGCCTCATCCTCTTCGGAAAGCCTGCAGTGTAACAGGCAGAGTTCTGCTCTAGTGGCAGTAAGAACGCAAGCTGGCTTTCTCCTGCAGGCGTGGGGCTTCAGGTATGAGTGCTTAGAAGGATTGCCAAGCAGTTTTGGTTTCCCCGTGCAGCTCAGTCGAGGACAGTGAGGCAGATTTGCATGGCATGTGGGCAGCCAGAGAACAGTTTTCCTGGAGACGTTGGGGTGCCGGAGAAAGCGACCTCTCCCAAGGAGAGTGCCGTGTGTTGCCCTGCACTCGGCAAACAACACGGAGTGAGCGGGAAGGGCTTTCGGCCCGGGCAGTTGTTTCTTTGCAGGCCGGGGGAGCCTGCCGGTACTCAGCGTCCTTGTCGGGTACAGGGCGCCCCCGCGAGGGTCTTACGTGTCTTGAAGAGCGTACGAGGGGGAAAGTAAAGCAGAACCGCGACTAAGGCCCCGTGGAAACCGCTCGAAGCTTCCGCCTCAGCGGGGCTCTTAGAAGGCCTTACCTGGAGGTAAGTCCTCCCATCGAGCTTCCCTTTAGCCCTAGAGCGTGACGGGATGAGCTCCTACCGGGACTCTGGAAGCACCCTGTTTATTTAGAGAAAACTGCTTCTCTTCCACGAGCCCTGACTCCAGCGACGAGGGCCCCGTCACAAACGGTTTTAGGCAGGTAGCTTCAAGGCAGCATGGATGGTGCTATAAAAAGGAGAATGCAAGGCTTGTGTCCTCAGGCCCCCACCTCCAGTCAACACGCTGACTACCGCCTTGTGATTCGTAGCTCGACAAAAGAGACTCTAGCGACACACAGGTTCCTTCCCTGAATCCAGCTCTCTTCACGGGGTGTTCTGCCTGTGGCTAATTCGCTCCTCCAAGGAATGCACTAGGGAGGCTATCGGGCCTCAGCCTCTTCGGAAAGCCTGCAGTGTAACAGGCAGAGCTCTGCTCTAGTGGCAGTAAGAACGCAAGCTGGCTTTCTCCTGCAGGCGTGGGGCTTCAGGTATGAGTGCCTAGAAGGATTGCCAAGCAGTTTTGGTTTCCCCGTGCAGCTCAGTCGAGGACAGTGAGGCAGATTTGCATGGCATGTGGGCAGCCAGAGAACACTTTTCCTGGAGACGTTGGGGTGCCGGGGAAAGCGACCTCTCCCAAGGAGAGTGCCGTGTGTTGCCCTGCACTCGGCAAACAACACGGAGTGAGCGGGAAGGGCTTTCGGCCCGGGCAGTTGTTTCTTTGCAGGCCGGGGGAGCCTGCCGGTACTCAGCGTCCTTGTTGGGTACAGGGCGCCCCCGCGAGGGTCTTACGTGTCTTGAAGAGCGTACGAGGGGGAAAGTAAAGCAGAACCGCGACTAAGGCCCCGTGGAAACCGCTCGAAGCTTCCGCCTCAGCGGGGCTCTTAGAAGGCCTTACCTGGAGGTAAGTCCTCCCATCGAGCTTCCCTTTAGCCCTAGAGCGTGACGGGATGAGCTCCTACCGGGACTCTGGAAGCACCCTGTTTATTTAGAGAAAACTGCTTCTCTTCCACGAGCCCTGACTCCAGCGACGAGGGCCCCGTCACAAACGGTTTTAGGCAGGTAGCTTCAAGGCAGCATGGATGGTGCTATAAAAAGGAGAATGCAAGGCTTGTGTCCTCAGGCCCCCACCTCCAGTCAACACGCTGACTACCGCCTTGTGATTAGTAGCTCGTCAAAAGAGACTCTAGCGACACACAGGTTCCTTCCCTGAATCCACCTCTCTTCACGGTGTGTTCTGTCTGTGGCTAATTCGCTCCTCCAAGGAATGCACTAGGGAGGCTATCGGGCCTCAGCCTCTTCGGAAAGCCTGCAGTGTAACAGGCAGAGCTCTGCTCTAGTGGCAGTAAGAACGCAAGCTGGCTTTCTCCTGCAGGCGTTGGTCTTCAGGTATGAGTGCCTAGAAGGATTGCCAAGCAGTTTTGGTTTCCCCGTGCAGCTCAGTCGAGGACAGTGAGGCAGATTTGCATGGCATGTGGGCAGCCAGAGAACAGTTTTCCTGGAGACGTTGGGGTGCCGGGGAAAGCGACCTCTCCCCCGGGAGAGTGCCGTGTGTTGCCCTGCACTCGGCAAACAACACGGAGTGAGCGGGAAGGGCTTTCGGCCCGGGCAGATGTTTCTTTGCAGGCCGGGGGAGCCTGCCGGTACTCAGCGTCCTGGACGGATATAGGGCGCCCCCGCGAAGGTCTTACGTGTCTTGAAGAGCGTACGAGGGTGAAAGTAAAGCAGAACCGCGACTAAGGCCCCGTGGAAACCGCTCGAAGCTTCCGCCTCAGCGGGGCTATGAGAAGGCCTTACCTGGAGGTAAGTCCTCCCATCGAGCTTCCCTTTAGGCCTAGAGCGTGACGGGATGAGCTCCTACCGGGACTCTGGAAGCACCCTGTTTATTTAGAGAAAACTGCTTCTCTTCCACGAGCCCTGACTCCAGCGACGAGGGCCCCGTCACAAACGCTTTTAGGCAGGTAGCTTCAAGGCAGCATGGATGGTGCTATAAAAAGGAGAATGCAAGGCTTGTGTCCTCAGGCTCCCACCTCAGTCAACACGCTGACTACCGCCTTGTGATTCGTAGCTCGACAAAAGAGACTCTAGCAACACACAGGTTCCTTCCCTGAATCCACCTTTCTTCACGGGGTGTTCTGCCTGTAGCTAACCCGCTCCTCCAAGGAAGGCACTAGGGAGGCTATCGGGCCTCCTCCTCTTCGGAAAGCCTGCAGTGTAACAGGCAGAGTTCTGCTCTAGTGGCAGTAAGAACGCAAGCTGGCTTTCTCCTGCAGGCGTGGGGCTTCAGGTATGAGTGCCTAGAAGGATTGCCAAGCAGTTTTGGTTTCCCCGTGCAGCTCAGTCGAGGACAGTGAGGCAGATTTGCATGGCATGTGGGCAGCCAGAGAACAGTTTTCCTGGAGACGTTGGGGTGCCGGAGAAAGCGACCTCTCCCAAGGAGAGTGCCGTGTGTTGCCCTGCACTCGGCAAACAACACGGAGTGAGCGGGAAGGGCTTTCGGCCCGGGCAGTTGTTTCTTTGCAGGCCGGGGGAGCCTGCCGGTACTCAGCGTCCTTGTCGGGTACAGGGCGCCCCCGCGAGGGTCTTACGTGTCTTGAAGAGCGTACGAGGGGGAAAGTAAAGCAGAACCGCGACTAAGGCCCCGTGGAAACCGCTCGAAGCTTCCGCCTCAGGGGGGCTCTTAGAAGGCCTTACCTGGAGGTAAGTCCTCCCATCGAGCTTCCCTTTAGCCCTAGAGCGTGACGGGATGAGCTCCTACCGGGACTCTGGAAGCACCCTGTTTATTTAGAGAAAACTGCTTCTCTTCCACGAGCCCTGACTCCAGCGACGAGGGCCCCGTCACAAACGGTTTTAGGCAGGTAGCTTCAAGGCAGCATGGATGGTGCTATAAAAAGGAGAATGCAAGGCTTGTGTCCTCAGGCCCCCACCTCCAGTCAACACGCTGACTACCGCCTTGTGATTAGTAGCTCGTCAAAAGAGACTCTAGCGACACACAGGTTCCTTCCCTGAATCCACCTCTCTTCACGGTGTGTTCTGTCTGTGGCTAATTCGCTCCTCCAAGGAATGCACTAGGGAGGCTATCGGGCCTCAGCCTCTTCGGAAAGCCTGCAGTGTAACAGGCAGAGCTCTGCTCTAGTGGCAGTAAGAACGCAAGCTGGCTTTCTCCTGCAGGCGTTGGTCTTCAGGTATGAGTGCCTAGAAGGATTGCCAAGCAGTTTTGGTTTCCCCGTGCAGCTCAGTCGAGGACAGTGAGGCAGATTTGCATGGCATGTGGGCAGCCAGAGAACAGTTTTCCTGGAGACGTTGGGGTGCCGGGGAAAGCGACCTCTCCCCCGGGAGAGTGCCGTGTGTTGCCCTGCACTCGGCAAACAACACGGAGTGAGCGGGAAGGGCTTTCGGCCCGGGCAGATGTTTCTTTGCAGGCCGGGGGAGCCTGCCGGTACTCAGCGTCCTGGACGGATATAGGGCGCCCCCGCGAAGGTCTTACGTGTCTTGAAGAGCGTACGAGGGTGAAAGTAAAGCAGAACCGCGACTAAGGCCCCGTGGAAACCGCTCGAAGCTTCCGCCTCAGCGGGGCTATGAGAAGGCCTTACCTGGAGGTAAGTCCTCCCATCGAGCTTCCCTTTAGGCCTAGAGCGTGACGGGATGAGCTCCTACCGGGACTCTGGAAGCACCCTGTTTATTTAGAGAAAACTGCTTCTCTTCCACGAGCCCTGACTCCAGCGACGAGGGCCCCGTCACAAACGCTTTTAGGCAGGTAGCTTCAAGGCAGCATGGATGGTGCTATAAAAAGGAGAATGCAAGGCTTGTGTCCTCAGGCTCCCACCTCAGTCAACACGCTGACTACCGCCTTGTGATTCGTAGCTCGACAAAAGAGACTCTAGCGACACACAGGTTCCTTCCCTGAATCCAGCTCTCTTCACGGGGTGTTCTGCCTGTAGCTAATTCGCTCCTCCAAGGAATGCACTAGGGAGGCTATCGGGCCTCAGCCTCTTCGGAAAGCCTGCAGTGTAACAGGCAGAGCTCTGCTCTAGTGGCAGTAAGAACGCAAGCTGGCTTTCTCCTGCAGGCGCGGGTCTTCAGGTATGAGTGCCTAGAAGGATTGCCAAGCAGTTTTGGTTTCCCCGTGCAGCTCAGTCGAGGACAGTGAGGCAGATTTGCATGGCATGTGGGCAGCCAGAGAACACTTTTCCTGGAGACGTTGGGGTGCCGGGGAAAGCGACCTCTCCCAAGGAGAGTGCCGTGTGTTGCCCTGCACTCGGCAAACAACACGGAGTGAGCGGGAAGGGCTTTCGGCCCGGGCAGTTGTTTCTTTGCAGGCCGGGGGAGCCTGCCGGTACTCAGCGTCCTTGTCGGGTACAGGGCGCCCCCGCGAGGGTCTTACTTGTCTTGAAGAGCGTACTTGGGAAAAGTAAAGCAGAACCGCGACTAAGGCCCCGTGGAAACCGCTCGAAGCTTCCGCCTCAGCGGGGCTATGAGAAGGCCTTACCTGGAGGTAAGTCCTCCCATCGAGCTTCCCTTTAGGCCTAGAGCGTGACGGGATGAGCTCCTACCGGGACTCTGGAAGCACCCTGTTTATTTAGAGAAAACTGCTTCTCTTCCACGAGCCCTGACTCCAGCGACGAGGGCCCCGTCACAAACGCTTTTAGGCAGGTAGCTTCAAGGCAGCATGGATGGTGCTATAAAAAGGAGAATGCAAGGCTTGTGTCCTCAGGCTCCCACCTCAGTCAACACGCTGACTACCGCCTTGTGATTCGTAGCTCGACAAAAGAGACTCTAGCAACACACAGGTTCCTTCCCTGAATCCACCTTTCTTCACGGGGTGTTCTGCCTGTAGCTAATTCGCTCCTCCAAGGAATGCACTAGGGAGGCTATCGGGCCTCATCCTCTTCGGAAAGCCTGCAGTGTAACAGGCAGAGTTCTGCTCTAGTGGCAGTAAGAACGCAAGCTGGCTTTCTCCTGCAGGCGTGGGGCTTCAGGTATGAGTGCTTAGAAGGATTGCCAAGCAGTTTTGGTTTCCCCGTGCAGCTCAGTCGAGGACAGTGAGGCAGATTTGCATGGCATGTGGGCAGCCAGAGAACACTTTTCCTGGAGACGTTGGGGTGCCGGGGAAAGCGACCTCTCCCCCGGGAGAGTGCCGTGTGTTGCCCTGCACTCGGCAAACAACACGGAGTGAGCGGGAAGGGCTTTCGGCCCGGGCAGATGTTTCTTTGCAGGCCGGGGGAGCCTGCCGGTACTCAGCGTCCTGGACGGATATAGGGCGCCCCCGCGAAGGTCTTACGTGTCTTGAAGAGCGTACGAGGGTGAAAGTAAAGCAGAACCGCGACTAAGGCCCCGTGGAAACCGCTCGAAGCTTCCGCCTCAGCGGGGCTATTAGAAGGCCTTAACTGGAGGGAGTCCTCCCATCGAGCTTCCCTTTAGCCCTAGAGCGTGACAGGATGAGCTCCTACCGGGACTCTGGAAGCACCCTGTTTATTTAGAGAAAACTGCTTCTCTTCCACGAGCCCTGACTCCAGCGACGAGGGCCCCGTCACAAACGGTTTTAGGCAGGTAGCTTCAAGGCAGCATGGATGGTGCTATAAAAAGGAGAATGCAAGGCTTCTGTCCTCAGGCCCCCACCTCCAGTCAACACGCTGACTACCGCCTTGTGATTAGTAGCTCGTCAAAAGAGACTCTAGCGACACACAGGTTCCTTCCCTGAATCCACCTCTCTTCACGGTGTGTTCTGTCTGTGGCTAATTCGCTCCTCCAAGGAATGCACTAGGGAGGCTATCGGGCCTCAGCCTCTTCGGAAAGCCTGCAGTGTAACAGGCAGAGCTCTGCTCTAGTGGCAGTAAGAACGCAAGCTGGCTTTCTCCTGCAGGCGTGGGGCTTCAGGTATGAGTGCCTAGAAGGATTGCCAAGCAGTTTTGGTTTCCCCGTGCAGCTCAGTCGAGGACAGTGAGGCAGATTTGCATGGCATGTGGGCAGCCAGAGAACACTTTTCCTGGAGACGTTGGGGTGCCGGGGAAAGCGACCTCTCCCAAGGAGAGTGCCGTGTGTTGCCCTGCACTCGGCAAACAACACGGAGTGAGCGGGAAGGGCTTTCGGCCCGGGCAGTTGTTTCTTTGCAGGCCGGGGGAGCCTGCCGGTACTCAGCGTCCTTGTTGGGTACAGGGCGCCCCCGCGAGGGTCTTACGTGTCTTGAAGAGCGTACGAGGGGGAAAGTAAAGCAGAACCGCGACTAAGGCCCCGTGGAAACCGCTCGAAGCTTCCGCCTCAGCGGGGCTCTTAGAAGGCCTTACCTGGAGGTAAGTCCTCCCATCGAGCTTCCCTTTAGCCCTAGAGCGTGACGGGATGAGCTCCTACCGGGACTCTGGAAGCACCCTGTTTATTTAGAGAAAACTGCTTCTCTTCCACGAGCCCTGACTCCAGCGACGAGGGCCCCGTCACAAACGGTTTTAGGCAGGTAGCTTCAAGGCAGCATGGATGGTGCTATAAAAAGGAGAATGCAAGGCTTGTGTCCTCAGGCCCCCACCTCCAGTCAACACGCTGACTACCGCCTTGTGATTAGTAGCTCGTCAAAAGAGACTCTAGCGACACACAGGTTCCTTCCCTGAATCCACCTCTCTTCACGGTGTGTTCTGTCTGTGGCTAATTCGCTCCTCCAAGGAATGCACTAGGGAGGCTATCGGGCCTCAGCCTCTTCGGAAAGCCTGCAGTGTAACAGGCAGAGCTCTGCTCTAGTGGCAGTAAGAACGCAAGCTGGCTTTCTCCTGCAGGCGTTGGTCTTCAGGTATGAGTGCCTAGAAGGATTGCCAAGCAGTTTTGGTTTCCCCGTGCAGCTCAGTCGAGGACAGTGAGGCAGATTTGCATGGCATGTGGGCAGCCAGAGAACAGTTTTCCTGGAGACGTTGGGGTGCCGGGGAAAGCGACCTCTCCCCCGGGAGAGTGCCGTGTGTTGCCCTGCACTCGGCAAACAACACGGAGTGAGCGGGAAGGGCTTTCGGCCCGGGCAGATGTTTCTTTGCAGGCCGGGGGAGCCTGCCGGTACTCAGCGTCCTGGACGGATATAGGGCGCCCCCGCGAAGGTCTTACGTGTCTTGAAGAGCGTACGAGGGTGAAAGTAAAGCAGAACCGCGACTAAGGCCCCGTGGAAACCGCTCGAAGCTTCCGCCTCAGCGGGGCTATGAGAAGGCCTTACCTGGAGGTAAGTCCTCCCATCGAGCTTCCCTTTAGGCCTAGAGCGTGACGGGATGAGCTCCTACCGGGACTCTGGAAGCACCCTGTTTATTTAGAGAAAACTGCTTCTCTTCCACGAGCCCTGACTCCAGCGACGAGGGCCCCGTCACAAACGCTTTTAGGCAGGTAGCTTCAAGGCAGCATGGATGGTGCTATAAAAAGGAGAATGCAAGGCTTGTGTCCTCAGGCTCCCACCTCAGTCAACACGCTGACTACCGCCTTGTGATTCGTAGCTCGACAAAAGAGACTCTAGCAACACACAGGTTCCTTCCCTGAATCCACCTTTCTTCACGGGGTGTTCTGCCTGTAGCTAACCCGCTCCTCCAAGGAAGGCACTAGGGAGGCTATCGGGCCTCCTCCTCTTCGGAAAGCCTGCAGTGTAACAGGCAGAGTTCTGCTCTAGTGGCAGTAAGAACGCAAGCTGGCTTTCTCCTGCAGGCGTGGGGCTTCAGGTATGAGTGCCTAGAAGGATTGCCAAGCAGTTTTGGTTTCCCCGTGCAGCTCAGTCGAGGACAGTGAGGCAGATTTGCATGGCATGTGGGCAGCCAGAGAACAGTTTTCCTGGAGACGTTGGGGTGCCGGAGAAAGCGACCTCTCCCAAGGAGAGTGCCGTGTGTTGCCCTGCACTCGGCAAACAACACGGAGTGAGCGGGAAGGGCTTTCGGCCCGGGCAGTTGTTTCTTTGCAGGCCGGGGGAGCCTGCCGGTACTCAGCGTCCTTGTCGGGTACAGGGCGCCCCCGCGAGGGTCTTACGTGTCTTGAAGAGCGTACGAGGGGGAAAGTAAAGCAGAACCGCGACTAAGGCCCCGTGGAAACCGCTCGAAGCTTCCGCCTCAGGGGGGCTCTTAGAAGGCCTTACCTGGAGGTAAGTCCTCCCATCGAGCTTCCCTTTAGCCCTAGAGCGTGACGGGATGAGCTCCTACCGGGACTCTGGAAGCACCCTGTTTATTTAGAGAAAACTGCTTCTCTTCCACGAGCCCTGACTCCAGCGACGAGGGCCCCGTCACAAACGGTTTTAGGCAGGTAGCTTCAAGGCAGCATGGATGGTGCTATAAAAAGGAGAATGCAAGGCTTGTGTCCTCAGGCCCCCACCTCCAGTCAACACGCTGACTACCGCCTTGTGATTAGTAGCTCGTCAAAAGAGACTCTAGCGACACACAGGTTCCTTCCCTGAATCCACCTCTCTTCACGGTGTGTTCTGTCTGTGGCTAATTCGCTCCTCCAAGGAATGCACTAGGGAGGCTATCGGGCCTCAGCCTCTTCGGAAAGCCTGCAGTGTAACAGGCAGAGCTCTGCTCTAGTGGCAGTAAGAACGCAAGCTGGCTTTCTCCTGCAGGCGTTGGTCTTCAGGTATGAGTGCCTAGAAGGATTGCCAAGCAGTTTTGGTTTCCCCGTGCAGCTCAGTCGAGGACAGTGAGGCAGATTTGCATGGCATGTGGGCAGCCAGAGAACAGTTTTCCTGGAGACGTTGGGGTGCCGGGGAAAGCGACCTCTCCCCCGGGAGAGTGCCGTGTGTTGCCCTGCACTCGGCAAACAACACGGAGTGAGCGGGAAGGGCTTTCGGCCCGGGCAGATGTTTCTTTGCAGGCCGGGGGAGCCTGCCGGTACTCAGCGTCCTGGACGGATATAGGGCGCCCCCGCGAAGGTCTTACGTGTCTTGAAGAGCGTACGAGGGTGAAAGTAAAGCAGAACCGCGACTAAGGCCCCGTGGAAACCGCTCGAAGCTTCCGCCTCAGCGGGGCTATGAGAAGGCCTTACCTGGAGGTAAGTCCTCCCATCGAGCTTCCCTTTAGGCCTAGAGCGTGACGGGATGAGCTCCTACCGGGACTCTGGAAGCACCCTGTTTATTTAGAGAAAACTGCTTCTCTTCCACGAGCCCTGACTCCAGCGACGAGGGCCCCGTCACAAACGCTTTTAGGCAGGTAGCTTCAAGGCAGCATGGATGGTGCTATAAAAAGGAGAATGCAAGGCTTGTGTCCTCAGGCTCCCACCTCAGTCAACACGCTGACTACCGCCTTGTGATTCGTAGCTCGACAAAAGAGACTCTAGCAACACACAGGTTCCTTCCCTGAATCCACCTTTCTTCACGGGGTGTTCTGCCTGTAGCTAACCCGCTCCTCCAAGGAAGGCACTAGGGAGGCTATCGGGCCTCCTCCTCTTCGGAAAGCCTGCAGTGTAACAGGCAGAGTTCTGCTCTAGTGGCAGTAAGAACGCAAGCTGGCTTTCTCCTGCAGGCGTGGGGCTTCAGGTATGAGTGCCTAGAAGGATTGCCAAGCAGTTTTGGTTTCCCCGTGCAGCTCAGTCGAGGACAGTGAGGCAGATTTGCATGGCATGTGGGCAGCCAGAGAACAGTTTTCCTGGAGACGTTGGGGTGCCGGAGAAAGCGACCTCTCCCAAGGAGAGTGCCGTGTGTTGCCCTGCACTCGGCAAACAACACGGAGTGAGCGGGAAGGGCTTTCGGCCCGGGCAGTTGTTTCTTTGCAGGCCGGGGGAGCCTGCCGGTACTCAGCGTCCTTGTCGGGTACAGGGCGCCCCCGCGAGGGTCTTACGTGTCTTGAAGAGCGTACGAGGGGGAAAGTAAAGCAGAACCGCGACTAAGGCCCCGTGGAAACCGCTCGAAGCTTCCGCCTCAGGGGGGCTCTTAGAAGGCCTTACCTGGAGGTAAGTCCTCCCATCGAGCTTCCCTTTAGCCCTAGAGCGTGACGGGATGAGCTCCTACCGGGACTCTGGAAGCACCCTGTTTATTTAGAGAAAACTGCTTCTCTTCCACGAGCCCTGACTCCAGCGACGAGGGCCCCGTCACAAACGGTTTTAGGCAGGTAGCTTCAAGGCAGCATGGATGGTGCTATAAAAAGGAGAATGCAAGGCTTGTGTCCTCAGGCCCCCACCTCCAGTCAACACGCTGACTACCGCCTTGTGATTAGTAGCTCGTCAAAAGAGACTCTAGCGACACACAGGTTCCTTCCCTGAATCCACCTCTCTTCACGGTGTGTTCTGTCTGTGGCTAATTCGCTCCTCCAAGGAATGCACTAGGGAGGCTATCGGGCCTCAGCCTCTTCGGAAAGCCTGCAGTGTAACAGGCAGAGCTCTGCTCTAGTGGCAGTAAGAACGCAAGCTGGCTTTCTCCTGCAGGCGTTGGTCTTCAGGTATGAGTGCCTAGAAGGATTGCCAAGCAGTTTTGGTTTCCCCGTGCAGCTCAGTCGAGGACAGTGAGGCAGATTTGCATGGCATGTGGGCAGCCAGAGAACACTTTTCCTGGAGACGTTGGGGTGCCGGGGAAAGCGACCTCTCCCCCGGGAGAGTGCCGTGTGTTGCCCTGCACTCGGCAAACAACACGGAGTGAGCGGGAAGGGCTTTCGGCCCGGGCAGATGTTTCTTTGCAGGCCGGGGGAGCCTGCCGGTACTCAGCGTCCTGGACGGATATAGGGCGCCCCCGCGAAGGTCTTACGTGTCTTGAAGAGCGTACGAGGGTGAAAGTAAAGCAGAACCGCGACTAAGGCCCCGTGGAAACCGCTCGAAGCTTCCGCCTCAGCGGGGCTATGAGAAGGCCTTACCTGGAGGTAAGTCCTCCCATCGAGCTTCCCTTTAGCCCTAGAGCGTGACGGGATGAGCTCCTACCGGGACTCTGGAAGCACCCTGTTTATTTAGAGAAAACTGCTTCTCTTCCACGAGCCCTGACTCCAGCGACGAGGGCCCCGTCACAAACGCTTTTAGGCAGGTAGCTTCAAGGCAGCATGGATGGTGCTATAAAAAGGAGAATGCAAGGCTTGTGTCCTCAGGCTCCCACCTCAGTCAACACGCTGACTACCGCCTTGTGATTCGTAGCTCGACAAAAGAGACTCTAGCGACACACAGGTTCCTTCCCTGAATCCAGCTCTCTTCACGGGGTGTTCTGCCTGTAGCTAATTCGCTCCTCCAAGGAATGCACTAGGGAGGCTATCGGGCCTCAGCCTCTTCGGAAAGCCTGCAGTGTAACAGGCAGAGCTCTGCTCTAGTGGCAGTAAGAACGCAAGCTGGCTTTCTCCTGCAGGCGCGGGTCTTCAGGTATGAGTGCCTAGAAGGATTGCCAAGCAGTTTTGGTTTCCCCGTGCAGCTCAGTCGAGGACAGTGAGGCAGATTTGCATGGCATGTGGGCAGCCAGAGAACACATTTCCTGGAGACGTTGGGGTGCCGGGGAAAGCGACCTCTCCCAAGGAGAGTGCCGTGTGTTGCCCTGCACTCGGCAAACAACACGGAGTGAGCGGGAAGGGCTTTCGGCCCGGGCAGTTGTTTCTTTGCAGGCCGGGGGAGCCTGCCGGTACTCAGCGTCCTTGTCGGGTACAGGGCGCCCCCGCGAGGGTCTTACTTGTCTTGAAGAGCGTACTTGGGAAAAGTAAAGCAGAACCGCGACTAAGGCCCCGTGGAAACCGCTCGAAGCTTCCGCCTCAGCGGGGCTATGAGAAGGCCTTACCTGGAGGTAAGTCCTCCCATCGAGCTTCCCTTTAGGCCTAGAGCGTGACGGGATGAGCTCCTACCGGGACTCTGGAAGCACCCTGTTTATTTAGAGAAAACTGCTTCTCTTCCACGAGCCCTGACTCCAGCGACGAGGGCCCCGTCACAAACGCTTTTAGGCAGGTAGCTTCAAGGCAGCATGGATGGTGCTATAAAAAGGAGAATGCAAGGCTTGTGTCCTCAGGCTCCCACCTCAGTCAACACGCTGACTACCGCCTTGTGATTCGTAGCTCGACAAAAGAGACTCTAGCAACACACAGGTTCCTTCCCTGAATCCACCTTTCTTCACGGGGTGTTCTGCCTGTAGCTAATTCGCTCCTCCAAGGAATGCACTAGGGAGGCTATCGGGCCTCATCCTCTTCGGAAAGCCTGCAGTGTAACAGGCAGAGTTCTGCTCTAGTGGCAGTAAGAACGCAAGCTGGCTTTCTCCTGCAGGCGTGGGGCTTCAGGTATGAGTGCTTAGAAGGATTGCCAAGCAGTTTTGGTTTCCCCGTGCAGCTCAGTCGAGGACAGTGAGGCAGATTTGCATGGCATGTGGGCAGCCAGAGAACACTTTTCCTGGAGACGTTGGGGTGCCGGGGAAAGCGACCTCTCCCCCGGGAGAGTGCCGTGTGTTGCCCTGCACTCGGCAAACAACACGGAGTGAGCGGGAAGGGCTTTCGGCCCGGGCAGATGTTTCTTTGCAGGCCGGGGGAGCCTGCCGGTACTCAGCGTCCTGGACGGATATAGGGCGCCCCCGCGAAGGTCTTACGTGTCTTGAAGAGCGTACGAGGGTGAAAGTAAAGCAGAACCGCGACTAAGGCCCCGTGGAAACCGCTCGAAGCTTCCGCCTCAGCGGGGCTATTAGAAGGCCTTAACTGGAGGGAGTCCTCCCATCGAGCTTCCCTTTAGCCCTAGAGCGTGACAGGATGAGCTCCTACCGGGACTCTGGAAGCACCCTGTTTATTTAGAGAAAACTGCTTCTCTTCCACGAGCCCTGACTCCAGCGACGAGGGCCCCGTCACAAACGGTTTTAGGCAGGTAGCTTCAAGGCAGCATGGATGGTGCTATAAAAAGGAGAATGCAAGGCTTCTGTCCTCAGGCCCCCACCTCCAGTCAACACGCTGACTACCGCCTTGTGATTCGTAGCTCGACAAAAGAGACTCTAGCGACACACAGGTTCCTTCCCTGAATCCAGCTCTCTTCACGGGGTGTTCTGCCTGTAGCTAATTCGCTCCTCCAAGGAATGCACTAGGGAGGCTATCGGGCCTCAGCCTCTTCGGAAAGCCTGCAGTGTAACAGGCAGAGCTCTGCTCTAGTGGCAGTAAGAACGCAAGCTGGCTTTCTCCTGCAGGCGTGGGGCTTCAGGTATGAGTGCCTAGAAGGATTGCCAAGCAGTTTTGGTTTCCCCGTGCAGCTCAGTCGAGGACAGTGAGGCAGATTTGCATGGCATGTGGGCAGCCAGAGAACACTTTTCCTGGAGACGTTGGGGTGCCGGGGAAAGCGACCTCTCCCAAGGAGAGTGCCGTGTGTTGCCCTGCACTCGGCAAACAACACGGAGTGAGCGGGAAGGGCTTTCGGCCCGGGCAGTTGTTTCTTTGCAGGCCGGGGGAGCCTGCCGGTACTCAGCGTCCTTGTTGGGTACAGGGCGCCCCCGCGAGGGTCTTACGTGTCTTGAAGAGCGTACGAGGGGGAAAGTAAAGCAGAACCGCGACTAAGGCCCCGTGGAAACCGCTCGAAGCTTCCGCCTCAGCGGGGCTCTTAGAAGGCCTTACCTGGAGGTAAGTCCTCCCATCGAGCTTCCCTTTAGCCCTAGAGCGTGACGGGATGAGCTCCTACCGGGACTCTGGAAGCACCCTGTTTATTTAGAGAAAACTGCTTCTCTTCCACGAGCCCTGACTCCAGCGACGAGGGCCCCGTCACAAACGGTTTTAGGCAGGTAGCTTCAAGGCAGCATGGATGGTGCTATAAAAAGGAGAATGCAAGGCTTGTGTCCTCAGGCCCCCACCTCCAGTCAACACGCTGACTACCGCCTTGTGATTAGTAGCTCGTCAAAAGAGACTCTAGCGACACACAGGTTCCTTCCCTGAATCCACCTCTCTTCACGGTGTGTTCTGTCTGTGGCTAATTCGCTCCTCCAAGGAATGCACTAGGGAGGCTATCGGGCCTCAGCCTCTTCGGAAAGCCTGCAGTGTAACAGGCAGAGCTCTGCTCTAGTGGCAGTAAGAACGCAAGCTGGCTTTCTCCTGCAGGCGTTGGTCTTCAGGTATGAGTGCCTAGAAGGATTGCCAAGCAGTTTTGGTTTCCCCGTGCAGCTCAGTCGAGGACAGTGAGGCAGATTTGCATGGCATGTGGGCAGCCAGAGAACAGTTTTCCTGGAGACGTTGGGGTGCCGGGGAAAGCGACCTCTCCCCCGGGAGAGTGCCGTGTGTTGCCCTGCACTCGGCAAACAACACGGAGTGAGCGGGAAGGGCTTTCGGCCCGGGCAGATGTTTCTTTGCAGGCCGGGGGAGCCTGCCGGTACTCAGCGTCCTGGACGGATATAGGGCGCCCCCGCGAAGGTCTTACGTGTCTTGAAGAGCGTACGAGGGTGAAAGTAAAGCAGAACCGCGACTAAGGCCCCGTGGAAACCGCTCGAAGCTTCCGCCTCAGCGGGGCTATGAGAAGGCCTTACCTGGAGGTAAGTCCTCCCATCGAGCTTCCCTTTAGGCCTAGAGCGTGACGGGATGAGCTCCTACCGGGACTCTGGAAGCACCCTGTTTATTTAGAGAAAACTGCTTCTCTTCCACGAGCCCTGACTCCAGCGACGAGGGCCCCGTCACAAACGCTTTTAGGCAGGTAGCTTCAAGGCAGCATGGATGGTGCTATAAAAAGGAGAATGCAAGGCTTGTGTCCTCAGGCTCCCACCTCAGTCAACACGCTGACTACCGCCTTGTGATTCGTAGCTCGACAAAAGAGACTCTAGCAACACACAGGTTCCTTCCCTGAATCCACCTTTCTTCACGGGGTGTTCTGCCTGTAGCTAACCCGCTCCTCCAAGGAAGGCACTAGGGAGGCTATCGGGCCTCATCCTCTTCGGAAAGCCTGCAGTGTAACAGGCAGAGCTCTGCTCTAGTGGCAGTAAGAACGCAAGCTGGCTTTCTCCTGCAGGCGTGGGGCTTCAGGTATGAGTGCCTAGAAGGATTGCCAAGCAGTTTTGGTTTCCCCGTGCAGCTCAGTCGAGGACAGTGAGGCAGATTTGCATGGCATGTGGGCAGCCAGAGAACAGTTTTCCTGGAGACGTTGGGGTGCCGGAGAAAGCGACCTCTCCCAAGGAGAGTGCCGTGTGTTGCCCTGCACTCGGCAAACAACACGGAGTGAGCGGGAAGGGCTTTCGGCCCGGGCAGTTGTTTCTTTGCAGGCCGGGGGAGCCTGCCGGTACTCAGCGTCCTTGTCGGGTACAGGGCGCCCCCGCGAGGGTCTTACGTGTCTTGAAGAGCGTACGAGGGTGAAAGTAAAGCAGAACCGCGACTAAGGCCCCGTGGAAACCGCTCGAAGCTTCCGCCTCAGCGGGGCTATGAGAAGGCCTTACCTGGAGGTAAGTCCTCCCATCGAGCTTCCCTTTAGCCCTAGAGCGTGACGGGATGAGCTCCTACCGGGACTCTGGAAGCACCCTGTTTATTTAGAGAAAACTGCTTCTCTTCCACGAGCCCTGACTCCAGCGACGAGGGCCCCGTCACAAACGGTTTTAGGCAGGTAGCTTCAAGGCAGCATGGATGGTGCTATAAAAAGGAGAATGCAAGGCTTGTGTCCTCAGGCCCCCACCTCCAGTCAACACGCTGACTACCGCCTTGTGATTAGTAGCTCGTCAAAAGAGACTCTAGCGACACACAGGTTCCTTCCCTGAATCCACCTCTCTTCACGGTGTGTTCTGTCTGTGGCTAATTCGCTCCTCCAAGGAATGCACTAGGGAGGCTATCGGGCCTCAGCCTCTTCGGAAAGCCTGCAGTGTAACAGGCAGAGCTCTGCTCTAGTGGCAGTAAGAACGCAAGCTGGCTTTCTCCTGCAGGCGTTGGTCTTCAGGTATGAGTGCCTAGAAGGATTGCCAAGCAGTTTTGGTTTCCCCGTGCAGCTCAGTCGAGGACAGTGAGGCAGATTTGCATGGCATGTGGGCAGCCAGAGAACAGTTTTCCTGGAGACGTTGGGGTGCCGGGGAAAGCGACCTCTCCCCCGGGAGAGTGCCGTGTGTTGCCCTGCACTCGGCAAACAACACGGAGTGAGCGGGAAGGGCTTTCGGCCCCGGCAGATGTTTCTTTGCAGGCCGGGGGAGCCTGCCGGTACTCAGCGTCCTGGACGGATATAGGGCGCCCCCGCGAAGGTCTTACGTGTCTTGAAGAGCGTACGAGGGTGAAAGTAAAGCAGAACCGCGACTAAGGCCCCGTGGAAACCGCTCGAAGCTTCCGCCTCAGCGGGGCTATGAGAAGGCCTTACCTGGAGGTAAGTCCTCCCATCGAGCTTCCCTTTAGGCCTAGAGCGTGACGGGATGAGCTCCTACCGGGACTCTGGAAGCACCCTGTTTATTTAGAGAAAACTGCTTCTCTTCCACGAGCCCTGACTCCAGCGACGAGGGCCCCGTCACAAACGCTTTTAGGCAGGTAGCTTCAAGGCAGCATGGATGGTGCTATAAAAAGGAGAATGCAAGGCTTGTGTCCTCAGGCTCCCACCTCAGTCAACACGCTGACTACCGCCTTGTGATTCGTAGCTCGACAAAAGAGACTCTAGCGACACACAGGTTCCTTCCCTGAATCCAGCTCTCTTCACGGGGTGTTCTGCCTGTAGCTAATTCGCTCCTCCAAGGAATGCACTAGGGAGGCTATCGGGCCTCAGCCTCTTCGGAAAGCCTGCAGTGTAACAGGCAGAGCTCTGCTCTAGTGGCAGTAAGAACGCAAGCTGGCTTTCTCCTGCAGGCGCGGGTCTTCAGGTATGAGTGCCTAGAAGGATTGCCAAGCAGTTTTGGTTTCCCCGTGCAGCTCAGTCGAGGACAGTGAGGCAGATTTGCATGGCATGTGGGCAGCCAGAGAACACTTTTCCTGGAGACGTTGGGGTGCCGGGGAAAGCGACCTCTCCCAAGGAGAGTGCCGTGTGTTGCCCTGCACTCGGCAAACAACACGGAGTGAGCGGGAAGGGCTTTCGGCCCGGGCAGTTGTTTCTTTGCAGGCCGGGGGAGCCTGCCGGTACTCAGCGTCCTTGTCGGGTACAGGGCGCCCCTGCGAAGGTCTTACGTGTCTTGAAGAGCGTACGAGGGTGAAAGTAAAGCAGAACCGCGACTAAGGCCCCGTGGAAACCGCTCGAAGCTTCCGCCTCAGCGGGGCTATGAGAAGGCCTTACCTGGAGGTAAGTCCTCCCATCGAGCTTCCCTTTAGGCCTAGAGCGTGACGGGATGAGCTCCTACCGGGACTCTGGAAGCACCCTGTTTATTTAGAGAAAACTGCTTCTCTTCCACGAGCCCTGACTCCAGCGACGAGGGCCCCGTCACAAACGCTTTTAGGCAGGTAGCTTCAAGGCAGCATGGATGGTGCTATAAAAAGGAGAATGCAAGGCTTGTGTCCTCAGGCTCCCACCTCAGTCAACACGCTGACTACCGCCTTGTGATTCGTAGCTCGACAAAAGAGACTCTAGCGACACACAGGTTCCTTCCCTGAATCCACCTCTCTTCACGGTGTGTTCTGTCTGTGGCTAATTCGCTCCTCCAAGGAATGCACTAGGGAGGCTATCGGGCCTCAGCCTCTTCGGAAAGCCTGCAGTGTAACAGGCAGAGCTCTGCTCTAGTGGCAGTAAGAACGCAAGCTGGCTTTCTCCTGCAGGCGCGGGTCTTCAGGTATGAGTGCCTAGAAGGATTGCCAAGCAGTTTTGGTTTCCCCGTGCAGCTCAGTCGAGGACAGTGAGGCAGATTTGCATGGCATGTGGGCAGCCAGAGAACACTTTTCCTGGAGACGTTGGGGTGCCGGGGAAAGCGACCTCTCCCAAGGAGAGTGCCGTGTGTTGCCCTGCACTCGGCAAACAACACGGAGTGAGCGGGAAGGGCTTTCGGCCCGGGCAGTTGTTTCTTTGCAGGCCGGGGGAGCCTGCCGGTACTCAGCGTCCTTGTCGGGTACAGGGCGCCCCCGCGAGGGTCTTACTTGTCTTGAAGAGCGTACTTGGGAAAAGTAAAGCAGAACCGCGACTAAGGCCCCGTGGAAACCGCTCGAAGCTTCCGCCTCAGCGGGGCTATGAGAAGGCCTTACCTGGAGGTAAGTCCTCCCATCGAGCTTCCCTTTAGGCCTAGAGCGTGACGGGATGAGCTCCTACCGGGACTCTGGAAGCACCCTGTTTATTTAGAGAAAACTGCTTCTCTTCCACGAGCCCTGACTCCAGCGACGAGGGCCCCGTCACAAACGCTTTTAGGCAGGTAGCTTCAAGGCAGCATGGATGGTGCTATAAAAAGGAGAATGCAAGGCTTGTGTCCTCAGGCTCCCACCTCAGTCAACACGCTGACTACCGCCTTGTGATTCGTAGCTCGACAAAAGAGACTCTAGCAACACACAGGTTCCTTCCCTGAATCCACCTTTCTTCACGGGGTGTTCTGCCTGTAGCTAATTCGCTCCTCCAAGGAATGCACTAGGGAGGCTATCGGGCCTCATCCTCTTCGGAAAGCCTGCAGTGTAACAGGCAGAGTTCTGCTCTAGTGGCAGTAAGAACGCAAGCTGGCTTTCTCCTGCAGGCGTGGGGCTTCAGGTATGAGTGCTTAGAAGGATTGCCAAGCAGTTTTGGTTTCCCCGTGCAGCTCAGTCGAGGACAGTGAGGCAGATTTGCATGGCATGTGGGCAGCCAGAGAACACTTTTCCTGGAGACGTTGGGGTGCCGGGGAAAGCGACCTCTCCCCCGGGAGAGTGCCGTGTGTTGCCCTGCACTCGGCAAACAACACGGAGTGAGCGGGAAGGGCTTTCGGCCCGGGCAGATGTTTCTTTGCAGGCCGGGGGAGCCTGCCGGTACTCAGCGTCCTGGACGGATATAGGGCGCCCCCGCGAAGGTCTTACGTGTCTTGAAGAGCGTACGAGGGTGAAAGTAAAGCAGAACCGCGACTAAGGCCCCGTGGAAACCGCTCGAAGCTTCCGCCTCAGCGGGGCTATGAGAAGGCCTTACCTGGAGGTAAGTCCTCCCATCGAGCTTCCCTTTAGGCCTAGAGCGTGACGGGATGAGCTCCTACCGGGACTCTGGAAGCACCCTGTTTATTTAGAGAAAACTGCTTCTCTTCCACGAGCCCTGACTCCAGCGACGAGGGCCCCGTCACAAACGCTTTTAGGCAGGTAGCTTCAAGGCAGCATGGATGGTGCTATAAAAAGGAGAATGCAAGGCTTGTGTCCTCAGGCTCCCACCTCAGTCAACACGCTGACTACCGCCTTGTGATTCGTAGCTCGACAAAAGAGACTCTAGCAACACACAGGTTCCTTCCCTGAATCCACCTTTCTTCACGGGGTGTTCTGCCTGTAGCTAACCCGCTCCTCCAAGGAAGGCACTAGGGAGGCTATCGGGCCTCAGCCTCTTCGGAAAGCCTGCAGTGTAACAGGCAGAGTTCTGCTCTAGTGGCAGTAAGAACGCAAGCTGGCTTTCTCCTGCAGGCGTGGGGCTTCAGGTATGAGTGCTTAGAAGGATTGCCAAGCAGTTTTGGTTTCCCCGTGCAGCTCAGTCGAGGACAGTGAGGCAGATTTGCATGGCATGTGGGCAGCCAGAGAACAGTTTTCCTGGAGACGTTGGGGTGCCGGGGAAAGCGACCTCTCCCAAGGAGAGTGCCGTGTGTTGCCCTGCACTCGGCAAACAACACGGAGTGAGCGGGAAGGGCTTTCGGCCCGGGCAGTTGTTTCTTTGCAGGCCGGGGGAGCCTGCCGGTACTCAGCGTCCTTGTCGGGTACAGGGCGCCCCCGCGAGGGTCTTACGTGTCTTGAAGAGCGTACGAGGGGGAAAGTAAAGCAGAACCGCGACTAAGGCCGCGTGGAAACCGCTCGAAGCTTCCGCCTCAGCGGGGCTCTTAGAAGGCCTTACCTGGAGGTAAGTCCTCCCATCGAGCTTCCCTTTAGCCCTAGAGCGTGACGGGGTGAGCTCCTACCGGGACTCTGGAAGCACCCTGTTTATTTAGAGAAAACTGCTTCTCTTCCACGAGCCCTGACTCCAGCGACGAGGGCCCCGTCACAAACGGTTTTAGGCAGGTAGCTTCAAGGCAGCATGGATGGTGCTATAAAAAGGAGAATGCAAGTCTTGTGTCCTCAGGCCCCCACCTCCAGTCAACACGCTGACTACCGCCTTGTGATTAGTAGCTCGTCAAAAGAGACTCTAGCGACACACAGGTTCCTTCCCTGAATCCACCTCTCTTCACGGTGTGTTCTGTCTGTGGCTAATTCGCTCCTCCAAGGAATGCACTAGGGAGGCTATCGGGCCTCAGCCTCTTCGGAAAGCCTGCAGTGTAACAGGCAGAGCTCTGCTCTAGTGGCAGTAAGAACGCAAGCTGGCTTTCTCCTGCAGGCGTGGGGCTTCAGGTATGAGTGCCTAGAAGGATTGCCAAGCAGTTTTGGTTTCCCCGTGCAGCTCAGTCGAGGACAGTGAGGCAGATTTGCATGGCATGTGGGCAGCCAGAGAACACTTTTCCTGGAGACGTTGGGGTGCCGGGGAAAGCGACCTCTCCCAAGGAGAGTGCCGTGTGTTGCCCTGCACTCGGCAAACAACACGGAGTGAGCGGGAAGGGCTTTCGGCCCGGGCAGTTGTTTCTTTGCAGGCCGGGGGAGCCTGCCGGTACTCAGCGTCCTTGTTGGGTACAGGGCGCCCCCGCGAGGGTCTTACGTGTCTTGAAGAGCGTACGAGGGGGAAAGTAAAGCAGAACCGCGACTAAGGCCCCGTGGAAACCGCTCGAAGCTTCCGCCTCAGCGGGGCTATGAGAAGGCCTTACCTGGAGGTAAGTCCTCCCATCGAGCTTCCCTTTAGCCCTAGAGCGTGACGGGATGAGCTCCTACCGGGACTCTGGAAGCACCCTGTTTATTTAGAGAAAACTGCTTCTCTTCCACGAGCCCTGACTCCAGCGACGAGGGCCCCGTCACAAACGGTTTTAGGCAGGTAGCTTCAAGGCAGCATGGATGGTGCTATAAAAAGGAGAATGCAAGGCTTGTGTCCTCAGGCCCCCACCTCCAGTCAACACGCTGACTACCGCCTTGTGATTAGTAGCTCGTCAAAAGAGACTCTAGCGACACACAGGTTCCTTCCCTGAATCCACCTCTCTTCACGGTGTGTTCTGTCTGTGGCTAATTCGCTCCTCCAAGGAATGCACTAGGGAGGCTATCGGGCCTCAGCCTCTTCGGAAAGCCTGCAGTGTAACAGGCAGAGCTCTGCTCTAGTGGCAGTAAGAACGCAAGCTGGCTTTCTCCTGCAGGCGTTGGTCTTCAGGTATGAGTGCCTAGAAGGATTGCCAAGCAGTTTTGGTTTCCCCGTGCAGCTCAGTCGAGGACAGTGAGGCAGATTTGCATGGCATGTGGGCAGCCAGAGAACACTTTTCCTGGAGACGTTGGGGTGCCGGGGAAAGCGACCTCTCCCCCGGGAGAGTGCCGTGTGTTGCCCTGCACTCGGCAAACAACACGGAGTGAGCGGGAAGGGCTTTCGGCCCCGGCAGATGTTTCTTTGCAGGCCGGGGGAGCCTGCCGGTACTCAGCGTCCTGGACGGATATAGGGCGCCCCCGCGAAGGTCTTACGTGTCTTGAAGAGCGTACGAGGGTGAAAGTAAAGCAGAACCGCGACTAAGGCCCCGTGGAAACCGCTCGAAGCTTCCGCCTCAGCGGGGCTATGAGAAGGCCTTACCTGGAGGTAAGTCCTCCCATCGAGCTTCCCTTTAGGCCTAGAGCGTGACGGGATGAGCTCCTACCGGGACTCTGGAAGCACCCTGTTTATTTAGAGAAAACTGCTTCTCTTCCACGAGCCCTGACTCCAGCGACGAGGGCCCCGTCACAAACGCTTTTAGGCAGGTAGCTTCAAGGCAGCATGGATGGTGCTATAAAAAGGAGAATGCAAGGCTTGTGTCCTCAGGCTCCCACCTCAGTCAACACGCTGACTACCGCCTTGTGATTCGTAGCTCGACAAAAGAGACTCTAGCGACACACAGGTTCCTTCCCTGAATCCAGCTCTCTTCACGGGGTGTTCTGCCTGTAGCTAATTCGCTCCTCCAAGGAATGCACTAGGGAGGCTATCGGGCCTCAGCCTCTTCGGAAAGCCTGCAGTGTAACAGGCAGAGCTCTGCTCTAGTGGCAGTAAGAACGCAAGCTGGCTTTCTCCTGCAGGCGCGGGTCTTCAGGTATGAGTGCCTAGAAGGATTGCCAAGCAGTTTTGGTTTCCCCGTGCAGCTCAGTCGAGGACAGTGAGGCAGATTTGCATGGCATGTGGGCAGCCAGAGAACACTTTTCCTGGAGACGTTGGGGTGCCGGGGAAAGCGACCTCTCCCAAGGAGAGTGCCGTGTGTTGCCCTGCACTCGGCAAACAACACGGAGTGAGCGGGAAGGGCTTTCGGCCCGGGCAGTTGTTTCTTTGCAGGCCGGGGGAGCCTGCCGGTACTCAGCGTCCTTGTCGGGTACAGGGCGCCCCTGCGAAGGTCTTACGTGTCTTGAAGAGCGTACGAGGGTGAAAGTAAAGCAGAACCGCGACTAAGGCCCCGTGGAAACCGCTCGAAGCTTCCGCCTCAGCGGGGCTATGAGAAGGCCTTACCTGGAGGTAAGTCCTCCCATCGAGCTTCCCTTTAGGCCTAGAGCGTGACGGGATGAGCTCCTACCGGGACTCTGGAAGCACCCTGTTTATTTAGAGAAAACTGCTTCTCTTCCACGAGCCCTGACTCCAGCGACGAGGGCCCCGTCACAAACGCTTTTAGGCAGGTAGCTTCAAGGCAGCATGGATGGTGCTATAAAAAGGAGAATGCAAGGCTTGTGTCCTCAGGCTCCCACCTCAGTCAACACGCTGACTACCGCCTTGTGATTCGTAGCTCGACAAAAGAGACTCTAGCGACACACAGGTTCCTTCCCTGAATCCAGCTCTCTTCACGGGGTGTTCTGCCTGTAGCTAATTCGCTCCTCCAAGGAATGCACTAGGGAGGCTATCGGGCCTCAGCCTCTTCGGAAAGCCTGCAGTGTAACAGGCAGAGCTCTGCTCTAGTGGCAGTAAGAACGCAAGCTGGCTTTCTCCTGCAGGCGCGGGTCTTCAGGTATGAGTGCCTAGAAGGATTGCCAAGCAGTTTTGGTTTCCCCGTGCAGCTCAGTCGAGGACAGTGAGGCAGATTTGCATGGCATGTGGGCAGCCAGAGAACACTTTTCCTGGAGACGTTGGGGTGCCGGGGAAAGCGACCTCTCCCAAGGAGAGTGCCGTGTGTTGCCCTGCACTCGGCAAACAACACGGAGTGAGCGGGAAGGGCTTTCGGCCCGGGCAGTTGTTTCTTTGCAGGCCGGGGGAGCCTGCCGGTACTCAGCGTCCTTGTCGGGTACAGGGCGCCCCCGCGAGGGTCTTACTTGTCTTGAAGAGCGTACTTGGGAAAAGTAAAGCAGAACCGCGACTAAGGCCCCGTGGAAACCGCTCGAAGCTTCCGCCTCAGCGGGGCTATGAGAAGGCCTTACCTGGAGGTAAGTCCTCCCATCGAGCTTCCCTTTAGGCCTAGAGCGTGACGGGATGAGCTCCTACCGGGACTCTGGAAGCACCCTGTTTATTTAGAGAAAACTGCTTCTCTTCCACGAGCCCTGACTCCAGCGACGAGGGCCCCGTCACAAACGCTTTTAGGCAGGTAGCTTCAAGGCAGCATGGATGGTGCTATAAAAAGGAGAATGCAAGGCTTGTGTCCTCAGGCTCCCACCTCAGTCAACACGCTGACTACCGCCTTGTGATTCGTAGCTCGACAAAAGAGACTCTAGCAACACACAGGTTCCTTCCCTGAATCCACCTTTCTTCACGGGGTGTTCTGCCTGTAGCTAATTCGCTCCTCCAAGGAATGCACTAGGGAGGCTATCGGGCCTCATCCTCTTCGGAAAGCCTGCAGTGTAACAGGCAGAGTTCTGCTCTAGTGGCAGTAAGAACGCAAGCTGGCTTTCTCCTGCAGGCGTGGGGCTTCAGGTATGAGTGCTTAGAAGGATTGCCAAGCAGTTTTGGTTTCCCCGTGCAGCTCAGTCGAGGACAGTGAGGCAGATTTGCATGGCATGTGGGCAGCCAGAGAACACTTTTCCTGGAGACGTTGGGGTGCCGGGGAAAGCGACCTCTCCCCCGGGAGAGTGCCGTGTGTTGCCCTGCACTCGGCAAACAACACGGAGTGAGCGGGAAGGGCTTTCGGCCCGGGCAGATGTTTCTTTGCAGGCCGGGGGAGCCTGCCGGTACTCAGCGTCCTGGACGGATATAGGGCGCCCCCGCGAAGGTCTTACGTGTCTTGAAGAGCGTACGAGGGTGAAAGTAAAGCAGAACCGCGACTAAGGCCCCGTGGAAACCGCTCGAAGCTTCCGCCTCAGCGGGGCTATGAGAAGGCCTTACCTGGAGGTAAGTCCTCCCATCGAGCTTCCCTTTAGGCCTAGAGCGTGACGGGATGAGCTCCTACCGGGACTCTGGAAGCACCCTGTTTATTTAGAGAAAACTGCTTCTCTTCCACGAGCCCTGACTCCAGCGACGAGGGCCCCGTCACAAACGCTTTTAGGCAGGTAGCTTCAAGGCAGCATGGATGGTGCTATAAAAAGGAGAATGCAAGGCTTGTGTCCTCAGGCTCCCACCTCAGTCAACACGCTGACTACCGCCTTGTGATTCGTAGCTCGACAAAAGAGACTCTAGCAACACACAGGTTCCTTCCCTGAATCCACCTTTCTTCACGGGGTGTTCTGCCTGTAGCTAACCCGCTCCTCCAAGGAAGGCACTAGGGAGGCTATCGGGCCTCATCCTCTTCGGAAAGCCTGCAGTGTAACAGGCAGAGTTCTGCTCTAGTGGCAGTAAGAACGCAAGCTGGCTTTCTCCTGCAGGCGTGGGGCTTCAGGTATGAGTGCTTAGAAGGATTGCCAAGCAGTTTTGGTTTCCCCGTGCAGCTCAGTCGAGGACAGTGAGGCAGATTTGCATGGCATGTGGGCAGCCAGAGAACAGTTTTCCTGGAGACGTTGGGGTGCCGGGGAAAGCGACCTCTCCCAAGGAGAGTGCCGTGTGTTGCCCTGCACTCGGCAAACAACACGGAGTGAGCGGGAAGGGCTTTCGGCCCGGGCAGTTGTTTCTTTGCAGGCCGGGGGAGCCTGCCGGTACTCAGCGTCCTTGTCGGGTACAGGGCGCCCCCGCGAGGGTCTTACGTGTCTTGAAGAGCGTACGAGGGGGAAAGTAAAGCAGAACCGCGACTAAGGCCGCGTGGAAACCGCTCGAAGCTTCCGCCTCAGCGGGGCTCTTAGAAGGCCTTACCTGGAGGTAAGTCCTCCCATCGAGCTTCCCTTTAGCCCTAGAGCGTGACGGGGTGAGCTCCTACCGGGACTCTGGAAGCACCCTGTTTATTTAGAGAAAACTGCTTCTCTTCCACGAGCCCTGACTCCAGCGACGAGGGCCCCGTCACAAACGGTTTTAGGCAGGTAGCTTCAAGGCAGCATGGATGGTGCTATAAAAAGGAGAATGCAAGTCTTGTGTCCTCAGGCCCCCACCTCCAGTCAACACGCTGACTACCGCCTTGTGATTAGTAGCTCGTCAAAAGAGACTCTAGCGACACACAGGTTCCTTCCCTGAATCCACCTCTCTTCACGGTGTGTTCTGTCTGTGGCTAATTCGCTCCTCCAAGGAATGCACTAGGGAGGCTATCGGGCCTCAGCCTCTTCGGAAAGCCTGCAGTGTAACAGGCAGAGCTCTGCTCTAGTGGCAGTAAGAACGCAAGCTGGCTTTCTCCTGCAGGCGTTGGTCTTCAGGTATGAGTGCCTAGAAGGATTGCCAAGCAGTTTTGGTTTCCCCGTGCAGCTCAGTCGAGGACAGTGAGGCAGATTTGCATGGCATGTGGGCAGCCAGAGAACAGTTTTCCTGGAGACGTTGGGGTGCCGGGGAAAGCGACCTCTCCCCCGGGAGAGTGCCGTGTGTTGCCTTGCACTCGGCAAACAACACGGAGTGAGCGGGAAGGGCTTTCGGCCCGGGCAGATGTTTCTTTGCAGGCCGGGGGAGCCTGCCGGTACTCAGCGTCCTGGACGGATATAGGGCTCCCCTGCGAAGGTCTTACGTGTCTTGAAGAGCGTACGAGGGTGAAAGTAAAGCAGAACCGCGACTAAGGCCCCGTGGAAACCGCTCGAAGCTTCCGCCTCAGCGGGGCTATGAGAAGGCCTTACCTGGAGGTAAGTCCTCCCATCGAGCTTCCCTTTAGGCCTAGAGCGTGACGGGATGAGCTCCTACCGGGACTCTGGAAGCACCCTGTTTATTTAGAGAAAACTGCTTCTCTTCCACGAGCCCTGACTCCAGCGACGAGGGCCCCGTCACAAACGCTTTTAGGCAGGTAGCTTCAAGGCAGCATGGATGGTGCTATAAAAAGGAGAATGCAAGGCTTGTGTCCTCAGGCTCCCACCTCAGTCAACACGCTGACTACCGCCTTGTGATTCGTAGCTCGACAAAAGAGACTCTAGCGACACACAGGTTCCTTCCCTGAATCCAGCTCTCTTCACGGGGTGTTCTGCCTGTAGCTAATTCGCTCCTCCAAGGAATGCACTAGGGAGGCTATCGGGCCTCAGCCTCTTCGGAAAGCCTGCAGTGTAACAGGCAGAGCTCTGCTCTAGTGGCAGTAAGAACGCAAGCTGGCTTTCTCCTGCAGGCGCGGGTCTTCAGGTATGAGTGCCTAGAAGGATTGCCAAGCAGTTTTGGTTTCCCCGTGCAGCTCAGTCGAGGACAGTGAGGCAGATTTGCATGGCATGTGGGCAGCCAGAGAACACTTTTCCTGGAGACGTTGGGGTGCCGGGGAAAGCGACCTCTCCCAAGGAGAGTGCCGTGTGTTGCCCTGCACTCGGCAAACAACACGGAGTGAGCGGGAAGGGCTTTCGGCCCGGGCAGTTGTTTCTTTGCAGGCCGGGGGAGCCTGCCGGTACTCAGCGTCCTTGTCGGGTACAGGGCGCCCCCGCGAGGGTCTTACTTGTCTTGAAGAGCGTACTTGGGAAAAGTAAAGCAGAACCGCGACTAAGGCCCCGTGGAAACCGCTCGAAGCTTCCGCCTCAGCGGGGCTATGAGAAGGCCTTACCTGGAGGTAAGTCCTCCCATCGAGCTTCCCTTTAGGCCTAGAGCGTGACGGGATGAGCTCCTACCGGGACTCTGGAAGCACCCTGTTTATTTAGAGAAAACTGCTTCTGTTCCACGAGCCCTGACTCCAGCGACGAGGGCCCCGTCACAAACGGTTTTAGGCAGGTAGCTTCAAGGCAGCATGGATGGTGCTATAAAAAGGAGAATGCAAGGCTTGTGTCCTCAGGCTCCCACCTCAGTCAACACGCTGACTACCGCCTTGTGATTCGTAGCTCGACAAAAGAGACTCTAGCAACACACAGGTTCCTTCCCTGAATCCACCTTTCTTCACGGGGTGTTCTGCCTGTAGCTAATTCGCTCCTCCAAGGAATGCACTAGGGAGGCTATCGGGCCTCATCCTCTTCGGAAAGCCTGCAGTGTAACAGGCAGAGTTCTGCTCTAGTGGCAGTAAGAACGCAAGCTGGCTTTCTCCTGCAGGCGTGGGGTTTCAGGTATGAGTGCTTAGAAGGATTGCCAAGCAGTTTTGGTTTCCCCGTGCAGCTCAGTCGAGGACAGTGAGGCAGATTTGCATGGCATGTGGGCAGCCAGAGAACACTTTTCCTGGAGACGTTGGGGTGCCGGGGAAAGCGACCTCTCCCCCGGGAGAGTGCCGTGTGTTGCCCTGCACTCGGCAAACAACACGGAGTGAGCGGGAAGGGCTTTCGGCCCGGGCAGATGTTTCTTTGCAGGCCGGGGGAGCCTGCCGGTACTCAGCGTCCTGGACGGATATAGGGCGCCCCCGCGAAGGTCTTACGTGTCTTGAAGAGCGTACGAGGGTGAAAGTAAAGCAGAACCGCGACTAAGGCCCCGTGGAAACCGCTCGAAGCTTCCGCCTCAGCGGGGCTATTAGAAGGCCTTAACTGGAGGGAGTCCTCCCATCGACCTTCCCTTTAGCCCTAGAGCGTGACAGGATGAGCTCCTACCGGGACTCTGGAAGCACCCTGTTTATTTAGAGAAAACTGCTTCTCTTCCACGAGCCCTGACTCCAGCGACGAGGGCCCCGTCACAAACGGTTTTAGGCAGGTAGCTTCAAGGCAGCATGGATGGTGCTATAAAAAGGAGAATGCAAGGCTTGTGTCCTCAGGCCCCCACCTCCAGTCAACACGCTGACTACCGCCTTGTGATTCGTAGCTCGACAAAAGAGACTCTAGCGACACACAGGTTCCTTCCCTGAATCCAGCTCTCTTCACGGGGTGTTCTGCCTGTAGCTAATTCGCTCCTCCAAGGAATGCACTAGGGAGGCTATCGGGCCTCAGCCTCTTCGGAAAGCCTGCAGTGTAACAGGCAGAGCTCTGCTCTAGTGGCAGTAAGAACGCAAGCTGGCTTTCTCCTGCAGGCGTGGGGCTTCAGGTATGAGTGCCTAGAAGGATTGCCAAGCAGTTTTGGTTTCCCCGTGCAGCTCAGTCGAGGACAGTGAGGCAGATTTGCATGGCATGTGGGCAGCCAGAGAACACTTTTCCTGGAGACGTTGGGGTGCCGGGGAAAGCGACCTCTCCCAAGGAGAGTGCCGTGTGTTGCCCTGCACTCGGCAAACAACACGGAGTGAGCGGGAAGGGCTTTCGGCCCGGGCAGTTGTTTCTTTGCAGGCCGGGGGAGCCTGCCGGTACTCAGCGTCCTTGTTGGGTACAGGGCGCCCCCGCGAGGGTCTTACGTGTCTTGAAGAGCGTACGAGGGGGAAAGTAAAGCAGAACCGCGACTAAGGCCCCGTGGAAACCGCTCGAAGCTTCCGCCTCAGCGGGGCTCTTAGAAGGCCTTACCTGGAGGTAAGTCCTCCCATCGAGCTTCCCTTTAGCCCTAGAGCGTGACGGGATGAGCTCCTACCGGGACTCTGGAAGCACCCTGTTTATTTAGAGAAAACTGCTTCTCTTCCACGAGCCCTGACTCCAGCGACGAGGGCCCCGTCACAAACGGTTTTAGGCAGGTAGCTTCAAGGCAGCATGGATGGTGCTATAAAAAGGAGAATGCAAGGCTTGTGTCCTCAGGCCCCCACCTCCAGTCAACACGCTGACTACCGCCTTGTGATTAGTAGCTCGTCAAAAGAGACTCTAGCGACACACAGGTTCCTTCCCTGAATCCACCTCTCTTCACGGTGTGTTCTGTCTGTGGCTAATTCGCTCCTCCAAGGAATGCACTAGGGAGGCTATCGGGCCTCAGCCTCTTCGGAAAGCCTGCAGTGTAACAGGCAGAGCTCTGCTCTAGTGGCAGTAAGAACGCAAGCTGGCTTTCTCCTGCAGGCGTTGGTCTTCAGGTATGAGTGCCTAGAAGGATTGCCAAGCAGTTTTGGTTTCCCCGTGCAGCTCAGTCGAGGACAGTGAGGCAGATTTGCATGGCATGTGGGCAGCCAGAGAACAGTTTTCCTGGAGACGTTGGGGTGCCGGGGAAAGCGACCTCTCCCCCGGGAGAGTGCCGTGTGTTGCCCTGCACTCGGCAAACAACACGGAGTGAGCGGGAAGGGCTTTTGGCCCGGGCAGATGTTTCTTTGCAGGCCGGGGGAGCCTGCCGGTACTCAGCGTCCTGGACGGATATAGGGCGCCCCCGCGAAGGTCTTACGTGTCTTGAAGAGCGTACGAGGGTGAAAGTAAAGCAGAACCGCGACTAAGGCCCCGTGGAAACCGCTCGAAGCTTCCGCCTCAGCGGGGCTATGAGAAGGCCTTACCTGGAGGTAAGTCCTCCCATCGAGCTTCCCTTTAGGCCTAGAGCGTGACGGGATGAGCTCCTACCGGGACTCTGGAAGCACCCTGTTTATTTAGAGAAAACTGCTTCTCTTCCACGAGCCCTGACTCCAGCGACGAGGGCCCCGTCACAAACGCTTTTAGGCAGGTAGCTTCAAGGCAGCATGGATGGTGCTATAAAAAGGAGAATGCAAGGCTTGTGTCCTCAGGCTCCCACCTCAGTCAACACGCTGACTACCGCCTTGTGATTCGTAGCTCGACAAAAGAGACTCTAGCGACACACAGGTTCCTTCCCTGAATCCAGCTCTCTTCACGGGATGTTCTGCCTGTAGCTAATTCGCTCCTCCAAGGAATGCACTAGGGAGGCTATCGGGCCTCAGCCTCTTCGGAAAGCCTGCAGTGTAACAGGCAGAGCTCTGCTCTAGTGGCAGTAAGAACGCAAGCTGGCTTTCTCCTGCAGGCGCGGGTCTTCAGGTATGAGTGCCTAGAAGGATTGCCAAGCAGTTTTGGTTTCCCCGTGCAGCTCAGTCGAGGACAGTGAGGCAGATTTGCATGGCATGTGGGCAGCCAGAGAACACTTTTCCTGGAGACGTTGGGGTGCCGGGGAAAGCGACCTCTCCCAAGGAGAGTGCCGTGTGTTGCCCTGCACTCGGCAAACAACACGGAGTGAGCGGGAAGGGCTTTCGGCCCGGGCAGTTGTTTCTTTGCAGGCCGGGGGAGCCTGCCGGTACTCAGCGTCCTTGTCGGGTACAGGGCGCCCCCGCGAGGGTCTTACTTGTCTTGAAGAGCGTACTTGGGAAAAGTAAAGCAGAACCGCGACTAAGGCCCCGTGGAAACCGCTCGAAGCTTCCGCCTCAGCGGGGCTATGAGAAGGCCTTACCTGGAGGTAAGTCCTCCCATCGAGCTTCCCTTTAGGCCTAGAGCGTGACGGGATGAGCTCCTACCGGGACTCTGGAAGCACCCTGTTTATTTAGAGAAAACTGCTTCTCTTCCACGAGCCCTGACTCCAGCGACGAGGGCCCCGTCACAAACGCTTTTAGGCAGGTGGCTTCAAGGCAGCATGGATGGTGCTATAAAAAGGAGAATGCAAGGCTTGTGTCCTCAGGCTCCCACCTCAGTCAACACGCTGACTACCGCCTTGTGATTCGTAGCTCGACAAAAGAGACTCTAGCAACACACAGTTTCCTTCCCTGAATCCACCTTTCTTCACGGGGTGTTCTGCCTGTAGCTAATTCGCTCCTCCAAGGAATGCACTAGGGAGGCTATCGGGCCTCATCCTCTTCGGAAAGCCTGCAGTGTAACAGGCAGAGTTCTGCTCTAGTGGCAGTAAGAACGCAAGCTGGCTTTCTCCTGCAGGCGTGGGGCTTCAGGTATGAGTGCTTAGAAGGATTGCCAAGCAGTTTTGGTTTCCCCGTGCAGCTCAGTCGAGGACAGTGAGGCAGATTTGCATGGCATGTGGGCAGCCAGAGAACAGTTTTCCTGGAGACGTTGGGGTGCCGGGGAAAGCGACCTCTCCCCCGGGAGAGTGCCGTGTGTTGCCCTGCACTCGGCAAACAACACGCAGTGAGCGGGAAGGGCTTTCGGCCCGGGCAGATGTTTCTTTGCAGGCCGGGGGAGCCTGCCGGTACTCAGCGTCCTGGACGGATATAGGGCGCCCCCGCGAAGGTCTTACGTGTCTTGAAGAGCGTACGAGGGTGAAAGTAAAGCAGAACCGCGACTAAGGCCCCGTGGAAACCGCTCGAAGCTTCCGCCTCAGCGGGGCTATTAGAAGGCCTTAACTGGAGGGAGTCCTCCCATCGACCTTCCCTTTAGCCCTAGAGCGTGACAGGATGAGCTCCTACCGGGACTCTGGAAGCACCCTGTTTATTTAGAGAAAACTGCTTCTCTTCCACGAGCCGTGACTCCAGCGACGAGGGCCCCGTCACAAACGGTTTTAGGCAGGTAGCTTCAAGGCAGCATGGATGGTGCTATAAAAAGGAGAATGCAAGGCTTGTGTCCTCAGGCCCCCACCTCCAGTCAACACGCTGACTACCGCCTTGTGATTCGTAGCTCGACAAAAGAGACTCTAGCGACACACAGGTTCCTTCCCTGAATCCAGCTCTCTTCACGGGGTGTTCTGCCTGTAGCTAATTCGCTCCTCCAAGGAATGCACTAGGGAGGCTATCGGGCCTCAGCCTCTTCGGAAAGCCTGCAGTGTAACAGGCAGAGCTCTGCTCTAGTGGCAGTAAGAACGCAAGCTGGCTTTCTCCTGCAGGCGTGGGGCTTCAGGTATGAGTGCCTAGAAGGATTGCCAAGCAGTTTTGGTTTCCCCGTGCAGCTCAGTCGAGGACAGTGAGGCAGATTTGCATGGCATGTGGGCAGCCAGAGAACACTTTTCCTGGAGACGTTGGGGTGCCGGGGAAAGCGACCTCTCCCAAGGAGAGTGCCGTGTGTTGCCCTGCACTCGGCAAACAACACGGAGTGAGCGGGAAGGGCTTTCGGCCCGGGCAGTTGTTTCTTTGCAGGCCGGGGGAGCCTGCCGGTACTCAGCGTCCTTGTTGGGTACAGGGCGCCCCCGCGAGGGTCTTACGTGTCTTGAAGAGCGTACGAGGGGGAAAGTAAAGCAGAACCGCGACTAAGGCCCCGTGGAAACCGCTCGAACCTTCCGCCTCAGCGGGGCTCTTAGAAGGCCTTACCTGGAGGTAAGTCCTCCCATCGAGCTTCCCTTTAGCCCTAGAGCGTGACGGGATGAGCTCCTACCGGGACTCTGGAAGCACCCTGTTTATTTAGAGAAAACTGCTTCTCTTCCACGAGCCCTGACTCCAGCGACGAGGGCCCCGTCACAAACGGTTTTAGGCAGGTAGCTTCAAGGCAGCATGGATGGTGCTATAAAAAGGAGAATGCAAGGCTTGTGTCCTCAGGCTCCCACCTCAGTCAACACGCTGACTACCGCCTTGTGATTCGTAGCTCGACAAAAGAGACTCTAGCAACACACAGGTTCCTTCCCTGAATCCACCTTTCTTCACGGGGTGTTCTGCCTGTAGCTAACCCGCTCCTCCAAGGAAGGCACTAGGGAGGCTATCGGGCCTCATCCTCTTCGGAAAGCCTGCAGTGTAACAGGCAGAGTTCTGCTCTAGTGGCAGTAAGAACGCAAGCTGGCTTTCTCCTGCAGGCGTGGGGCTTCAGGTATGAGTGCTTAGAAGGATTGCCAAGCAGTTTTGGTTTCCCCGTGCAGCTCAGTCGAGGACAGTGAGGCAGATTTGCATGGCATGTGGGCAGCCAGAGAACAGTTTTCCTGGAGACGTTGGGGTGCCGGAGAAAGCGACCTCTCCCAAGGAGAGTGCCGTGTGTTGCCCTGCACTCGGCAAACAACACGGAGTGAGCGGGAAGGGCTTTCGGCCCGGGCAGTTGTTTCTTTGCAGGCCGGGGGAGCCTGCCGGTACTCAGCGTCCTTGTCGGGTACAGGGCGCCCCCGCGAGGGTCTTACGTGTCTTGAAGAGCGTACGAGGGGGAAAGTAAAGCAGAACCGCGACTAAGGCCCCGTGGAAACCGCTCGAAGCTTCCGCCTCAGCGGGGCTCTTAGAAGGCCTTACCTGGAGGTAAGTCCTCCCATCGAGCTTCCCTTTAGCCCTAGAGCGTGACGGGATGAGCTCCTACCGGGACTCTGGAAGCACCCTGTTTATTTAGAGAAAACTGCTTCTCTTCCACGAGCCCTGACTCCAGCGACGAGGGCCCCGTCACAAACGGTTTTAGGCAGGTAGCTTCAAGGCAGCATGGATGGTGCTATAAAAAGGAGAATGCAAGGCTTGTGTCCTCAGGCCCCCACCTCCAGTCAACACGCTGACTACCGCCTTGTGATTAGTAGCTCGTCAAAAGAGACTCTAGCGACACACAGGTTCCTTCCCTGAATCCACCTCTCTTCACGGTGTGTTCTGTCTGTGGCTAATTCGCTCCTCCAAGGAATGCACTAGGGAGGCTATCGGGCCTCAGCCTCTTCGGAAAGCCTGCAGTGTAACAGGCAGAGCTCTGCTCTAGTGGCAGTAAGAACGCAAGCTGGCTTTCTCCTGCAGGCGTGGGTCTTCAGGTATGAGTGCCTAGAAGGATTGCCAAGCAGTTTTGGTTTCCCCGTGCAGCTCAGTCGAGGACAGTGAGGCAGATTTGCATGGCATGTGGGCAGCCAGAGAACAGTTTTCCTGGAGACGTTGGGGTGCCGGGGAAAGCGACCTCTCCCCCGGGAGAGTGCCGTGTGTTGCCCTGCACTCGGCAAACAACACGGAGTGAGCGGGAAGGGCTTTCGGCCCGGGCAGATGTTTCTTTGCAGGCCGGGGGAGCCTGCCGGTACTCAGCGTCCTGGACGGATATAGGGCGCCCCCGCGAAGGTCTTACGTGTCTTGAAGAGCGTACGAGGGTGAAAGTAAAGCAGAACCGCGACTAAGGCCCCGTGGAAACCGCTCGAAGCTTCCGCCTCAGCGGGGCTCTTAGAAGGCCTTACCTGGAGGTAAGTCCTCCCATCGAGCTTCCCTTTAGGCCTAGAGCGTGACGGGATGAGCTCCTACCGGGACTCTGGAAGCACCCTGTTTATTTAGAGAAAACTGCTTCTCTTCCACGAGCCCTGACTCCAGCGACGAGGGCCCCGTCACAAACGCTTTTAGGCAGGTAGCTTCAAGGCAGCATGGATGGTGCTATAAAAAGGAGAATGCAAGGCTTGTGTCCTCAGGCTCCCACCTCAGTCAACACGCTGACTACCGCCTTGTGATTCGTAGCTCGACAAAAGAGACTCTAGCGACACACAGGTTCCTTCCCTGAATCCAGCTCTCTTCACGGGGTGTTCTGCCTGTAGCTAATTCGCTCCTCCAAGGAATGCACTAGGGAGGCTATCGGGCCTCAGCCTCTTCGGAAAGCCTGCAGTGTAACAGGCAGAGCTCTGCTCTAGTGGCAGTAAGAACGCAAGCTGGCTTTCTCCTGCAGGCGCGGGTCTTCAGGTATGAGTGCCTAGAAGGATTGCCAAGCAGTTTTGGTTTCCCCGTGCAGCTCAGTCGAGGACAGTGAGGCAGATTTGCATGGCATGTGGGCAGCCAGAGAACACTTTTCCTGGAGACGTTGGGGTGCCGGGGAAAGCGACCTCTCCCAAGGAGAGTGCCGTGTGTTGCCCTGCACTCGGCAAACAACACGGAGTGAGCGGGAAGGGCTTTCGGCCCGGGCAGTTGTTTCTTTGCAGGCCGGGGGAGCCTGCCGGTACTCAGCGTCCTTGTCGGGTACAGGGCGCCCCCGCGAGGGTCTTACTTGTCTTGAAGAGCGTACTTGGGAAAAGTAAAGCAGAACCGCGACTAAGGCCCCGTGGAAACCGCTCGAAGCTTCCGCCTCAGCGGGGCTATGAGAAGGCCTTACCTGGAGGTAAGTCCTCCCATCGAGCTTCCCTTTAGGCCTAGAGCGTGACGGGATGAGCTCCTACCGGGACTCTGGAAGCACCCTGTTTATTTAGAGAAAACTGCTTCTCTTCCACGAGCCCTGACTCCAGCGACGAGGGCCCCGTCACAAACGCTTTTAGGCAGGTGGCTTCAAGGCAGCATGGATGGTGCTATAAAAAGGAGAATGCAAGGCTTGTGTCCTCAGGCTCCCACCTCAGTCAACACGCTGACTACCGCCTTGTGATTCGTAGCTCGACAAAAGAGACTCTAGCAACACACAGTTTCCTTCCCTGAATCCACCTTTCTTCACGGGGTGTTCTGCCTGTAGCTAATTCGCTCCTCCAAGGAATGCACTAGGGAGGCTATCGGGCCTCAGCCTCTTCGGAAAGCCTGCAGTGTAACAGGCAGAGTTCTGCTCTAGTGGCAGTAAGAACGCAAGCTGGCTTTCTCCTGCAGGCGTGGGGCTTCAGGTATGAGTGCTTAGAAGGATTGCCAAGCAGTTTTGGTTTCCCCGTGCAGCTCAGTCGAGGACAGAGAGGCAGATTTGCATGGCATGTGGGCAGCCAGAGAACAGTTTTCCTGGAGACGTTGGGGTGCCGGGGAAAGCGACCTCTCCCCCGGGAGAGTGCCGTGTGTTGCCCTGCACTCGGCAAACAACACGGAGTGAGCGGGAAGGGCTTTCGGCCCGGGCAGATGTTTCTTTGCAGGCCGGGGGAGCCTGCCGGTACTCAGCGTCCTGGACGGATATAGGGCGCCCCCGCGAAGGTCTTACGTGTCTTGAAGAGCGTACGAGGGTGAAAGTAAAGCAGAACCGCGACTAAGGCCCCGTGGAAACCGCTCGAAGCTTCCGCCTCAGCGGGGCTATTAGAAGGCCTTAACTGGAGGGAGTCCTCCCATCGAGCTTCCCTTTAGCCCTAGAGCGTGACAGGATGAGCTCCTACCGGGACTCTGGAAGCACCCTGTTTATTTAGAGAAAACTGCTTCTCTTCCACGAGCCCTGACTCCAGCGACGAGGGCCCCGTCACAAACGGTTTTAGGCAGGTAGCTTCAAGGCAGCATGGATGGTGCTATAAAAAGGAGAATGCAAGGCTTGTGTCCTCAGGCCCCCACCTCCAGTCAACACGCTGACTACCGCCTTGTGATTCGTAGCTCGACAAAAGAGACTCTAGCGACACACAGGTTCCTTCCCTGAATCCAGCTCTCTTCACGGGGTGTTCTGCCTGTAGCTAATTCGCTCCTCCAAGGAATGCACTAGGGAGGCTATCGGGCCTCAGCCTCTTCGGAAAGCCTGCAGTGTAACAGGCAGAGCTCTGCTCTAGTGGCAGTAAGAACGCAAGCTGGCTTTCTCCTGCAGGCGTGGGGCTTCAGGTATGAGTGCCTAGAAGGATTGCCAAGCAGTTTTGGTTTCCCCGTGCAGCTCAGTCGAGGACAGTGAGGCAGATTTGCATGGCATGTGAGCAGCCAGAGAACACTTTTCCTGGAGACGTTGGGGTGCCGGGGAAAGCGACCTCTCCCAAGGAGAGTGCCGTGTGTTGCCCTGCACTCGGCAAACAACACGGAGTGAGCGGGAAGGGCTTTCGGCCCGGGCAGTTGTTTCTTTGCAGGCCGGGGGAGCCTGCCGGTACTCAGCGTCCTTGTTGGGTACAGGGCGCCCCCGCGAGGGTCTTACGTGTCTTGAAGAGCGTACGAGGGGGAAAGTAAAGCAGAACCGCGACTAAGGCCCCGTGGAAACCGCTCGAAGCTTCCGCCTCAGCGGGGCTCTTAGAAGGCCTTACCTGGAGGTAAGTCCTCCCATCGAGCTTCCCTTTAGCCCTAGAGCGTGACGGGATGAGCTCCTACCGGGACTCTGGAAGCACCCTGTTTATTTAGAGAAAACTGCTTCTCTTCCACGAGCCCTGACTCCAGCGACGAGGGCCCCGTCACAAACGGTTTTAGGCAGGTAGCTTCAAGGCAGCATGGATGGTGCTATAAAAAGGAGAATGCAAGGCTTGTGTCCTCAGGCCCCCACCTCCAGTCAACACGCTGACTACCGCCTTGTGATTAGTAGCTCGTCAAAAGAGACTCTAGCGACACACAGGTTCCTTCCCTGAATCCACCTCTCTTCACGGTGTGTTCTGTCTGTGGCTAATTCGCTCCTCCAAGGAATGCACTAGGGAGGCTATCGGGCCTCAGCCTCTTCGGAAAGCCTCCAGTGTAACAGGCAGAGCTCTGCTCTAGTGGCAGTAAGAACGCAAGCTGGCTTTCTCCTGCAGGCGTTGGTCTTCAGGTATGAGTGCCTAGAAGGATTGCCAAGCAGTTTTGGTTTCCCCGTGCAGCTCAGTCGAGGACAGTGAGGCAGATTTGCATGGCATGTGGGCAGCCAGAGAACAGTTTTCCTGGAGACGTTGGGGTGCCGGGGAAAGCGACCTCTCCCCCGGGAGAGTGCCGTGTGTTGCCCTGCACTCGGCAAACAACACGGAGTGAGCGGGAAGGGCTTTCGGCCCGGGCAGATGTTTCTTTGCAGGCCGGGGGAGCCTGCCGGTACTCAGCGTCCTGGACGGATATAGGGCGCCCCCGCGAAGGTCTTACGTGTCTTGAAGAGCGTACGAGGGTGAAAGTAAAGCAGAACCGCGACTAAGGCCCCGTGGAAACCGCTCGAAGCTTCCGCCTCAGCGGGGCTATGAGAAGGCCTTACCTGGAGGTAAGTCCTCCCATCGAGCTTCCCTTTAGGCCTAGAGCGTGACAGGATGAGCTCCTACCGGGACTCTGGAAGCACCCTGTTTATTTAGAGAAAACTGCTTCTCTTCCACGAGCCCTGACTCCAGCGACGAGGGCCCCGTCACAAACGCTTTTAGGCAGGTAGCTTCAAGGCAGCATGGATGGTGCTATAAAAAGGAGAATGCAAGGCTTGTGTCCTCAGGCTCCCACCTCAGTCAACACGCTGACTACCGCCTTGTGATTCGTAGCTCGACAAAAGGGACTCTAGCAACACACAGGTTCCTTCCCTGAATCCACCTTTCTTCACGGGGTGTTCTGCCTGTAGCTAACCCGCTCCTCCAAGGAAGGCACTAGGGAGACTATCGGGCCTCATCCTCTTCGGAAAGCCTGCAGTGTAACAGGCAGAGTTCTGCTCTAGTGGCAGTAAGAACGCAAGCTGGCTTTCTCCTGCAGGCGTGGGGCTTCAGGTATGAGTGCTTAGAAGGATTGCCAAGCAGTTTTGGTTTCCCCGTGCAGCTCAGTCGAGGACAGTGAGGCAGATTTGCATGGCATGTGGGCAGCCAGAGAACAGTTTTCCTGGAGACGTTGGGGTGCCGGAGAAAGCGACCTCTCCCAAGGAGAGTGCCGTGTGTTGCCCTGCACTCGGCAAACAACACGGAGTGAGCGGGAAGGGCTTTCGGCCCGGGCAGTTGTTTCTTTGCAGGCCGGGGGAGCCTGCCGGTACTCAGCGTCCTTGTCGGGTACAGGGCGCCCCCGCGAGGGTCTTACGTGTCTTGAAGAGCGTACGAGGGGGAAAGTAAAGCAGAACCGCGACTAAGGCCCCGTGGAAACCGCTCGAAGCTTCCGCCTCAGCGGGGCTCTTAGAAGGCCTTACCTGGAGGTAAGTCCTCCCATCGAGCTTCCCTTTAGCCCTAGAGCGTGACGGGATGAGCTCCTACCGGGACTCTGGAAGCACCCTGTTTATTTAGAGAAAACTGCTTCTCTTCCACGAGCCCTGACTCCAGCGACGAGGGCCCCGTCACAAACGGTTTTAGGCAGGTAGCTTCAAGGCAGCATGGATGGTGCTATAAAAAGGAGAATGCAAGGCTTGTGTCCTCAGGCCCCCACCTCCAGTCAACACGCTGACTACCGCCTTGTGATTAGTAGCTCGTCAAAAGAGACTCTAGCGACACACAGGTTCCTTCCCTGAATCCACCTCTCTTCACGGTGTGTTCTGTCTGTGGCTAATTCGCTCCTCCAAGGAATGCACTAGGGAGGCTATCGGGCCTCAGCCTCTTCGGAAAGCCTGCAGTGTAACAGGCAGAGCTCTGCTCTAGTGGCAGTAAGAACGCAAGCTGGCTTTCTCCTGCAGGCGTGGGTCTTCAGGTATGAGTGCCTAGAAGGATTGCCAAGCAGTTTTGGTTTCCCCGTGCAGCTCAGTCGAGGACAGTGAGGCAGATTTGCATGGCATGTGGGCAGCCAGAGAACAGTTTTCCTGGAGACGTTGGGGTGCCGGGGAAAGCGACCTCTCCCCCGGGAGAGTGCCGTGTGTTGCCCTGCACTCGGCAAACAACACGGAGTGAGCGGGAAGGGCTTTCGGCCCGGGCAGATGTTTCTTTGCAGGCCGGGGGAGCCTGCCGGTACTCAGCGTCCTGGACGGATATAGGGCGCCCCCGCGAAGGTCTTACGTGTCTTGAAGAGCGTACGAGGGTGAAAGTAAAGCAGAACCGCGACTAAGGCCCCGTGGAAACCGCTCGAAGCTTCCGCCTCAGCGGGGCTATGAGAAGGCCTTACCTGGAGGTAAGTCCTCCCATCGAGCTTCCCTTTAGGCCTAGAGCGTGACGGGATGAGCTCCTACCGGGACTCTGGAAGCACCCTGTTTATTTAGAGAAAACTGCTTCTCTTCCACGAGCCCTGACTCCAGCGACGAGGGCTCCGTCACAAACGCTTTTAGGCAGGTAGCTTCAAGGCAGCATGGATGGTGCTATAAAAAGGAGAATGCAAGGCTTGTGTCCTCAGGCTCCCACCTCAGTCAACACGCTGACTACCGCCTTGTGATTCGTAGCTCGACAAAAGAGACTCTAGCGACACACAGGTTCCTTCCCTGAATCCAGCTCTCTTCACGGGGTGTTCTGCCTGTAGCTAATTCGCTCCTCCAAGGAATGCACTAGGGAGGCTATCGGGCCTCAGCCTCTTCGGAAAGCCTGCAGTGTAACAGGCAGAGCTCTGCTCTAGTGGCAGTAAGAACGCAAGCTGGCTTTCTCCTGCAGGCGCGGGTCTTCAGGTATGAGTGCCTAGAAGGATTGCCAAGCAGTTTTGGTTTCCCCGTGCAGCTCAGTCGAGGACAGTGAGGCAGATTTGCATGGCATGTGGGCAGCCAGAGAACACTTTTCCTGGAGACGTTGGGGTGCCGGGGAAAGCGACCTCTCCCAAGGAGAGTGCCGTGTGTTGCCCTGCACTCGGCAAACAACACGGAGTGAGCGGGAAGGGCTTTCGGCCCGGGCAGTTGTTTCTTTGCAGGCCGGGGGAGCCTGCCGGTACTCAGCGTCCTTGTTGGGTACAGGGCGCCCCCGCGAGGGTCTTACGTGTCTTGAAGAGCGTACGAGGGGGAAAGTAAAGCAGAACCGCGACTAAGGCCCCGTGGAAACCGCTCGAAGCTTCCGCCTCAGCGGGGCTCTTAGAAGGCCTTACCTGGAGGTAAGTCCTCCCATCGAGCTTCCCTTTAGCCCTAGAGCGTGACGGGATGAGCTCCTACCGGGACTCTGGAAGCACCCTGTTTATTTAGAGAAAACTGCTTCTCTTCCACGAGCCCTGACTCCAGCGACGAGGGCCCCGTCACAAACGGTTTTAGGCAGGTAGCTTCAAGGCAGCATGGATGGTGCTATAAAAAGGAGAATGCAAGGCTTGTGTCCTCAGGCTCCCACCTCAGTCAACACGCTGACTACCGCCTTGTGATTCGTAGCTCGACAAAAGAGACTCTAGCAACACACAGGTTCCTTCCCTGAATCCACCTTTCTTCACGGGGTGTTCTGCCTGTAGCTAACCCGCTCCTCCAAGGAAGGCACTAGGGAGGCTATCGGGCCTCATCCTCTTCGGAAAGCCTGCAGTGTAACAGGCAGAGTTCTGCTCTAGTGGCAGTAAGAACGCAAGCTGGCTTTCTCCTGCAGGCGTGGGGCTTCAGGTATGAGTGCTTAGAAGGATTGCCAAGCAGTTTTGGTTTCCCCGTGCAGCTCAGTCGAGGACAGTGAGGCAGATTTGCATGGCATGTGGGCAGCCAGAGAACAGTTTTCCTGGAGACGTTGGGGTGCCGGAGAAAGCGACCTCTCCCAAGGAGAGTGCCGTGTGTTGCCCTGCACTCGGCAAACAACACGGAGTGAGCGGGAAGGGCTTTCGGCCCGGGCAGTTGTTTCTTTGCAGGCCGGGGGAGCCTGCCGGTACTCAGCGTCCTTGTCGGGTACAGGGCGCCCCCGCGAGGGTCTTACGTGTCTTGAAGAGCGTACGAGGGGGAAAGTAAAGCAGAACCGCGACTAAGGCCCCGTGGAAACCGCTCGAAGCTTCCGCCTCAGCGGGGCTCTTAGAAGGCCTTACCTGGAGGTAAGTCCTCCCATCGAGCTTCCCTTTAGCCCTAGAGCGTGACGGGATGAGCTCCTACCGGGACTCTGGAAGCACCCTGTTTATTTAGAGAAAACTGCTTCTCTTCCACGAGCCCTGACTCCAGCGACGAGGGCCCCGTCACAAACGGTTTTAGGCAGGTAGCTTCAAGGCAGCATGGATGGTGCTATAAAAAGGAGAATGCAAGGCTTGTGTCCTCAGGCCCCCACCTCCAGTCAACACGCTGACTACCGCCTTGTGATTAGTAGCTCGTCAAAAGAGACTCTAGCGACACACAGGTTCCTTCCCTGAATCCACCTCTCTTCACGGTGTGTTCTGTCTGTGGCTAATTCGCTCCTCCAAGGAATGCACTAGGGAGGCTATCGGGCCTCAGCCTCTTCGGAAAGCCTGCAGTGTAACAGGCAGAGCTCTGCTCTAGTGGCAGTAAGAACGCAAGCTGGCTTTCTCCTGCAGGCGTGGGTCTTCAGGTATGAGTGCCTAGAAGGATTGCCAAGCAGTTTTGGTTTCCCCGTGCAGCTCAGTCGAGGACAGTGAGGCAGATTTGCATGGCATGTGGGCAGCCAGAGAACAGTTTTCCTGGAGACGTTGGGGTGCCGGGGAAAGCGACCTCTCCCCCGGGAGAGTGCCGTGTGTTGCCCTGCACTCGGCAAACAACACGGAGTGAGCGGGAAGGGCTTTCGGCCCGGGCAGATGTTTCTTTGCAGGCCGGGGGAGCCTGCCGGTACTCAGCGTCCTGGACGGATATAGGGCGCCCCCGCGAAGGTCTTACGTGTCTTGAAGAGCGTACGAGGGTGAAAGTAAAGCAGAACCGCGACTAAGGCCCCGTGGAAACCGCTCGAAGCTTCCGCCTCAGCGGGGCTCTTAGAAGGCCTTACCTGGAGGTAAGTCCTCCCATCGAGCTTCCCTTTAGGCCTAGAGCGTGACGGGATGAGCTCCTACCGGGACTCTGGAAGCACCCTGTTTATTTAGAGAAAACTGCTTCTCTTCCACGAGCCCTGACTCCAGCGACGAGGGCCCCGTCACAAACGCTTTTAGGCAGGTAGCTTCAAGGCAGCATGGATGGTGCTATAAAAAGGAGAATGCAAGGCTTGTGTCCTCAGGCTCCCACCTCAGTCAACACGCTGACTACCGCCTTGTGATTCGTAGCTCGACAAAAGAGACTCTAGCGACACACAGGTTCCTTCCCTGAATCCAGCTCTCTTCACGGGGTGTTCTGCCTGTAGCTAATTCGCTCCTCCAAGGAATGCACTAGGGAGGCTATCGGGCCTCAGCCTCTTCGGAAAGCCTGCAGTGTAACAGGCAGAGCTCTGCTCTAGTGGCAGTAAGAACGCAAGCTGGCTTTCTCCTGCAGGCGCGGGTCTTCAGGTATGAGTGCCTAGAAGGATTGCCAAGCAGTTTTGGTTTCCCCGTGCAGCTCAGTCGAGGACAGTGAGGCAGATTTGCATGGCATGTGGGCAGCCAGAGAACACTTTTCCTGGAGACGTTGGGGTGCCGGGGAAAGCGACCTCTCCCAAGGAGAGTGCCGTGTGTTGCCCTGCACTCGGCAAACAACACGGAGTGAGCGGGAAGGGCTTTCGGCCCGGGCAGTTGTTTCTTTGCAGGCCGGGGGAGCCTGCCGGTACTCAGCGTCCTTGTCGGGTACAGGGCGCCCCCGCGAGGGTCTTACTTGTCTTGAAGAGCGTACTTGGGAAAAGTAAAGCAGAACCGCGACTAAGGCCCCGTGGAAACCGCTCGAAGCTTCCGCCTCAGCGGGGCTATGAGAAGGCCTTACCTGGAGGTAAGTCCTCCCATCGAGCTTCCCTTTAGGCCTAGAGCGTGACGGGATGAGCTCCTACCGGGACTCTGGAAGCACCCTGTTTATTTAGAGAAAACTGCTTCTCTTCCACGAGCCCTGACTCCAGCGACGAGGGCCCCGTCACAAACGCTTTTAGGCAGGTGGCTTCAAGGCAGCATGGATGGTGCTATAAAAAGGAGAATGCAAGGCTTGTGTCCTCAGGCTCCCACCTCAGTCAACACGCTGACTACCGCCTTGTGATTCGTAGCTCGACAAAAGAGACTCTAGCAACACACAGTTTCCTTCCCTGAATCCACCTTTCTTCACGGGGTGTTCTGCCTGTAGCTAATTCGCTCCTCCAAGGAATGCACTAGGGAGGCTATCGGGCCTCATCCTCTTCGGAAAGCCTGCAGTGTAACAGGCAGAGTTCTGCTCTAGTGGCAGTAAGAACGCAAGCTGGCTTTCTCCTGCAGGCGTGGGGCTTCAGGTATGAGTGCTTAGAAGGATTGCCAAGCAGTTTTGGTTTCCCCGTGCAGCTCAGTCGAGGACAGAGAGGCAGATTTGCATGGCATGTGGGCAGCCAGAGAACAGTTTTCCTGGAGACGTTGGGGTGCCGGGGAAAGCGACCTCTCCCCCGGGAGAGTGCCGTGTGTTGCCCTGCACTCGGCAAACAACACGGAGTGAGCGGGAAGGGCTTTCGGCCCGGGCAGATGTTTCTTTGCAGGCCGGGGGAGCCTGCCGGTACTCAGCGTCCTGGACGGATATAGGGCGCCCCCGCGAAGGTCTTACGTGTCTTGAAGAGCGTACGAGGGTGAAAGTAAAGCAGAACCGCGACTAAGGCCCCGTGGAAACCGCTCGAAGCTTCCGCCTCAGCGGGGCTATTAGAAGGCCTTAACTGGAGGGAGTCCTCCCATCGAGCTTCCCTTTAGCCCTAGAGCGTGACAGGATGAGCTCCTACCGGGACTCTGGAAGCACCCTGTTTATTTAGAGAAAACTGCTTCTCTTCCACGAGCCCTGACTCCAGCGACGAGGGCCCCGTCACAAACGGTTTTAGGCAGGTAGCTTCAAGGCAGCATGGATGGTGCTATAAAAAGGAGAATGCAAGGCTTGTGTCCTCAGGCCCCCACCTCCAGTCAACACGCTGACTACCGCCTTGTGATTCGTAGCTCGACAAAAGAGACTCTAGCGACACACAGGTTCCTTCCCTGAATCCAGCTCTCTTCACGGGGTGTTCTGCCTGTAGCTAATTCGCTCCTCCAAGGAATGCACTAGGGAGGCTATCGGGCCTCAGCCTCTTCGGAAAGCCTGCAGTGTAACAGGCAGAGCTCTGCTCTAGTGGCAGTAAGAACGCAAGCTGGCTTTCTCCTGCAGGCGTGGGGCTTCAGGTATGAGTGCCTAGAAGGATTGCCAAGCAGTTTTGGTTTCCCCGTGCAGCTCAGTCGAGGACAGTGAGGCAGATTTGCATGGCATGTGAGCAGCCAGAGAACACTTTTCCTGGAGACGTTGGGGTGCCGGGGAAAGCGACCTCTCCCAAGGAGAGTGCCGTGTGTTGCCCTGCACTCGGCAAACAACACGGAGTGAGCGGGAAGGGCTTTCGGCCCGGGCAGTTGTTTCTTTGCAGGCCGGGGGAGCCTGCCGGTACTCAGCGTCCTTGTTGGGTACAGGGCGCCCCCGCGAGGGTCTTACGTGTCTTGAAGAGCGTACGAGGGGGAAAGTAAAGCAGAACCGCGACTAAGGCCCCGTGGAAACCGCTCGAAGCTTCCGCCTCAGCGGGGCTCTTAGAAGGCCTTACCTGGAGGTAAGTCCTCCCATCGAGCTTCCCTTTAGCCCTAGAGCGTGACGGGATGAGCTCCTACCGGGACTCTGGAAGCACCCTGTTTATTTAGAGAAAACTGCTTCTCTTCCACGAGCCCTGACTCCAGCGACGAGGGCCCCGTCACAAACGGTTTTAGGCAGGTAGCTTCAAGGCAGCATGGATGGTGCTATAAAAAGGAGAATGCAAGGCTTGTGTCCTCAGGCCCCCACCTCCAGTCAACACGCTGACTACCGCCTTGTGATTAGTAGCTCGTCAAAAGAGACTCTAGCGACACACAGGTTCCTTCCCTGAATCCACCTCTCTTCACGGTGTGTTCTGTCTGTGGCTAATTCGCTCCTCCAAGGAATGCACTAGGGAGGCTATCGGGCCTCAGCCTCTTCGGAAAGCCTCCAGTGTAACAGGCAGAGCTCTGCTCTAGTGGCAGTAAGAACGCAAGCTGGCTTTCTCCTGCAGGCGTTGGTCTTCAGGTATGAGTGCCTAGAAGGATTGCCAAGCAGTTTTGGTTTCCCCGTGCAGCTCAGTCGAGGACAGTGAGGCAGATTTGCATGGCATGTGGGCAGCCAGAGAACAGTTTTCCTGGAGACGTTGGGGTGCCGGGGAAAGCGACCTCTCCCCCGGGAGAGTGCCGTGTGTTGCCCTGCACTCGGCAAACAACACGGAGTGAGCGGGAAGGGCTTTCGGCCCGGGCAGATGTTTCTTTGCAGGCCGGGGGAGCCTGCCGGTACTCAGCGTCCTGGACGGATATAGGGCGCCCCCGCGAAGGTCTTACGTGTCTTGAAGAGCGTACGAGGGTGAAAGTAAAGCAGAACCGCGACTAAGGCCCCGTGGAAACCGCTCGAAGCTTCCGCCTCAGCGGGGCTATGAGAAGGCCTTACCTGGAGGTAAGTCCTCCCATCGAGCTTCCCTTTAGGCCTAGAGCGTGACAGGATGAGCTCCTACCGGGACTCTGGAAGCACCCTGTTTATTTAGAGAAAACTGCTTCTCTTCCACGAGCCCTGACTCCAGCGACGAGGGCCCCGTCACAAACGCTTTTAGGCAGGTAGCTTCAAGGCAGCATGGATGGTGCTATAAAAAGGAGAATGCAAGGCTTGTGTCCTCAGGCTCCCACCTCAGTCAACACGCTGACTACCGCCTTGTGATTCGTAGCTCGACAAAAGGGACTCTAGCAACACACAGGTTCCTTCCCTGAATCCACCTTTCTTCACGGGGTGTTCTGCCTGTAGCTAACCCGCTCCTCCAAGGAAGGCACTAGGGAGGCTATCGGGCCTCATCCTCTTCGGAAAGCCTGCAGTGTAACAGGCAGAGTTCTGCTCTAGTGGCAGTAAGAACGCAAGCTGGCTTTCTCCTGCAGGCGTGGGGCTTCAGGTATGAGTGCTTAGAAGGATTGCCAAGCAGTTTTGGTTTCCCCGTGCAGCTCAGTCGAGGACAGTGAGGCAGATTTGCATGGCATGTGGGCAGCCAGAGAACAGTTTTCCTGGAGACGTTGGGGTGCCGGAGAAAGCGACCTCTCCCAAGGAGAGTGCCGTGTGTTGCCCTGCACTCGGCAAACAACACGGAGTGAGCGGGAAGGGCTTTCGGCCCGGGCAGTTGTTTCTTTGCAGGCCGGGGGAGCCTGCCGGTACTCAGCGTCCTTGTCGGGTACAGGGCGCCCCCGCGAGGGTCTTACGTGTCTTGAAGAGCGTACGAGGGGGAAAGTAAAGCAGAACCGCGACTAAGGCCCCGTGGAAACCGCTCGAAGCTTCCGCCTCAGCGGGGCTCTTAGAAGGCCTTACCTGGAGGTAAGTCCTCCCATCGAGCTTCCCTTTAGCCCTAGAGCGTGACGGGATGAGCTCCTACCGGGACTCTGGAAGCACCCTGTTTATTTAGAGAAAACTGCTTCTCTTCCACGAGCCCTGACTCCAGCGACGAGGGCCCCGTCACAAACGGTTTTAGGCAGGTAGCTTCAAGGCAGCATGGATGGTGCTATAAAAAGGAGAATGCAAGGCTTGTGTCCTCAGGCCCCCACCTCCAGTCAACACGCTGACTACCGCCTTGTGATTAGTAGCTCGTCAAAAGAGACTCTAGCGACACACAGGTTCCTTCCCTGAATCCACCTCTCTTCACGGTGTGTTCTGTCTGTGGCTAATTCGCTCCTCCAAGGAATGCACTAGGGAGGCTATCGGGCCTCAGCCTCTTCGGAAAGCCTGCAGTGTAACAGGCAGAGCTCTGCTCTAGTGGCAGTAAGAACGCAAGCTGGCTTTCTCCTGCAGGCGTGGGTCTTCAGGTATGAGTGCCTAGAAGGATTGCCAAGCAGTTTTGGTTTCCCCGTGCAGCTCAGTCGAGGACAGTGAGGCAGATTTGCATGGCATGTGGGCAGCCAGAGAACAGTTTTCCTGGAGACGTTGGGGTGCCGGGGAAAGCGACCTCTCCCCCGGGAGAGTGCCGTGTGTTGCCCTGCACTCGGCAAACAACACGGAGTGAGCGGGAAGGGCTTTCGGCCCGGGCAGATGTTTCTTTGCAGGCCGGGGGAGCCTGCCGGTACTCAGCGTCCTGGACGGATATAGGGCGCCCCCGCGAAGGTCTTACGTGTCTTGAAGAGCGTACGAGGGTGAAAGTAAAGCAGAACCGCGACTAAGGCCCCGTGGAAACCGCTCGAAGCTTCCGCCTCAGCGGGGCTATGAGAAGGCCTTACCTGGAGGTAAGTCCTCCCATCGAGCTTCCCTTTAGGCCTAGAGCGTGACGGGATGAGCTCCTACCGGGACTCTGGAAGCACCCTGTTTATTTAGAGAAAACTGCTTCTCTTCCACGAGCCCTGACTCCAGCGACGAGGGCTCCGTCACAAACGCTTTTAGGCAGGTAGCTTCAAGGCAGCATGGATGGTGCTATAAAAAGGAGAATGCAAGGCTTGTGTCCTCAGGCTCCCACCTCAGTCAACACGCTGACTACCGCCTTGTGATTCGTAGCTCGACAAAAGAGACTCTAGCGACACACAGGTTCCTTCCCTGAATCCAGCTCTCTTCACGGGGTGTTCTGCCTGTAGCTAATTCGCTCCTCCAAGGAATGCACTAGGGAGGCTATCGGGCCTCAGCCTCTTCGGAAAGCCTGCAGTGTAACAGGCAGAGCTCTGCTCTAGTGGCAGTAAGAACGCAAGCTGGCTTTCTCCTGCAGGCGCGGGTCTTCAGGTATGAGTGCCTAGAAGGATTGCCAAGCAGTTTTGGTTTCCCCGTGCAGCTCAGTCGAGGACAGTGAGGCAGATTTGCATGGCATGTGGGCAGCCAGAGAACACTTTTCCTGGAGACGTTGGGGTGCCGGGGAAAGCGACCTCTCCCAAGGAGAGTGCCGTGTGTTGCCCTGCACTCGGCAAACAACACGGAGTGAGCGGGAAGGGCTTTCGGCCCGGGCAGTTGTTTCTTTGCAGGCCGGGGGAGCCTGCCGGTACTCAGCGTCCTTGTTGGGTACAGGGCGCCCCCGCGAGGGTCTTACGTGTCTTGAAGAGCGTACGAGGGGGAAAGTAAAGCAGAACCGCGACTAAGGCCCCGTGGAAACCGCTCGAAGCTTCCGCCTCAGCGGGGCTCTTAGAAGGCCTTACCTGGAGGTAAGTCCTCCCATCGAGCTTCCCTTTAGCCCTAGAGCGTGACGGGATGAGCTCCTACCGGGACTCTGGAAGCACCCTGTTTATTTAGAGAAAACTGCTTCTCTTCCACGAGCCCTGACTCCAGCGACGAGGGCCCCGTCACAAACGGTTTTAGGCAGGTAGCTTCAAGGCAGCATGGATGGTGCTATAAAAAGGAGAATGCAAGGCTTGTGTCCTCAGGCTCCCACCTCAGTCAACACGCTGACTACCGCCTTGTGATTCGTAGCTCGACAAAAGAGACTCTAGCAACACACAGGTTCCTTCCCTGAATCCACCTTTCTTCACGGGGTGTTCTGCCTGTAGCTAACCCGCTCCTCCAAGGAAGGCACTAGGGAGGCTATCGGGCCTCATCCTCTTCGGAAAGCCTGCAGTGTAACAGGCAGAGTTCTGCTCTAGTGGCAGTAAGAACGCAAGCTGGCTTTCTCCTGCAGGCGTGGGGCTTCAGGTATGAGTGCTTAGAAGGATTGCCAAGCAGTTTTGGTTTCCCCGTGCAGCTCAGTCGAGGACAGTGAGGCAGATTTGCATGGCATGTGGGCAGCCAGAGAACAGTTTTCCTGGAGACGTTGGGGTGCCGGAGAAAGCGACCTCTCCCAAGGAGAGTGCCGTGTGTTGCCCTGCACTCGGCAAACAACACGGAGTGAGCGGGAAGGGCTTTCGGCCCGGGCAGTTGTTTCTTTGCAGGCCGGGGGAGCCTGCCGGTACTCAGCGTCCTTGTCGGGTACAGGGCGCCCCCGCGAGGGTCTTACGTGTCTTGAAGAGCGTACGAGGGGGAAAGTAAAGCAGAACCGCGACTAAGGCCCCGTGGAAACCGCTCGAAGCTTCCGCCTCAGCGGGGCTCTTAGAAGGCCTTACCTGGAGGTAAGTCCTCCCATCGAGCTTCCCTTTAGCCCTAGAGCGTGACGGGATGAGCTCCTACCGGGACTCTGGAAGCACCCTGTTTATTTAGAGAAAACTGCTTCTCTTCCACGAGCCCTGACTCCAGCGACGAGGGCCCCGTCACAAACGGTTTTAGGCAGGTAGCTTCAAGGCAGCATGGATGGTGCTATAAAAAGGAGAATGCAAGGCTTGTGTCCTCAGGCCCCCACCTCCAGTCAACACGCTGACTACCGCCTTGTGATTAGTAGCTCGTCAAAAGAGACTCTAGCGACACACAGGTTCCTTCCCTGAATCCACCTCTCTTCACGGTGTGTTCTGTCTGTGGCTAATTCGCTCCTCCAAGGAATGCACTAGGGAGGCTATCGGGCCTCAGCCTCTTCGGAAAGCCTGCAGTGTAACAGGCAGAGCTCTGCTCTAGTGGCAGTAAGAACGCAAGCTGGCTTTCTCCTGCAGGCGTGGGTCTTCAGGTATGAGTGCCTAGAAGGATTGCCAAGCAGTTTTGGTTTCCCCGTGCAGCTCAGTCGAGGACAGTGAGGCAGATTTGCATGGCATGTGGGCAGCCAGAGAACAGTTTTCCTGGAGACGTTGGGGTGCCGGGGAAAGCGACCTCTCCCCCGGGAGAGTGCCGTGTGTTGCCCTGCACTCGGCAAACAACACGGAGTGAGCGGGAAGGGCTTTCGGCCCGGGCAGATGTTTCTTTGCAGGCCGGGGGAGCCTGCCGGTACTCAGCGTCCTGGACGGATATAGGGCGCCCCCGCGAAGGTCTTACGTGTCTTGAAGAGCGTACGAGGGTGAAAGTAAAGCAGAACCGCGACTAAGGCCCCGTGGAAACCGCTCGAAGCTTCCGCCTCAGCGGGGCTCTTAGAAGGCCTTACCTGGAGGTAAGTCCTCCCATCGAGCTTCCCTTTAGGCCTAGAGCGTGACGGGATGAGCTCCTACCGGGACTCTGGAAGCACCCTGTTTATTTAGAGAAAACTGCTTCTCTTCCACGAGCCCTGACTCCAGCGACGAGGGCCCCGTCACAAACGCTTTTAGGCAGGTAGCTTCAAGGCAGCATGGATGGTGCTATAAAAAGGAGAATGCAAGGCTTGTGTCCTCAGGCTCCCACCTCAGTCAACACGCTGACTACCGCCTTGTGATTCGTAGCTCGACAAAAGAGACTCTAGCGACACACAGGTTCCTTCCCTGAATCCAGCTCTCTTCACGGGGTGTTCTGCCTGTAGCTAATTCGCTCCTCCAAGGAATGCACTAGGGAGGCTATC